>NC_058063.1:4267500-4635000 GCF_020085105.1 Siniperca chuatsi | reverse complement strand
AGGGACAAGAGTTCAGTAGTAGCTACGACCCTATTCACAAGTAAAACAGATCTGTGGAGGAACTACATCCGAATGGAGTTTTATGTCAGTAGTAAGATAATAGGCTATTACAATAGGCGATTAAAGATAAGGATGGAAATGTATTGACAGGTGCCAGGAGTGTGATGGGAAGATGGAAGGAGTACTTTGAAGAGTTGATGAATGAGGAAAATGAAAGGGAACGAAGAGTAGAAGAGGTGACTGGTGTGGAGCAGGAAGTAGCAAAGATTAGCAAGAATGAAGTGAGGAGGACGTTGAAGAGGATGAAGAGTGGAAAGGCAGTTGGTCCTGATGACATACCTGTGGAGGTATGGAAGTGTCTAGGAGAGGTGGCAGTAGAGTTTCTGACTAGTTTGTTTAACAAGATCTTGGAGTGTGAGAGGATGCCCGAGGAATGGAGAAGTGTACTGGTGCCAATTTTTAAGAACAAGGGAGATGTGCAGAGCTGTGGCAACTACAGAGGAATAAAGCTGATGAGCCATACAATGAAGTTGTGGGAAAGAGTAGTGGAAGCTAGGCTAAGGGCAGAGGTGAGCATTTGTGAGCAGCAATATGGTTTCATGCCTAGAAAGAGTACAACAGATGCAGTATTTGCTTTGAGGATGCTGATGGAGAAGTACAGAGAAGGTCATAGGGAGTTGCATTGTGTCTTCATAGATTTAGAGAAAGCGTATGACAGGGTGCCGAGAGAGGAGCTGTGGTATTGTATGAGGAAGTCTGGAGTGGCAGAGAAGTATGTTAGAGTCATGCAGGACATGTATGAGAGCTGTAAGACCATGGTGAGGTGTGCTGTAGGTGTGACAGAGGAGTTCAAGGTGGAGGTGGGTCTGCATCAAGGATCGGTTTTGAGCCCCTTCTTGTTTGCTCTGGTGATGGACAGGCTGACAGATGAGGTTAGACAGGAATCTCCATTGACTATGATGTTTGCGGATGACATTGTGATTTGTAGTGAGAGCAGGGAGCAGGTGGAGGAAAATCTAGAGAGATGGAGGTCTGTTCTGGAAAACAGAGGAATGAACCTTAGCCGCAGTAAGACAGAATATATGTGTGTCAATGAGAGGGACCCAGGTGGAACGGTGAGGTTACAGGGAGCAGAGGTGAAGAAGGTGCAGGACTTTAAGTACTTAGGGTCAACGGTTCAGAGCAATGGAGACTGTGGAAAAGAGGTGAAGAGTGCAAGCAGGTTGGAACGGGTGGAGAAAAGTGTCAGGTGTGTTGTGTGATAAAAGAGTATCAGCAAGAATGAAAGGAAAGGTGTTCATGACGGTGGTGAGACCAGCGATGTTGTACAGCTTAGAGATAGTGGCACTGAAGAAAAGACAAGAGGCAGAGCTGGAGGTAGCAGAGCTTAAGATGTTGAGGTTCTCTTTGGGAGTGACGAGGATGGACAGGATCAGGAATGAGTACATCAGAGGGACAGCTCGTGTTAGATGTTTCGGAGATAAAGTCAGAGAGGCCAGATTGAGGTGGTTTGGACATGTTCAGAGGAGAGACTGTGAATATATTGGTAGAAGGATGCTGAGGTTGGAGCTGCCAGGCAGGAGGTCTAGAGGAAGACCAAAGAGGAGATTTATGGATGTAGTGAGAGAGGACATGAAGTTAATTGGTGTGAGTGAAGAGGATGCAGAGGACAGGGTTAGATGGAGGCACATGATTCGCTGTGGCGACCCCTGAAAGGGAACAGCCGAAAGTAAAAGAAGAAGTAAGATAATAGGCTATACATTATAAGTAAGTCCTATTGGCTTTACTGTACCTAGTTTGCGATGTGTTTTTACTCTTAATTTGTAGAACTTAACCATGGTCATGTACTGTATGTTCATAGTTGATCCCACAAAATATAGATATGGTCAAAAATTCTGACTTTAGTCACAGACACTTACTACAAGGAACTGAGCATTTATAGCAAATGATTATACAGTTTTATTTGGTGGAAATGGCTCTGCTCTTTCAGGAAGCTTTCAATTAATCCAAGCAGTGACGAAGATTCTGCTGAGCTAATCCCCGTTAAAGTTGGGGTCAGTGATTCTAATCCAAAACGTGTGTGCTGAAAAAAAATCTGGTGTGTGTACACAGCCCTGGCTCTGTAAACGGGAACAAACAGAGTGGCCCGGGCCGAGCCACACAACACTATTCCAGCCAATCAGCAACAGTGGGCGTTTGTGCTCGCGCTGTAGGTTGCTCCAGGCTGCTGGAACCTGTTGCATTCCGACCTATGCCTCTTCCTCTGCTTCTGCCGGCTACTCATCCTCTTCCACGTCCTCGCACAAGAGGAACGGAGCCACACCATGATAGTAATGAAACGTAAATAACAGTGGAGATATTACCTTAGCAACTTGGTATAAAATGTTTTACTTCCTACGGCATGTATCACTGATGGTAGAGTATAAGGTACTGTTACTGTTGAAGTTACTGGCTATAATGTTATCAATACATAGGCTAAGCTACTCCTCAGCTTAGACTTGGACTTAGATAAGTATTTGGCATCAAAACACCTATTTATTGACAGGCTTATTGTCACACTAGCTACAGTACTACAAAAAACATATGCCACCTGTATTTTCATAGTGATAAAAATTGCTTCCCCTTATCGAGGCTAACTTACCCTGGGACTGCAGACGCTCTGGATTCCGCCATATTGCCCAGTTGTTAGTGTTGTTGTCTTGGAATTGCACGTTCATGAATTTTGGGGGCAGAGCTTCTGAAGGAGCACTGAAGGGAGGGGTGTATGTGTTTGGCTGTTGAGTTCAAATATCAACAATCTTTCTCCAGGACGAAGTCAGGTGACCTCCTCGTCATGGTAACAATAATAAACACGTGTTTAACGTTATGGAACGGTCGCAGTTTGGTTAGGTTTAGGCATCAAAACTACAATGTTTTGGCTTAATATAAGTATGTGATGTAATTCACGTAAGTTTGAATAACTCCACATTAACTTTTGGTTTCACAATGGACACAAACTCCGGTCTCCTGGGTGAAAGTCCTGTGTTTGTTTGACCCATCCATCCACACCAACAACCTACTTAGGCAGACATTGTTTTCTATATGACATTCACACGTTAAATGACACGCCGTCTCTGCACAATAGAAGTCAGTAGAGACTAAATGGCATGAAATGACGCGAAAAGCAAAAAAGGTGTTGTGATAACATGTGAAATGACTTAAGACATTGACGTGTTATTCATACGCCATTTAGTGAGACCAGGCTGTTGGATGTTACTAGCCACACACCTGTGAATGAGCCAGTCATTGTGAAGCATATTGCAAGCAACTGATGCCAATCAACCAGTGCAAGCGAACTTCATAGCTGCGAATCATATTACAGTAGCAGTTACTGAGGGCTAGTGTGTATCTGTCTGCAGAGCCCTAACACCCTACCTGTTCACATTTGCTAAATCCATCAGTCTTTTTTTCATAATTTCCATAATTTTAGTATCACATATTCCAACAGGTCACTTTCAGTGTATCACTGGGACCTCATGGTTTACAAATTAAGAATTTCATACAAATGTTTAATTTAATTTTGTACTTTGCAAGTACAGACTGCATACTACAGGAATCATTACATATGGAAACTTGATTTGTAACTCCATTTTAAAATACAGAGTTCATTTTTCTTAAAAAAAACCCATTAAAATGTAGGGTTAGGGTTTGTGTACCAGTCTTGTGTAGTTTCACAAGGTACTCTACCCAGCTGGTCAGAACACAATTAGGTGCTCAGCTGACTAAAAGTGTCCCACATAGGCTTTGTCTCACATGGGGTGTACCATCAAGACTGCACTCTGCTTCTCTTTAGTTCAGATGAAGCACCCCGGTTCATGTAGAGATCAATGCGGCATTATTTAGGGTGACATGGGGGTTAGTTGAGGAAAGGTGGGAATCCCCTGTGACAAGCTCCCCGTCAGACAATGGCCCTTTGTAGAATCTGAAACGGGTCTAAGTTTAAAAGCCTACCTGTCTGGTAACACCTGTAATTAGTGCGGGTGACCTTGGGGGCCATTAGTAATTATAACTGAGCTGAGCTGTGATGATACCATCAGTGGAATGACCTGCAAAAATGCTGAAAAACATTTTTTTTAGTTCTCCTTTGAGATTGGATTGATGTGATATCATGATGCAGGGGATTATTCCATGGGTTTAGATGCTAAAATCGTCTTGCTTACAAGTTGTGCAGTGTGAAGTTTTGTAAAATGACTGTTTTGTTCATAAATTGGTTACATAGTATTCCCTGTGCTTGTCACGTGAAAACACCTGAAGGCCAAAAACTGTAGCCTGCGAAAATAGTTCATCTTCAGTCTATTAATTTTCGCGTGCAGTGCGTGCTGCCTATGTAAATGGACTGTACTTATATAGCTTTCTAGTCTTTCTGACTACTCAAAGTGCTTCAACTACATATCTCATTCACCCCATTCATACATTGATGGCACAGCCCTTGGGAGCAATTTGGGGTTCAATGTCTTGCCCAAGGACACTTCAACAGAGGGCCGGGGGGAAGCCAGGATCGAACCGCCGCCCCTCCAATTGGTGGATGACCCGCTCTGCCACTAAGCCAAAGTCACCCCCAACATGTGGGCGCAAGCTTTTCCTGCAACTTCCGTCTGCTAGGTACCCCTTCCTCCTCACCAACTAACTCTCAGGAGTGTCGTCACTCCTCTCCTGTAACTTTACACCCGAGCAGAAAAGGCCCCATTCACACCCATGTGGAGTTATGTTCATGTATAGTACCCTAAAGAAAAGGAATGCCTTTCTTTTTCATATATGATGCCATCATTGCTTTCTTATTGGTACATTCTGTTCTGTAGCTAAAACAACACCCATTTGAGTGTGGAAGCATTTGAATTCCTCCTGCTTGATCCTGGTGGTGATTACAAGTCTTTGTAGATGGAGGCTTGTGGCGAGTGTGAATTGAACCTCAAGACAATTGTGTAGTGTCATGTCCTCAGTGTGTGTTTGCCATTGTGAATGTCTCTAAGTGCATGTGAATGATACCGTATCCCCTCATGCATGTAAATAGAGAAATTGTTTAGTTTTTCAGTGTGTTTGCCTAAAGGGGAAAACTGGAATATAGCACCAGTCAACTGTGACAATTGAAGAAATTGAGAAAGAGAGAGAGAAGGGGTGTGGAAAGAGGGAAAATATCTGACATGAATAATACACCTGCATCTGCAAACAAGCAACACTACCTGCCTAGACAGTCCTGCTGAGGCTGTAACATTATGAATATGATAGTAGGAATTAGACCCTGCAGTTGTGTGTAGATATTAAATATACCATGTTGTGTGAAACAAGAGAATGTGCAAACAGTAAAACCGTGTCAGACCTCAGCGAATGAGGAATCTGTCTCCCCCGTCAGCTGAAACAGATATAAAAGCTGTCACTACACAAAGAGGAGGTATACAGGAATGATTTATGAATGAAGTGTCTTCCACCAAATGTCATTTAGACATACTCTTTCTGTATATACAGTGCATAGAAGTACAGGAGGTGCATAGTTTTACAACATCCCAGACTGCCCATACCGTCATAAAATGCTCCATGAGGGACTTGCATAGAGGTGTTATGAGGCTTTGGGTCCTCCAGATGCTGCCAGGTCCCATGAACTCTCCCGTGGCATTTGGCTCTTCAAGGCTTAATAATGAAGCTAATGACTGTCACTAGTGTTTGATTAAACCCCTGCCCTGGCAGCCTGGGGGCTCAGGTGTACAGGCTGTAATTAACACATGGTAATTAATTTACTGAGGAGCTGGAAGAGGATAAGGGTGCCCCAGAGGTTAAAAAACGGCACTTGTTACAGGAGATGGAAAGAGCTACATTGCAGTGCTTAGCTGTGAGTCCGATGAAAAAGGATGCCTTCAAGTTCCAGGCAGCTGAATCCTTTTAAACCTCAACATCACTTGCTGTGTATCCAATCCTCTGAGTCATCCCTCTGAGAAGTCACTGCTGCAACTTTGCATTCAGTCTGAGCAGGAATTTATTTTGACTGAGAAGTTTTCCAGATTTGTTTGGTTAGCTCTGGAAGATTCTCTGATCACATTTAACATCCAAATTAGGGGTAGGGTCTGTGGTGAACATGGCAAAACAATTTTACATCATGAAAAATAATTTTGTTCAGTCCTAAAAGACAGTATGTCTTCGATACAATGCAAGTGATTTCCAGCATTTTGTTGAATCAGGTGACATCATGATACTTGTAGAGAATTACACCTCATTTCAGTCACTTGAAGCGTGAAGTTATCTTGCCCCCACTGTCAGGTTTTGTGAAAAAAACAAGCTGCTCATTTTAAGACTCAAGATTCAAGTCTAAATTACTTGGGTCATTATTTGCAGTGATGCTACCTTCTTGCTTAGAGACACCATGAAGAGCAGCTGGGCTCGACTCTGGACCTGCTTATCTTCAGGTCACAACGATAACTCTGCACATGATAAGAGCCGAAGGTCAAAGGTTATCTCTAATTCAGTGGCCTCTCTTCCCCTACTTCATAAATGATTTTGTCCTAATCATAATGTGTTTACAATGTTAAAAGGCAATTAGGAACACTTTCCTGTGACTGGGCAGTGAAGGAACTGACTTCAAAGATTTGTTTGTACAGATGGATTTCTGCCAGGCAGAAAATTAAGCAGATAATGCAGTGAGCATTTCAATAGAAAATAAGCTATATTGAGAACTATTATACTGATTTCACTTGCAAACTCAATCCATTCATGTCTGAGCCCTCTACTACAGCTTTCTGCAGCCATACAGACTGGGTGCCCCTGTTCAGTCTACCGTATATCGCTCTCATTCTCATCCTTTTGCTTTCTATCGCTTCCTCCAACCTTTCTATTTTCCTCTTAACCCTCCTTCCTCTCCCTAGCTCTCTTTCACTTATTTTCATTCCTCCGCCTCTACAGTGACTCTCAGAATCTCTTCATCTCATTGCTGCTCTCATCATCTATCATTTATTTTTCTTCCTCTGTCTCTTTTTTCGTCCTCATGGGTCATCTCCCATTTTCTGTTTTATTTTCATGTCACTATCCACACTTTTCTTTCTCTATACAGCCATTGCTCTTTGATCAGGGAGACACACACACCCAAGTAATCCACAGACATACACATGACACACACACACAGTCTGCCGTGGATAGATAAGAGGTGTGTGGAGATTAGCCCAGGGAGTGTTGTTTTAAGCAGGCCAATATGAAAGAGGATATAGCCACCTCAGCTAACACACAGAGAGGCAAGCATGTGATAGTAGACACCTCTACTAACAGTAATATTGTAGATATAGCATTACTGTGATCCCAGTGTAGAATGTATCATTGGGCATGGTTAACACAGAATGGACCCCATTGGAGAAGATTTGCAGATTACCCCAAAATACAGAATAATGTGCCTGTCCACTGGTTTTTTTTGTAGGCAGACACAGGTGACCATAAAACCGAGAACGAAACTTGCAGTTCAAAGGCATGGATGGAAACTTGGATGGAATCATGGAGTAAGGCAGAAGGATTTTCTGTGATTTTAAAAAGATTACTTTCTGGGAATGTATCACTCTGCAGCTAATCAATCATAAAATGATGCATATTTTAATTTTCGGATGTTATTCTTTCATATTCATTAGTTTATGTGGTCGTCAAACAATAATTGCCCTAAAAATATGCTTGCTTTGAGGTGGAAAAAACACATCCAACCACGTTGAACTGTCTGATCCTCTGTTTTTAAGCACTTAACGTTACCAGTTTTAATATGGCCAAGTGGTTATAGGGGACTTTACTTTTAGTTGTAATGTTAGAGCCATCCTCTGCATTTTCTCTGCACTTGATGTCCACCTGTTTAATGCCAATCTGTACTCTGATTTGGGCATGGAACATGGTAAATGGACTGTTCTTGTATAGCGCCTTTCTATTCTTCCAACCACTCAAAGTGCTTCACACTACATGTCATTCACCCCATTCACACACATTCATACATGGCAGGTGCCAACTGCTCATCAGTACAAAGAAACTAACACATTCACACATGCACACACCGGAGGCACAGCCCTCAGGAGGACCCACTAAGCCACATCCATCCTGCATGTCTAAATAAGCCACTTGTTGAACTGCTTGCATAGTTTTTGGTTACAGACTTTGTACTTTTTCTTTGCTCACACTTATTCTCAACAATATTAACCACACAGATGGACTGCGATTTTAGCATGAAAATAAATTGGAAGAGACCAGCAGCAGAAGAGGTGATCCAGCTATATTGCTGTAATGAGATGTCAAGGTGAGACTAATAGCCACAACAGTTGTGTGGAGGTGTGGAGAAGGCTCTACATACAATACTATTTGTCCTGTGAGCAGATTTTGGGAAGAATCTTGAAATACCTGAACATTAATTCCTTTAACAAATGACCATAGAATAGATCAGTATTAATTAATTCATAATTTAGCACAATGACACGGTTATTTCCTCTACACCAATTATGAGAGGTCCTTCCTCCATTGGGATTAATGTTATAGTAGCAGATGATATTGTCCAGTGCTGTTCCTGGTGTATGTTTTTGTCCTTTTGAGTGCTGAGAATTTCCCCTCCACATTGGATGAGGGTTGGTTATGACCTGAAATGTGAGAAGGTGAAGATTCAAGATTCAAACCTTTATTATCCATTTGTAGCAGAAAGGGGGAAAAGAAAAATTACAAAATAGCCCTTTTCCACCAGTGACAGGAAGGAAGGTGGGAGGGTGAGGAGATAAATTAGACACACCTGTGAGCTGGGGGAAGGGAAAAAACTAACAAAAGCTGCATGGAGGAGAACAGAAAGATGAGTGAGAGTGGCTAACAGAGGAGATAACTAGAACTTTAATCCAGTTTCTGCATATATTCGCTCTAAAAAGAAAAGGGTGATGTATATAAAAGTAACCATAGTGGCAGTTGTTTCAAGAACCGGCTGGATTTCCCGAATTGTCCTGGGCAACAAGGTGCAGCTGGGAATGTGCTGATCCCTGGAGTGGGTCTGGATGAAACTACGTCTTTGACCTGCCCGGATGCAGCCGTGGACTTCCTTGTCTGTTGTTGGTCCGACAAAAGCTAAGTCTCCTTTCCTGCAACTCTCCAGGCTTTTCCTATTCTCCTGCCTCAATTTAAGGTACATTACCCCTCATCTTCTACCCTCCTTGGACCTTAGAGCCCCCAACAAACACACATTCACCCCTCTCTCAACTGTATTCATTCTGAGTTAAAAGGACATACAAGCTTTCCCCCCTGAACACACACACACACACACACACCCACAACTCACTCACCACCTCCTTCACTGAAAGGTTGAAGATTATCTGGAGTCATTGTTTAATGTATTTAATTAAAGGACATTAGTTTTTTCATATCAGGACTCTGAATTTGATTTCTGTTGATTTAATGGCATTTTGTGAATAAGAGATTTCTATATTTGACTATTAGCCATAACCACAGGGGACTCTGAACGGGAGGAATGTGCCATCAAGGATTTTATTGGCCATTCTGTTTTCTGCTTTTGCATGATGTTCTGAGAGCTGGGTCCGTCCGCAGCCTGTGATTTTGGATCCCTAGCTGACCACTCTAGACACCAGAGTTTGGCTTTGCTCCTCACAGACAGGCGACCAAACCAGGACACAATGTTGAAGGTTAATACACTTTCTATCAGCTTGGGTACACTTTGCATCACTCTTTTCTGCTTGAGGGAATGACGTAGAGGATGCAAGGTCTCTGGGATGTATGGCCTTTATGCTGTGGACTGTTGTGGGTCTAAAGAGCAAGAAACAGGGTGTTTTGCTCTCTGATCCTTGAATGGTCCTTGCATTCCAGTTCTTCTACCTACAGAATGCTAAACAGCATGTCAGTTTGAAAAGAAGGAGTCAAAGGTGGTGGGAAGGCGACAGGTCTCATACCTATACCTGAGGGTATGAGTGCAGCTAGCATCCAAGTCTTCTTTCAAATTAGTGTTCTAATGTTAAACTCTGACAAAACTGAAGTTATTGTTCTTGGCCCCAAATACCTCCGAGACACGTTAAAGAGAAAGATATAGTTACTCAGATACGTTATATCTAAAGATATAGTTACTCTAGATGGCATTGCCCTGGCCTCCAGCACCACTGTAAGGAACCTCTGAATCATCTTTGATCAGGATTTATCTTTTAACTCCCACATGGACTCCTCCTCCCAAGGACTGCCTTCTTTCACCTACGTAACATTGCAAAAATAAAGCACATCCTGTCTAAAAATGATGCAGAAAAACTAGGACTAGCCTGGATTATTGCAATTATGATCAGGCTGCCCGAATAAGTCCCTTAAGATTCTCCAGTTGATCCAGAATGCTGCGGCACGTGCACTGACAAGAACTAGGAAAAGAGTATCATATTTCTCTAATATTAGCTTCTCTGCACTGGCTCCCTACAAAATCCAGAATAGAATTTAAAATCCTTCTCCTCACCTACAAAGCTCTTAATGGCCAGGCACCACTGTATCTTAAAGAGCTCAAAGTACCTAATTACCCGACTAGAACACTGCGCTCCAAGAACGCAGGGTTACTTCAATTCAATTTTATTTGCGCCAATTCATAACAGAAGTTATCTCATTGCACTTTTCCTATAGAGCAGGTCTAGACCATACTCTTTTTATATTATTTACAGAGACCCAACAAATCCCACCATGAGCAAGCACTTGGTGTCAGTGGCAAGGAAAAACTAAGAGGCAGAAACCTCAGGCAGAACCAGACTCAAAGGTGGGTGGCCATTATGGTTCCTAGTGTTTAAGAGTAGGCTTAAGACTTTCCTCTTTGATAAAGCTTACAGTTAGGGCTGGCTTGGGTGAGTCTTGAACTATCCCTTAGTTATGCTGCTATAGGCCTAGACTGCCAGGAGACTTCCTATGATGCACTGAACTCCTCTCTGCTCCTCTCCCTCTCCATCTGTATGCATTTTTATCCCATTACTGCATGTTACTAACTCGACATCTTCTCTCTCCCGTAGTTTTGTGCTTTCTCGTCTCTCTCCTGTTGTAGAAAAAAAAAGAATTCACTTTTGAGACATGAAATAAACACCAAGAAATACCAAAGTTTATTCTTTGCAAAGAAGGTCAGACAATCATACAGAGCATTGTAGGTCTGCAGAGAGTGAGACAGAGAAGTACCGTTTGCTCAGACTATTTATAGGAAATGTGTATGCGTTCAGTATGAGGGGGGTCGCAGTTACAGTTGTACAAACTAGTCTAAACCAGTTTTGTATGCCTGAGATCATATAAATATCAAGACATATAAGTAAAAAAGGAACTAAGTCTAAGGATGCTAGGTAGACAGGAACCCAAGGCGAGTCTCAGTCTGAGTTGTTAAAAGTTCAGCAGGTCAAAGGGTGCACAGCTAGTGTGAGTTATCACATTTGGATGCCCAGCATAGCAACAGAAAAACATCTTAAAATAAATAAGATTTTCCATTAAACTCCTATCTCCTTCTGTTGCTTTCAGCAGGTATTTCTACGTCCAGAGCTGCAGAGTCTGGATCGGTGATTGTGGGCCACCTGCTGCCCCTGTGTTCCTGCTCAGCAACTGCTACTACAATTGTTATTATTAGTGTTATTACTATAATTATCATTATTATTCCTATGACTATCATTCCTATTATCATTACTTTATTAATAGTACCCCTGCCATGACATTATTACAATTTTAAAATTCTAGGTGGAATTTGCATTGTTATTCCTATGACTATCATTCCTATTATTATAACTTTATTAATATTACCACTTCCATTACATTATTACTATTTTAAAATGGTAGGTGGAATTTCCATTGTTTTTCCTTGCCACTGTCGCCATGTGCTTGCTCATGGTGGGATTTGTTGGGTCTCTGTAAATAATATAAAGAGTACGGTCTAGACCTGCTCTATAGGAAAAGTGCAATGAGATAACTTCTGTTATGAATTGGCGCTATATAAATAAAATTGAATTGAATTGAACCAGCAACTTGCAGATGTCAACTCTGACAAATCTCCTTCAATGCCATTGTCATAAAAATGTTACCAGGTCTCTCTGTGGTTTAACAGATCTTGATTTCCCTGATCTTCGCAGCCCCTTGAGACATGACCGGATTCAGTGAGAAGTTGATGAATGAATCAGTCGGGGCTGAAGACTACAAGTCTGAAAATGGAAAAAAATCTGGGGTGTAGTGTCAGAAAGATGCAAGTTTACCAGACCTCTGTAGCCTGCTCCTCATCTCTGCTGCAAGCTAGCTGTCCAAGGCTATATTAGTTGCTACTAACAGCCCGAATCTCTGGTGTGTTATGCAATCGATTTGCATTGTGTATAATGTAGGTGCCAGGTTTTGACAAGAAGTACACGTGGAATAAAACCGATGATGGTTCGGCTGCATGGATTTTTATCCTTGTATTTTTTTACAATGCTGAACCGGTGGAGTACTTTTTAACGGCCCTGCCAACTATAACTACAATATCATACATGATAAGGCTACACATGGTGCATTTCATCCCATAGCACATCTGCAGTAGCACTGATTAAGATGTTCTGGATCAACACTTCACATGCTGCCAGGTGGCATTTCAAGGTCATATTCAATCGAACAGTTCCAAAGAATTCCCGGTGTTTTTGCCAATTCCCTGCCCTCTACATGTTAACTCCTGCTTCAACCGACACATCAGTGTGGATGAGAATTTCTTTTGTGTGGCTCACCACCTTGTTGTGTATTATGTCTCTCAGCCGTGCCTCACTCAGCTACAGATCGATACACGTCTCTGTTTTCAGACTCACAGTGGCACACAGGTGTCTCGGTGTAGACTGGTGTTTTGAGCAGCCTCTACAGCTATACTAAACCATGTTAAAATATGTTTAGCTACAGAAACTGTCACATCGAATTAGCTACCGCCACACCCCCAGTGCCTCCTACTATAGGACTTGCCAAACCGTACTTTGGTGCTGCTTCAGGGCAACCAGGAAGCAAACAGTTTCTCGCTGTGCTATTTATTCTATGCTTACAATAATATGGCTTAACCTAGCATTTTGAGTAATTAAGTGCTCTGATTGCCTTTGCGTCTTTGGCGTGTTTCTTGAACAATACAATGCTACCGCCTGTACAAAGTACTTGGGTGCAAGCTGCCAAAATCATCCTTGTAGCTGAAAAACATCCATTCTCCAGGGGAAACCTTGGCAGGTGGCAGTGATCCAATCCTACAGAGCCTGAAGGAATAGCACATCCTAGGTGTAGGTAGCTGCCAACTCGCTCTGTCTGTCTGTATCAACTCCCAAAGCCTCAGTCGTCACAGGAAGTCATTGTTCCTTTATCTTGTAGTGTTAACAACACTGTAGCCAAACAAGGAAAAATGTTATTTTTATTAAGAATCTGTCACCTATTTCTTTTATGATTAATGAATTCGTTGTTCATTCCACAAAATAGGAAAAAAAGGTTTTTTTTAAATAAATTGTCAAATTTGACCAGTTGAAACCAGAAAATGTTTTTGGCATTTATGCTTGATAAATGACTTATAAAATGAAATTACAAACAAAAACAATTAACTGATGATCATAAATATTCTTTATCAGTCTACAGCCTGACCTTCAATAGATCTCCTTGGTTTTTGGACTTTACAGTTATTAATGAAAAAGTTAAGATGTGTTCCATTAAGAGCTTGTTTTCAGTGAGTAAAACCCAATATAATTTATTTCATCATATCAGCTACATTTTGGAGCCAAAATGTAAATTTTTATTGTGTAAAAGAAATGTTTCTTCTTAGTTTTTATAATGTACTAATGCTACAGTATGTCTGCCGGTTGACAAGATGGCAGAAGGAGGGCCCATAGCACTGGTGAACACCCACTTTGGGACCACAAAGCAGGCAAAGCTTATTTCATTACCAAGCCATTTACCTTCCAAAACATAGACAATCTTTACTAGTGCTATCTAGCTTGCTTCCTGCTTAGGTCTACTTGGCTTTGATCGCTGTCTTTCCTCCCAGTTGTCTTTTCCTGGTGCAATCTGCCGGGAGCAAGAATATCTGTGATCCTCAATCTGTCTTTTGCTACATCTTAATAATAGACGTTTGCCTATTATGTCTAGACCCTAGGAGGGATGTTGATATGGTGTCCATTGCCAGCACAAAACAAAAGGGGGGTGGATAGCAGCGTGCCTTGGCTGATAAGCCTAGTGTCTGTCCAATAATGTCTTGTTTAACAGATTCTTTTTGTGTTTCAAGATGATTAAATCCCTCAAGTAGCAATCAAAATGTTGACAGAGCACGTTTGTGCAACTCAGCGACAAACAGTAGGTTAGCAGTCAGAGGGAAAGGGGCGCAGAGGAGAGGGATCAAAGTGAACATTTCCACTCAGCTGTCCTGTTTATTGTTTCCTCTATTCCCACTTTTTGTGGTTACACTGCTTCCTTGGATTACTGTGGTGATTCCAAACCACACATACCAACAGGCAGGTCAATGGCGGCCGGTTCTGGGGGGAGTCCTAAACCTGAAGGCATGCTGCGTATGTGGCACTGAATGGTCTGAATGGGTGTGAGACTCAGCAGCTGTCCTCCTTCTCACAATCCCTCACCTGGAGCCGTCCCATGAGGTTTTTATTCGTTCACCGGAATATAACCCACACATACAGGCAAAATACCTTTCACTTTATATCATCGTGAGGTAGGACAGATGGCTAAAGGATCCTGTGCTGGGAGGAGAATTGTTTTGTTATTCAGGAAGAGAGGGTCTGTGGGAAAGTGAGCCATTTTTTAATACATCAGGTGAACCTGTGTAAGTTATTGGAAACAGTTCAATAACATAATGGAAGAGCATGCTGCGCTGCTGTATGTGGTTCAGACAGGACATGATCATATCATGTTCATCTGTCTTCGAGAATGGTGTTGAGGAATGTAAAGCATGTAAGCCTCAGCAGCTGAGCACACACTCATATATACTGTGCCCACTGTACTGTATATACTGTACAGTCTTGCTTCAGTATTCTATGCACACAGCTATGTACACACACAGTGCATGAAGGATAGAGTAGAGTTTGTTTGCAGTGTTAAAAGAGGGCTTCCAAAAGGAGAGATTCAACATAAAGAAAGCCTGTCTGCACTTGCAAAAATGAAAATATTTATTGTAACTTTGGATGTGCTGAGATTACCAAACACACTTACAAAATATGAAGTGGATGAAATATCTGAAATATGCAGATCTGTATAGGCAATGTGTTTTGAGATCAGTGCGCTTCCTCAGGCAGCATTCAGCATTTATTGATTTCTGCATATCTGAAGCTGTAAAAAAAAATAAATAAATGTGCAAACAAAGTGCTTTCAGCATTCTTTATGAACATCAATGATTAAGCAATGGTAGTTTAAATGTGATTTCAGATGCTTTTTTGGAGGAACCACTAAATATGTGTTTGGAATTGGTTGGATTGAATTGAAGTTGTTTTTAAAATCCCCTTTTCTCTTTGAAACTAACTCTAGACTGTCCCAATACCCACACTTGCAGTATTTTTGAGTAGTTTCCAGTTTAATTCCAGTAATCAATCTTTTCTTATCATTCATCAAGAAGAACAGATTATAAGTGATAACCATCTGTGGGTTCTGCCATAACTGAATTGTGGGATATACTTGGCTCTGAATTTCAGTATTAGGCTTCAATAAGTGTGCCACAAGTTTTTTTTTTGTGCAATAGGACAAATTAGACAGACATAGATGTAACAAAATATACAGACAATAACACAAAACAGTGAGACATAAACAGGTTTTAATTTGAATTTGGTACAGAGTGTCAGTTGTTTTGTTAGTGCAAGAACTATGTATAGACACTTCATATTTGTATGGGACTCTGTGGATGTATGCAAGTGTGACCAGAGGAATTTGCAGCTATGTGTGAGGAGGAGGCGAGAGAAAAAGGGAAAAATAATAATGACAATAATAACGCTAAATAAATTGCATGCAGTAAGTAAATAGATTTAAAAAATTTAAAAGAAAAAGTGGTGAAAAAAAATACATATGTGCACATACACACATATACTGTAATATTACTAATAATGGTAACGGCAACTTGGCTTTTGTAGGGGTTCAGTGCAGCCGGTCCACCCTCTGTTTCTTTTTTTTTTCTTTTATCTTTGTTTTGGATTTGTCGGGTCTCTGTAAACAATATTATAAAGAGTTCAGTCTAGACCTGCTCTATAGGAAAAGTGCAATGAGATAACTTCTGTTATGAATTGGCGCTATATGAATAAAATTTAATTGAATCTTACGGGTGTCATTGCCTTGTGCCGCCCCCAGACCTTCAGAAGGAGGCTGACCCATTGCAGGTCTCTTGATGGTGTCTTATGACATTTTATCTACCAGCTTATAAGCTGAGATATGGGATCACTGAGATCATATCTCAGCAATTAAGTTAAGTTTTCTGAAGGAAACCATACTTTTGAATTTTGATTTTTGATGATCCTTTTTCTGGTTTCATTTAATTTCAATTTCTTTCAAAATGAAATCATTGTTGCAAGGTAGCACAGTTTTGCCAATCAGGGTTCAGTATTGTAATAGTTTTTCAAATAAACAGAGTGTCAGTGATTTCAAACAATCACAGAGCTGTTGGGGAGTCCAGCATCAAATTGTATTAACGTCATGTCTTTCCAGGAACAGAGTTACCAGCTTTAAACAGCCCAGAAGGACACTGTGGTTTGTGGGAAGCAGTCTTGCGTACAGTCTCACATTCATGCACAACACGCTAATGTACCCTGACAGTGTGTGCATCAGGGTGTGGCGTTAGAGTGCCTTGGCTGCATCGTGTTCAGCTGGCTGAACAACGGAGGTGTTGGATGTGTCACGCTGTGCGCATAAGTGAGGCGACTGGAAGTGGTGTTGAATTGAATTTCTGGATATTGTGTGTGTAAACTGGTATATTAAAAGAATGGAATATGTTAAACAATGTATGTGGATGTTGCACGCCTGCATGTGTGTGGTTGTGAATTTTACAGCCAGGCAGCTGTTTCTAAGCCAGTCGGGGGCTAATGAAAGGTAATTTGGCTGCAGTGCTGATGCTGTAAGCCAGTAAGGCCTCATCTCTAAATGAACATGGATGTTAGCTAAAGTGCTGGCGCATGGGGAGATGTTCCCTCAGGCACTGACAGAGGTATCGAGCACGAAAAGGTCAGGTACACAAACTTGCATGTCATGTGTGCAACAGTTTTTTTACTTTCTGACACCGCAGTTGCAGAAAGAGAAGACGATCGGTCGATGTGTTTTCTGTGCTCGTTAACATGAGGATGTGACTTTGTGTTTTGAATGGTATGTAAATGTGTGTGTTCATTTTTTCATTCAGGTCTCATGGCGGTACAGGAAACAGCACACACACACACACACACACATTCTCCCAGTCGCACACCTTCATCTGACCTTGTAGTTGGCAAGATGTTGATGACTTCATCCTTCTGGGTTTGACTCTAATGTGGCAACCTCTGCATACCGTATGAACACACTCAGGGACACTCACTAAAAGAGCACACACACATACACACACTCATGTGCATACTCAGTTCTTCTATGGTTATTACCCCGCTGAGATGAGCTGCTCCCTCGTTTTTAAAACTTCCTTTGAACAGACACTAACACAGCGCTCAACGGGACATTACTGAGGAAGTGAGCACTTAAAAAGCTCAGTAAAACTCACAAGCTCACATGTAACTTAATAGATAGACTGCTTGCCCTGCCCTCGCTCCCTACTTCACCCCTTTTCCCCTCTGTCTTTATGTTTTAATTTAATACTGCGCGCTGCACAGAGGTGCAAACAAACGACGCAGGCATAATTACAGTGTGCGACTGGGGAGCCGAGTCTTTACCTCGCCACGCTTATTTACAGCTCCAATGAAAACGACACTTGGCGGACCTCTAATGGAGCTTTTTATTCACTCTTTCTCCCTTAATACCCCCCCCCCCACTTTTGCCTCTCTGTTGTTGATGCAGTTAATTTGGGTTAGGATAATGAGTTATTGCTATCAGCAGCAAGGACTGCCTCGTGCCTTATTCCAAGCCATGGTGTCGTGATCCAAATGGCCCCTCCTGGGGAATTTGTGTACGTTCCACTGTTCCTGCGGGAAGGGAGTTGGTTCCTGTACATGCAGCACTACAAATACTGCAGTAAGCATTAGTGTATCTGTGTGCCTCTTGATACAGAATGTAATAATTGACTGACCTCACTGAAGTCTAAACTGTGTTTCCCTGCGGGTGAGTTAAGCAGCAGAATTGATCACTGTCGTATAATCTCATACACACTCCTAAACACACACATAAATGCATATACGCATTTAAGGGGAACAGTGTGCATAGTAGCAAACTCAAAAGGTCAGTTGAGCAGGATACATAAAACTGTTATGAGCAATAAAAATCCTAGAAAAAACTGCATAATTCTCTGTATGGAACAACACTGTTCTCTGTAAAAAAAAAACTGTTTCGTTTGTTATTATTCAGTTAGACCCTCTGCTACTATGCCACAGTGCCCTGGGGTGTCAATAAAACCTTAAAGTCCTCTCTGTGCAACACTACCACTGACAGCCAGATGACATTTATTAGGGTTTTGGCTATCTTAAATATTTTTCCCCTCATCTTTCCTTCCACTCTGTCTGTCATTGTCTGAACTGCTGGAATGTAATGCAATCAGTCAAACATGAATGAGGGATAAATGGACCCACTCATGAGTCTGAATGAGACTCATCAGTCAAAAGAAATAGAAAAACTGAGTCTTTAAAGTCACAAGTTGAGTGTGTCGCTATGTTTACATGCATGGAGGAACCCGTCATTGTACCATAATGTTAAGGTCTTATCAGAATCAGAAATATTTTATTGATCCCTGAGGGGAAACTCTTTTGCTACAGCAGCTCACTGTCACGTCAGTGCACACAGGAATAGAAGGACTAAGCAAAAAATATAATCCACTATAAAACAGGTCAGAAAATAAATTAAGTACCAAGTGGGTATTAGTATAAAATTAAAATAAGTGTTAAGTACCAAAGTGCATTTACAGGTTGATAAGTATGTACGGTATAATACAAGGTAATAATATAAGTAATAAGCAATAATGAGTACTGTCAAGTTAAGTGTAGCTTATTAAGATGATTATGAGACGGAGGATATTGCACAGCAGTAATAGAGGTATGAATAAATATAAATAACAATAAATAGGGAATTTTAAACTGAAAATAGTATATTGCACAGCAGGATTAAAACAGAATATTGCACAATTACATCAAGTATTGCAGATGTTAATGATCAATGTCCAGTTTAATGACTTAGGGTCATACAGACTGACACTTAGAGGGAGGAGTTAAAGAGTTTGATGGCCACAGGCAGGAATGACTTCCTGTGGCGCTCTGTGGTGCATTGTGGGGGGATGAGTCTTCCACTGAAGGTACTCCTTTGTTTGACCAGCACGTCATGGAGCGGGTGGGAGACACTGTCCAAGATGGCATGTAGTTTGGCCAGCATCCTCCTCTCTGACACCACCGCCAGAGAGTCCAGCAAAGTTCCCCACCACAGCCCTGTACTCAGTCTCATCACCACCACAGACTTCAGCCACCACAGCAGAGTCATCAGAAAACTTCTGAAGGTGGCAGGTCTCTGTGTGGTAGCTGAAGTCCGTGGTGTAGATGGTGAAGAGGAAGGGAGAGAGGACAGTCCCCTGAGGGGCCCCAGTGTTGCTGACCACGCTGTCCAACACACAGTGCTGCAGACGCACATGCTGTGGTCTGCCAGTCAGGTAGTCAACAACATCTTGCCTTATTCAGGTTAATGTGCTTACACTCACCTTTGCTGTTCTCTGATTGAATCTCACTGCCGCCATGAATCAACCAATCAAATATTCTCTCTTTGTATCAAGTATAATTCATGGAAAAAGAATAACGATCCTAGTAGTGATCTTCTCGATGCTGACGAATAACCAGCTGTCACAGGCAATTATGCTTTCCTCTGTAATGAATCACGGATGTCAGGACTATGAGGGCTGCTGCTATAAAGCACTGACCTGAGAAAGTAATTGATGTTGCCAGCACACAACGGCCAACAATTATACTTCGAAACTCAGAGAAATGAAGAAACTGCAAGTGAATAATAGCACATTTTATTTGTAGAGAGCTTTTCAAGGTGTTTTAACACACTTGAAAGGAGTAAGAATAAATGATATCAGCTTTCTTGTAACACTTCCCATGGCTGCATTCCCTCTCCTCAGTCAGGTCCATGTTCAAGCCAAACCTCGAGGCAACACTGATGCCACTGTTGGACATTCTCCATTGCATTAACACATTAAAGCACATTGTTGTTTCCGCCACCTAAGTGAAGATGATGCCAGCAAACAGCGTTGATATTCTAACATATGGAAGTACTGTGTGATTCATGCACGTGAAAGGGAAGCATCAGGGTGACAAGGACATCGTGCTCGTTAAGGCATCCCAGGCGACCACAGAGGAGTGATGGATGTTTGGTGGGAGATTAGTCATGTCTGCATTAATCTGCTCGCTCGGCATTGGCACCGCAGCAAAAAACACATTGATATAAATTGCAGAACTCGTTTGTGTTTGAGAGAGAGTGAAATATGAGAAGTGTAAAGCAACTCTGACAGCTTAGCATGTTAACTTGTCAGTATGTTTAAAATATGACATTTGTTGTTCTTGTTTTCTTGGATTCTCAAGCATGCCAGACACATTGTTGGTTGCATGCACGCCACACACACACACACACACACACACACACACACACACACACACACACACACACACACACACACACAGAGAATCAATTTATTCCCATGTACAGTACAGAAATAGAACATAATCTTGGTTCATTGGTGTAGAAAATTATCAACAAATAGCACTGACAAAACTTGCACAAGGAAGAGAGATCCTGCTGCTTGTTTCGATGGCCAGACCTCTGTGACATCACAGGCAGGTGATTACATGTATACATCTTGAGTGTATTATGACTTGAATGCTAAGAAAATGGCCTTTTAACCAGTGAACCCCTGTGTCATTTACCGTGTCATCTGGAAGAGCGCACCATAATGTTGCTACCTGCTACACCTTTCAGGATTACAGTGAAAAGACAATTTTCCAATCAGAACACTTGTATAAATCCTTTTAGGGCTGTAATCAACACATGCAATCCCAAATCAATTCCAAAACTAGGTGAGTTTGAGTCCAGATCAGGTCCAAAGTAAGTCAAGGCTGAAGTCCATTGCCTGCCTTTTAGCTGTGCTCTTGTCTACCCCACTTCAAATGTCTGCAATTACATAACTGCAGTTTGTCCGCATGTGCCGATCCACGGTCAAGTTGACTGCATTCGGCTCCATGTTGGTGATTGGCTCCTGATGTGGACCTACAACTCCTAATTAGCTGATGCTCACATAGAATCCTATTATGTTGTCCACAGAGCATGATGTTTTTCTTTATCTGCTTCTTAGTGGATGACAATTTAGAGATGCACTATTACATGGACAAATTAACCTATTAGGAAGCAAAAATTTGTTGCCAGGGCCCTATTTCAATCCAGGACCCATTTGGACAGACAGGGCCACAAGATTAGTTAAAAATGCATAAGTTGATATTATATTTTAGTAGTGCAAAGTCTTAAAGAAATTTCCAAATTCCAAAAACTAATTGACATGCAGTGAACCTGGGGCTTTTGAGGCCCTGGGGGTCCCTGCGAAAGTTGCCAGCTTTACCCAGTAGGTAATCTAGCCATGCCACTTTAGGGAATATGTCAGACGAACATTTAAATATATGCTACTTAAATTGTGATAATAGAGCCTAATTTTTCCGTCTCGGGGAATGCCATGTTTGTTCATCGAAACAGCACCAAATGATCAGCAGTTTACAAGACATCTGCTTGTCTATCTGGTTTCACGATGACTTTCCAGATTGCGTGTTGTAAGTTTGTCCACAGCGTAAACTACAGTGTCAGAGTGCAATAGCAACTATTATATGGACGAAAGCACAATGGTATGTTCGCACAAATGGTTGAGAGCAGTGCGCTAGAGTTTGCAGAGCATCCGCACACAATCCTTTAATCAAGACCTTAAATCACATCTGAGACAGGAGCAAACAGAAGCAGAAACAGTTTAAACATCTTTTCAAATGTGAAAATGTGTTCAGAGAAGTAGATCTGTCTGCAAAGCTCTGGGCTAAACCCTTCAGCAGTGAAGCTCATTACATTGTGTTTGTAGGGCTGGCAATGCTGCCACAAATTAATAAAACATTTGTTCTACTAATTTTAGATAGGAAGGAAAAATCCAGTTGACATCCAGCAGTGGCTAAGACCAAGTCAGTCAAAGTACAATGGAGGCAGAGACAAATCCAACTCACCAGAGAAGTAATCTTGAGACTCAAGACTAGACTTTAATATTACAAACATGCCCTGTTCCTTCATTCAGGAACATGCCCATGGTATGTAAATGGTAGCGAGGTTGGACAGGGCCAGTGCCCAGACCCTGTGGGTGGGGGGAGTAGGTGGGTTTATTGTATGCTGCTTCAATTCGCCCCATTTGTCACTTTCAAACTTCACCGCCTGGCCACATTAAAAAAAGCTTTCACCTAGACCAGCCGCACAGGAGGTCGCTTTGTGCTTTGTTTTAGATCTTTATTTTTGGACATGGATGGCTGGTTGGATGAAGTGATGGGAGAGTGGGTGTGAGAAAGGAGGAGGGGGAGTAGAGACTGAATGGTTGGACACAATAACTTCACAAATAAACAGGGAGGATGTGAATGTTTGGGGTTGAACTATATGAGTGTTTCCATGTTGACTCCAAGCGATACTGATACAATTTTAGATGAAAGAATATTAAAAGCTTCAAACCTTCAAATCAACCTTCCTCTCTGTCCTCTTTTTTGTATACTTTCCCTCCATTCCCCCTTCATGCCAACAATTCTGCCATTTCCTTGCTTTTCCAGTACTTTGCACACCTGCAACATACAGACACGCAGATGCAACCCCCACACACATTGCTCAAACCCAGGGTGCTCGTTAGATAGCAACAATAATGAGGACGTCGTTAATTTGCCCAAACAAGCGGGGGGCCTTTAGTGCGGGCAAGTAATTAATTAACAGCAACACTGTTACTTAATTAGCTCCACATGAAAGGAGAAGGGTGGAGGATGACGTGTACAGTGTGTGTGTATGATTAAGGGGAGATGGAGATTGATTATGAGAGCACATGTGTCTAACTGACTTCATGTAGCATCTGTGGATGTAATTGTGCCTCGTGGTGGGACGAAATATCCTCTAAATGGGTAAAAAATTTAATAAAGGCTGTTGATGTGACTAATGCTGGATAATAACATTTTCAGACTAGCTCTTCATGTAATGACATTTTATCAACAAAAACGTTAACCCTAACCCCAGTCCTTAGGTGGATTCTGAAAATGCTGCAGACAAGTTTAAAATCCTTTTAAATCATTCTGTAGATATCTGTAGTTGCATAGGCCCCTTTTCTCAAAGCCAGTCCTTGCTTTTTCCATTTCCATTTTGCGTATGTAAAATGAACTGTACTGTATGTACAGTTAATATGTATATGCATACATTTTCATGCCTGTGTGATCATAAATGGCAGCCCATTTCCATCCACTCCCCGGTTTTCTCGCTTTCCCCAACCGCTCAGTTTCTCTTTGTTAGCTGCAGGCTAAAGTAGAGCCTTATCAACCCAGATACCAAGTAGTACTCCCTGAGGGTCACATAACCCTCTCGATGAAATCCCACAACTCAGCATTACTGCGTGCTGTATACATATTCAGGCCTGCACCAGTGTAGCATCAAAGAGGCCCTCTTCACCTCTGCCTTAAGTGCTCTTTTATAACTTATCCTTGTTAGCTTTGGTACACATCACTGGAGACCATGTGCAGTTCTATCAGTGTTTGTGGTAGCCTTAAGGTTAGGTTAGGCTGTTTTGTGGTTGTTGAGGTACCTTTGACCTTGAAACCCCAACTGCTTTGGCTGCTGCAGCTGCTCAGGGGGGCACTAGGACTGGTCCACTCTGGTTCCCAGACATTTTAGACTCATTAACCTTCCCAAAATTTCAGGAAATGAGCGTTTACTTTGAAATGCAGATTAATCAGTGTGTATTAGACACAAATACTGTGAATTTCTTCCTCCTCCAAGAAAGGTTCAAGAGTTTTCAAGTGTTTGTTGTATAAGAAGCACAAGTTTGGTTGAGGTTACGGTTGAGTTGAGATTTTACTAACAAAGACCACACCACTTACATATGCAAATATTTTTATTGAAACAACTTAAGTGGAGTGGAGGGTTGAAGGAGGGTCGGGGACAGAAGGATGGAATGGGGTCGAAGTTGAGGGGATGAACTAAGGGGCAAATGGGGATTGTTATTTGGTGAAGGTCAAGAAAATGAATTCAGGGAGCGGGGGCAACAGCTCGAAGAGCTTCATCTTCCCCCCGTTGGTTGCTAAGAGGAGGGGGCAAGAAAACAAAAGATGTTTGGGGGACAGGGATGTTGGAACTGAGACACAGATGAGAAAGCAACAAGTCATCCAAACTGTTTTTCACCATATATATCAACCATATGAGGGTTTTTTAATTTGTCCCCGTATCAGCTGCTAGACATCCATTCAACTTAAATGAATGCTGTTTAAGCCTTTTCACAGAAGACTGATGCTATCATTTTACTTGGGAGGATAGTTTCAGAGAAAGGGTTTTGACACAGCTATATAAGATTAGGACAGGAAATTTAATGAGAATAGGGAGTGGTCTTAGTTCCTGAACCTAAGTAGGTTTTTGACAAAAAGATCTTAGCACTAGGTCCACTTACTGGACATGTATTTATTTTGGTGATAATGGTCCATGGCTAATGATCAGGCATTGCTGAGCAAAATGCTAACTCTTTTCCAGCTCCAGGGACGCTATCGTGTCACTGGCACTGTCTTTAACTTCCCTGTAGCGGCTGCAAAAGTAAAAGAGAATTTCCGTATGGGGATCAATAAAATATTCAATTAAACAGCAAGCAGATACTGTTGTAAGATTATTTCTCTGTAGATCTGCTATAGCCTGTTACCTAATAATACGACATGAGCATTGACAGGCTGTGTAATGCAGTAGGTTAGGAAGCCTGTGTGAAAGGCAGCAGTGTTGTGTTGGTGTGGATGTAAGCTGTGGCTCCCCTCTGGCCTTTCACTGTGCTCTAATCCTCTCTGCGCCTCTATCTGGATGGCTCAGACAAGATGAGGTCAGGGGACACCAGGCTAATGCAATCATATGATTTAACCAGATAGAGAATAGCAGCGTGAGCGTGTGTGCGTTTGGATGTCCGTGCTGGCACGACTCTCAAGCTGGAGGCCAGAGAAAATTAATAAAACACCATGAATACACTTCTTTTGAGATGATGAAATTACAATACACCACATCTCTCCTTATTAATACATTCAGTTTTGACACAGAAGCAGGGACCTGGTTTAATACATCCAATATAGCAGTAATAATATCACTGCGGTCAATTATAATCTATCGAATAGTGTGTGTATTATTAAACCGCTAAAAAAATAGATAGGGTTTACTAGATGGGTTCAATTCAACAGAGGCTTCCATTGGATTATTCATGAAGCTACAGGGAACTATTTGGGCAACAATATTGTGTGAGACCATATATAGCAATATAATCTTTCCTCTTTAATTTTAAACTAATTCAAAGTTTGGAAAATGAGCCCTTAATGAAAGCAAAGAGCCTTCAAAGCCAGCATAGCCAGCATGTTCATAGTTTTTCTGTCATCTGAAGATGCTCCAGTCCCCATTATTAATTATGTATACAACTCTCATGCAAGTCCTATCTGGACTGGGGCCGATTAATAATGGAACAGCACTGTAATTACATGGCGCTTGTCACAGATATTTTAAATTCAGTCTTCCTCCTTCTCCGCCTCATCTCTTTACCTCTCTATTTCTATCTTCCTATCCTTCCTCCTCCCCCTTTGCTCTGTCCATTTCTCTTTGTGTCTGCTGCTTTATGTTTAATCCAATCTGTTCTCATCAGCGTCAGCTTTTATCTGACATACTGTAGATGACATCACTGTGGAAGAAACAAGGGTGTTCTTTTGCTGAAGTGTATGGCAAAGTCTAATCTCCTCTTTGTTTGTATATACATGTGCTTTCTTCATATTTGGAAAATAGAAAATGGCTCACGCATCCAAGACTCCAGTATGAGCATCAGTGTATGAGTTAAACCAGCTACACCAATTTGCCAGCGTATAGCGAAGTAAGCTATCAAGTAATGACTAGTTTTCGCCATCACCCCATGGTATCTAATACAAACCGTTAACTTGAACCCATTTAGCTACCTTTCAGGCTGACAGTGCGAGCAAAGTGAGTTCAAACCACAGCTGTTTCCAGTGGTGTTTTCCACCTTTTTTGTATTTCCATGTATTGAAATCAACAGCAAAACTTAAGCGGTAAACATTTCCGTGTTTGCAATGACCTATTCAAATAAATAGTAAATAGTTTCTTTTCTTCATATGTAGTACGTTTACGTTCGATGTTTGATGCAAATTTAACCATGCAACCAACAATACAACTATGTATTGTATGGACCTGCGTAGTTGGACAATATATTTTTCACATGGGGGAAAGTAAGTTATGCTACCCATGTGGCTAATTATTGTGCATGGATGCTCTGGCACCATTGTTCTCGTTTGGACATCTCTCTCTAGAACCAACATGCTGAAAGTTATTGATTTCAGTTTTAAATGTCAGAGGGGGCAAACTAATGATCACAGAATGCTTCTTTATATCAACACTGAAAACAACTGCTCTGCTAAGAAGAAATACTTCCCCTGAGCATATACTTTAAAAGGACATTCCATTGTGTTTGAAATATTTCCTGGCCAATCAGAACATCAAATAGGAAATTACAGAGCACCTTCCCTGTATCCTCTCCAATAATGTTGTCAAGAACAGATGATGACTGCAGAAATCAAGCCCGTCGTAGCAGCATGCAGCAGCTTGCTAGACAGACAACACTTCGACAGGCGCCATCCCGTGAGCCTCTTTGATTCAAAAAGCCAGTTAATGGTTTACACGGAAAACAACAACATCAGCGACAAACAATTTATCCAGACGGCTTTGTCTGTGGTCTGTTGTAGAGACGGCAGAAGAAGAAGAGGCCCCATCTGAGTGGATGCTGTCTGTGTTTTGAACAGGAAGCAGGAAGGCTCTTTGAAGGGGCCTGAAGTGAGCGTTGATCAACATTTTCCTTTTCTAACTCATCTGTTTGCATTTTCATTCTGGTCCGTTTCTGTCCTCTCTTCCACCCTAAGCTCAATTACCTCTCATTCCTCTCCGTCGCCCCCTCTTTCATTTAATCTCTGAGTTGTTTTTGTTGTGGTTTGCCCTTATGCAGGAACACAGGCAACTACAGAACTGCAGGAAGTGGCTGTGTTCACTAATGAGTGTTAAGCATTAAGTATCAGTGTATTTCAGCATTCACCAAGCTTATTCTCAGCAGGCTTTGAAGGAGAGTTTGTGAGGTAAAATTCAAAAGCTCACCCTAGCACTTGGCTTATCAACCTATGTCACAGGATAGCTTGTTCTTCATTTGTAGACTTCCACAGGGCAAAACAAGAGAAAAGAGTTTGTCTCGACCCATTATCTGTGACGTATAGCTTTGTAGAGAAAAGATTGGAAAAGATGGCAAAGGTGACTTTGAGAGGGCCCAATTGGATTATCGGGGTATAAGGTTTCATGTTGTGTAGTTGTATACTTGATTAAAGAGTCATTCCTCAAAATTTGTGTTGGGTTGATTATAGAGGTTTTGTGAGAGAGTTTTTAATGGTAAGCCTTTATCATGTTGTATGATTACCATGTCTATGGTGTTTCATACAGACCGATTTAACCTAGAACTACACGCGTCATGTGTTTTGACTATTTGTAGATTATGCAAATATCAATTTATCTACTAGTCATCTGTGATATTAAGAAGCTCACTAAGGAGACTGTGTTCTTAATGCACACATTTAATACCTTTTAGAAATCACTGGCTATACAGTAGAGTATCAGTCACAGACATGCCTGATATACAAACTGGACTACATTTACAGTACTGTAGAGCTAAATATACATTTTTTATAAAAACCTTTCACTCTAATCTGTTTATGTTCTGTGTTCATTCACAACAGCATAGTCATTAATACCTATCATTAAAGGAATACTCTACTAAAAATCTGTCTTTTGAGAATCAAATACTCACTGCCTGTAGGCTTGAAACAGCCAAGTATCCCTAGGAGTTACTGTGGTTTTTGATGACATGTAGCAGATGTGGTGATTAATTGAACCTTTTCTAAAATATATGGAAGATTTAACAATTGCTTTAGCCTTCTATTTGGTATCAACAACTCAATAATAGGTTGTTTTGTGTCTTAGTTGTATTGCTGAAAAATATTTCATTTTTGCATGCCTTTGCTTGTATGACTCTTATTCAGCCCCTTTTCACCTCAACTTTATGAAATCCAAAATGTTGTTTGGAATCATTCTCCACTAGCCTTTAAGGTAGCTTATGGATGGTAGCTTAACATTACACATGGAGCCCTTATCATTGTCATGCAATTTTTTACATTTTACAGTCCAGTTGGTGTAAACAATCGGCAGTTGTATTCAGTTATTTGTCAAACATTAATTGTAATTGCAGTACATCTTCCCCATTAAAAATGTTCTATTCATAAAGCACTTATTACAAAAGTAAAAAGCACGTCCACACCCCCACCAGGAAAACAAATACACTGGACCATGTGTACACAAACATTTCTGGCAGCTACAAAGCCCTCCCTCTCCCTCATCTTGGTCAATCAGACCATATTTCCCTGCTTCTCCTGCCTACTTACACCCAGCTGACAGTGTAAGTATGGACAGAAGAAGCTACAGCAGCTCTACAGGACTGTTTTGAACAGACTGGCATGTTCAGAGATGCCACAACCCAGGAGAACCACATCAACCTTGAGGAATATACATCATCAGTGACATCATACATCAGCAAATGTGTTGATGATGTGGTGATCACAAAGGCAGTAAAATCATTCTCCAACCAGAAAGCCTGGATGAATGGAGAGGTGAGGGCTCTAGTCAGAGCCAAAAAGCTGCTTACAACACAACAAGGAAGCTTACAACACCGCCAGAGCAAGACTGAAAGCTGGCATCAAGGAGGCAAAGCTGAGACATCAGGGGAGACTGGAGAGAGACCTCAACACCAGCAACACCAAAGATATATGGCGAGCAATTCAGACCATCACAGGCTACAAAAGCAGGAGCGTCCCCATCATGTGTGAGGCCACGTTACCAGATGAGCTAAAATCATTTTATGCTCGCTTTGATCTCCCCAACAAAGAGTCCTGCTGAGAGTGAATATGAGTAAAGCTGCTGGGCCTGATAACATCCCTGGCCATGTACTACGAACATGTGCCAGTCAGCTAGTTGATATCATTACTGACATTTTTAACATATCACTGTCACAGGAGAGTGTTCCCACCTGCTTCAAGACAGCCACCATCGTCCCTGTACCTAAAAAGTCTGCAGCATCTAGTCTAAAGGACTACCACCCTGTGGCTCTCACCCCCATTCTGATGAAGCATTTTGAGAAACTGGTTCTTCAGCACATAAAGAACAACATCCCAGCCAGCCTGGACCCTCACCAGTTTGCTTTCAGAACCGACAGATCCATAGAGGATGCCATCCCCCCTGCCCTCCAAACAGTCTTCACACACCTTGAGATTAACAACACCTACATCAGAATGTTGTTTGTTGATTTCAGCTCAGCATTCAAGACAATCTCCAGACAAAATTCAGCACTCTGGGCTTGAGTACCACACTCTGTAAGTGGATATTGGACTTCCTCACAAACATACCCCAGACAGTTCAGATTGGTGGTCACACCTCCTCCACTGTAACACTGGAGCTCCCCCCAGGCTGTGTGCTCAGCCCCTGTTCATGCTGTGCACCCACAACTGCAGCCCCCGACATGGAGACAACTCTGTTGTGAAGTTTGCGGATGACACCACCATCATCGGCCAGATTACAAACGACAATGAGAATTCATATCGGGAGGAAATCAACAGTCTTGCAGAGTGGTGCACAGAGAACAACCTTCTGCTCAAGGTCAGCAAAACCAAGGAGCTGATTGTTGATTTTAGGAAAAAGGAGGCAAAGATCCACACTCCTGTCTACATCAGTGGAGTGAGGTGGATCAGGTGAACAGTTTTAGGTTCCTGGAAATCAGCATCACAGAGAACCTGTCATGGTCCTATCACATCTCCACACTGGTCAAGAAAGCTCAGAAACGGCTGTATTTTTTGAGGAATCTTAAGAAGGCAAAATTCTTGTGCCAAGTTCTTGTTAACTTTTACAGCGGAGCAATAGAAAGCATCCTGACTGGAAAAACCACAAACTGGCACAGGATATGCATGGCCCAGGAGGAGAGGGCTCTGCAGCAGGGGATTAAAACCACTCAGAAGATCATTGGTACCAACCTACCGAGCATCAGTGATATCGGAGAGGTGAGGTGTCTGCGCAGAGCCCAAAGGATACTAAAGGACAGCACCCTCCCCAGCCACAGTCCGTTCACCCTGCTGCCGTCTGGCAAGAGATACACAAGTATCTGCTGTCGTGCCACCAGACTACAGAGCAGCTTCTTCCCTCAGGCTGTGAGACTGCTCAGCACTCCACCATGTAAAATTGTTTTATTTCTGTGACTTATCATATATTCACTGATCTATTGTATATACTTTTTGAATATAACATTTGTTTTTGAGAAGCATAAAGGGAACTACAATCAAAATCGAGTTATACAACCCTGTGTTGTAAAATGATCAATAAATCTATCTTGCATCTTGTTTTGTGCATCAGTGTTGACTCTCGCAAGAGATAATCACAATGCATTTAAGATCAGGTTTTTTTTCTTATCCTGCTGTGTGTGTATCTCGCCAACTAGCCTGTCTCATATCAGAGTGTTTTCATGTAATCAAGCTGTAATTATACCATAAATAACCATAAATACTGCATCCATATCCACAATGAGCCTCGTCAACGTCCTTCTGCAGAGAGTAGTTATTAGTTGATTGGTGGGCTGTCAGCTTTACTTCCTGTTGGAGCCGCTCAGAAGGCTCTGATTGGCTGGCATGGTGACAGAGGGCGACAGAGGGTTGACGGGTGCTGTGGGAGGAGAGGGAGGGAAGGCATTTGTGGGCAAGGTTTCCAAAAATAGCTTGACAGGACAATGATGGCTGTGTGTGTGGGTGCATGTTTGTGTGCGTGTATGTTCACATCCTGTGAAATCTTAATAACAGCAGCACAGCTTACCCTGCCCTATCATTAGAAATCTCCATAGACAAAAGGGCTCACTAAATAATAAGTGTGTGCGATTGAGAGATACAGAGGAAACAAAGAGAGAGAGAGAAAAAGAAAATATCACCATAAGACACGAGTCGATCTTTAGGGAAAAGAGGGAAGATGCTTGTCTTCCCTCTTTGTTCGAACTCCTATTTGAAATTACACACATATGTGCACAATCACGGCACACACAAATTCACACTCCTTCCACACAGTCTACTTAAAAACCCCTGACTCTTGGCAGGGAGGCGCTGGTGCTTGACAAATCATTGATTGATTTCCTCACCTGCTCAGGGAGAGACAGACCGAGGGAGGCAGGTAAATGATGAAGAGATGAGAAGAGAGAAAACAGAGGGGGGGGAAGGCAGACAACGAGGAGGAAGAGAGTGGTGAGATGGAAGAAAACAGCAAGAATAATAAAAGGACAGTAGGCTGAAAAGGGATATTAGCAGGAAAGCAGCAGGTCTGAAAAATATCAGTTATTAAAGTTTGGATTTTACCTCCGGTTCAATTTCAGCCCCTTTCCTCAAAGGATACATGGATATAGATAATGGATGGATGGACGGATGGATGCTCAAACATGTTTCTTTTTTGTTTGTAAAGTGTGTCAAATGATTGATGGCAAAATCACAAAAAACTTGCAACTCAACTTTGACTTTACACCAATGACTCATGACTTCACTTGGGCTATTATTAGCCTTTTGACTTGGAATGACTTAACATCTTTCCCAAGCCCAAAGATTAAAAATGTTGTTGTAAAAAAAACGAGCAACGCTTTGTTTTCCTGACAACAGAAGATATACTTTGAATCAAAGGTACATTTGGCAGTAAAGACGGACAGATGAGACCTCTGATTATCACATTCAGATGTAAAAATAGTACAAGGCTGAGTCCTAACTGCAGCGGTGCAGGTTCGAATCCAGCCCACGGCCCTCTGCTGCATGTCATCCCCTCTCTCTCGCTCTCTCTCTCTCACATTTCCTGTCTCTCTTCAGCTGTTCATTGCAAATAAAGGCAATACGCCCCAAAAAAGAATCTTCTGTGGCTCAAAACTCACAGATGAAGATGCAACAACTTCCAACTTTGGGCAACATTTGGCTGCAGAAATAATGCTAAGTTGAGGCTAGCGTTAATGTTATTTGGCCTGCTATGGCTTAAGCTAAAGGAAGCTAAGAGCTAGTGTTAAGTACTTCCCAAACACAAAATCAATGAGCCATTGACATAGTCAGCATTGTAATGGAAGCTTTACATCCAAGATTTGGTAGCTGTCTGTCTTCTTAAAAAATAATTAATTTGGAGCTTTTCCTAGAATGTCCTCTAATGGTTAAAATCCAATGAGTGGCTGCAGGCCCGTGTAAAACCACCTTGTTTGCTCTCAACTTTAATTGACTAATTGCCTAGATATTTCATTTTGCTTTGCACAGTGGAGTGAATTAGTATTGTGTGCAATCTGTTTCCACCCTTAGGCACGGGCACCCCTCCTTTGGTTGTGTGCTGCTGAAGAAAAGCTCATATTGATCAGAAATCATGGCCAAAGACATTTCAATTAATCGCCCCATGGCTGTCCTGTTTTGTGCACCTTGGTTGTTTCATTGCATTGCTGGTGTTTATTATGTTAGTTCCAGATTTGCTTGGAAAAATGCTTGGGAGAAACTAAATGTGCTGATGCATCTACTGAGCCACACCCTTTTTACAGTCAGTTACCCTCAGCATTTTGTTTTCGGAAGGGTGAAATGGAGGATGGCTCCTGTGGGAGAACCAAACAAAAGCTTTGTACTCTCACCCGCTCTAAATCATTCATGGCAGCATTGTTGCAGGGACAGTAGATCGGGTTAGATTTTGACAGGTCGACATTACCCCAACACTGCCCTCAGCTAACACCAAAACCTGCACATCTTTCCCTTATTCATTGTGACTGCCGGCTTCATTCAAGTGTGAGATGAAATAGCTGAGCTTGACATCAGCGATGAGAGAGAGGTGTTCATAAATGTCTAATGATCCCACCATCTGTCTGTTGTTGCAAACAAAGGCCAACAGTGTGAGGTGGAGGAATTCTGTTTAAGGGTGGAGGTGTGGTTTTAGAAGTGGAAACTATGTGAATGCAATTTACTGCATTTACATACAGTACATTTTTATTAATGTCGCAAATAACACATTATGATAAAACTGATTATTGTGCTTTCCATAATGATGGCACTCCAAAAAAACAAAAAAACAAAAAAAAAATGTAAACTGCTGTATTATTAATGCTCTAAGCCCACTTTTCTTTCATGTTATACTTCACCTCTCCTGGTCCTTTTCACCTCCAACAGTTTTCTGTTTTTCTTAAATGTAATTATTGTGAGCAGCATAAGCTTTCCTGATAGTTTCCTATCATTTTTGTACAGTGTCTTGTAGCATTTTGTCTGTGTTGATCTGTTCAAGTTCAGAGGCAGTTTTCAACCAACAACATTTCACAACTTTGCTGTTTCCATATTGTCATATTGTTTGGCTGACATTGTGTCATATGGTGCTGTCAAGATGTAACATACATGTGTATGTGACATATGTTGAGAGTACATCACTTACTCATGACATGTTCCCCGCGGCCATACTTAAAAAAGACCACTTTCTTAATCCTAGTGTCAGAACAATATATAAGGAGTACTCAACCAATGGACAGTTTGACAAAAGTATAAAAATCAATGCGGCAGAACCAGCTCCCTCTGGAACCACAAAAGGCTTCATACAACTTTTTCACATATGCAGTAGCACTCCCCAAGACCTGTAAACAAACTTTGATGTTTAAAATCAGTGGAGTTCCCCTTTAATTGTAAACCATATCTCTGATTAATTAAAACATTTTTTTAACCTGAAATACATCCAAAGGTGGCAGTACATTTTCAACCCTGAGTAGTGTCTACCACCCAAATTGACTACAAGTTTGTGACAGGCCCCAACAATCTCCACCAATCAGAGGGTTAAGACCAGGTATGCTTTAAACAAAGTAGTACATACATACATACATACATGGTGGTCATCCAACCACATCCAAAGGCAATAGTGTTAACAGCTGTTCCGTAGAGAGGGGTAAGATGCAATGAGTCAAACAAATGGGCCTCCTCGAAGGCTTTCATGGTGTGCACTCGGTTGTACCGATGGAAAGTGAAAGGTGTTGTTGTGTGAAGAATGAAAAACGAGAGCTTGAGAAAGAAGCTCAACTCCTGCCTACTTTCTCACCTCCACACTGTATGTTGCATTGAGTTGTCTGATGGAGCTCCCCTCCTGACCTCTCAGAGGTGATGGGGGATGCGTATCAGAAGCTGTTTGACAATCTGACAAGCACTTCATTTCTCCCCATCCCCAATGGAAATTACAGCCTTGATTCTCTTTAATACAACAAAAGGATAATGTAACAAAACTAAATGTAATAAAACATGTGGATAAATGAAAAGCTATGGCTCAAATTACGAATTCACAGAAACTGTAACAACTGTAAGTGCTGTGCAAGTGTAAGTTTTAACTCAACCAACAGAATTATTTCTGCCTCAGAATAATTTCTGGGTGTTTGTTACAATCGTTACACCTCTGGGAGTAAGGACGTCACTTTGTTTGCTGCACCTTGTATTTCACTGCCACAGAATTGAAGGTTACAGACTATTGTCTGGCCACGAAAGGCTGTATGGGTGTGTATACCGTTGTGTATGTGTGTGCTTCCATGGTTGGCATGATATGTTTGTTAGTTGGGATAACCTTCAACCGCTGCCCAGCCAATCGGAACAGGCCCGACGTGCTGGCTGCCTCATTTCTGGCATGTTTTTTTTTCTTTCACTTGTTTTTCTTCCCCAAGTGTGCCTGTCGTATGTGTGTGTGTGTGTGTTGGGGGCTGTTAAAGGGACAGGTGTGGATGTTAACACAGGCTGGTACAGACACACTCACACATAGACAAAGACAAGGAGGGCGACTCAAACACACTCTACCTTTTATTCTCGCACACTTACACACAGTGGCGTATGGCTGCGTTCAAGGTCATGAAACAGCCCTGTGGAGGGAGGTAAAGAAGTGATTATTGTAGCGGGAGCAGGACAGGAGTGTGCAGGTTTCTTTATTGTAATGCTAACACAGGGAGGAAATGTAGCGAGCTATTCTCAGACTGTCTGGCTGTCGCAACCGCAGCCTGGTTAAAAACGACCTTTTTAGACATGCATGGATGCATATGAGACAATCACCCACACACACACTGTAGTGGATGAGACACATGCCCCTCATTGTGCATGCAGCTACAGGTTCATATGTTCTATAAATAGGCACATTTACTAACATGACCAATTCTAATTAATTAGATTACATGGGGGACAGATTTTTAAACATGCATTACATCACGCATACACATGTCAATTCATTTAACAGATTTGAGAATGTATCTATATTTATTAATATTAAAAACAACTGTAAAAATCTGAGTGAAAGATCAATAATATAAAAGTTGAGGATAAACTCTGGCACATAATTAGCAACCCATTTGAGTTTTCTCCCAATTTTCTCTTTCTATTCAAGCATTTTCTAAGTTGTGAATGCAACAAGAAACAACAACTTTTTAAAGAGTGGGGTACGGTGGCTGAGAGAGCCCAATGCTCTACAACTTGAGGCCCCTTTACACTGTGCAATTCTGCGCTGTCTGAAAGCAGAAACATGGAGGTACAATGTGACTGCTGCTACAACCCATGTTTACAAAGCAACCAGTCAGAATCGACATGGAACGACTTGCCTCTGCTCTCGTATACTTTTTTCTATTTATATCCTAGCGCTGCGTTTCGCCATGCATTCATTGCACAGTCTGACATGCCTCGAATTAATACCGTGCAGTCTGACACAGATCAAAAAACCAGAAGCTCAAATAAATATTTGGAATTTTGTAAGCAAAATACTTCCAACATTCTTAATGTAAATTCTCTCTGGGCCTTTTGGAAGCCATGTTTTCATTTGAAATTTAGGAGGTTTGTGCAAATCAAGCACGCCAATTTGCAACCATCTGCTCAGACTGAAATCACAACCTCCTGAATGACAAGCATGGTGCCGATAGTGTAAATAGGCTCAGTAATCCTCCGGTGACTCCTCCCCCTGGGCACATTCACATCGCTCCCTGAGTAACTCCACCCCCGTCGAACTGAAGCTCCCCATCAACACATCACACTAATGTCACTAATGTTATTTGTAGTCCTGGGTAACATTCCGTCGGAGCTGAACTCAGCTTGAAGTGAACCCCGCTGAATTCCAAAACTGCGTCCAACAACCCGGCGATCGCATCACTGAATTAGATTTGCCGATTGAATTAGTCCAATTTGGCCTTAACGGGTCCACTTACACTCCCATTCGATACCGCAGGCACCTGTAATTTGAGAGTGAGCCATTTATTACAAATGACACAGTCCAGACCAGCTCGTCTTATTTAACCCACATTGTGTAGGTACAGATACGCATACACACAAACACACACATCTGACTGCTGTGTAGAAACAATGATTTACATTTTGTGTGTGTGTGTGTTTCAGAGTGTGGGTGTAGATGTTAATTTGCTATTTCTGTGAGTGTGTGTTTGTTTATATGTGTAATTATGTGTGTGCCTTCAGTCTATTAGATTAATGTTGGCATTAAGTCTCGTGTGTGTGTGCGTGTGTGAGCTCACACTCAGGCTTCACGCGTGCCTGGCCTCTGGAAGTGTCAGATTAGCGGATTAGAGGGGAGAGGGCCTCCACCAGGCGAGGGTGGGGACTGGGATGGTCCCATTAGTGCACTGCTCTCTCCCAGTACATTCGTCCTCCCCCATTCCATCTTAAACCTCCCTGTCATCCCCTTTTTTCAGCTTCGCATGGCACTATTTTGTGTTCTGCTTTTTTAAATTTTGCCTCCTTTTGAGATTTGTTTATATCTAATCCATTTTCTCTTGTACTGCCTCTCTGTATATCATCAGATATGCCCTCTTCCTCCTCCTCACCGCCTGCTGTGTTGCCGCTCCTTCACCTCCCCTCTCTTTCTCTTTTCTCAGTCTCTAACCCTCCCACTCACTCTTCCTCACAAATAAAAAAGCACAAAGCGAGAGCGGCAGAATGGCTGCAGACCAACAAGACGAGAGAAAGACTAATTGGCTGCGGTTTGGACGAGCTATAGCCGTGGCGACGCCAGAACCCAGTCGGTGCCGTTGGACAGCCCATAATAAGCACATGCAGCCATCTCTCACTCGCTACCTTTGGCCAATGATTGCAAGCAGGCATTGGCTAATCTGAATCTAACAGTCGCTCTCAGATGCAGAGAATTTGGTCTTGTGAGTGATTTTGGCAGCTAAAAGATCTTGTTTTTCCACATGCTGTAAACAAAACCTCTCTGCAGTACAGAAACACTGAACACAGTACAGAAGTTTAGAGGATGGCCAGCCAGCTGCAGAGAAGGAATGCCTTTATTTTATGCCTATGTCACAGACTTTATATAACACCTGAAAACATGTATTGATGAAATGTACTATGAAAATGCACTATCTACAGTCAAAAAGTGTCCTTTTTAGCTTTATTACCCATTTAACCAAATGAATGTGTCCAATAAATTCAGATATAATTGAATACATTAAAAGATGCAGCTTTAAGGCAGCTAAACCGCACAAAATGAATTCCACTACAGAGACAGAAGCTAAGATGGCAGTTAATGCTACTCTGCTAAGATAGCCTACTTACCTTTAGGTAAGACTAGATTAGCTGCTGTTACTTTCTCTTAATGAGGTTTAGCTACTGTCTTATTTCTTATTGTGTCTTACTCAGTGGTACAACTTAATGGATAAAGCTGTCAGTGCGCTCTGTTTTACTTATTGTCAGCAAACCCAGTGGAACGTCCCAAAACAGCAAAGGATCGATCCTACTTACAGATATTGTTTGGGTAGCCAAAACCCAATTAAGCTTGTTCCTCTGTGCCATACATATCCATACTTCAAACTATACTCCAGACCACTAACAAACACATGAATTAGCCACACCGTTGCACTGAATCAGGCTGGAACTGAAACTGGAACAACATATGGAAATTTAGCTTTAGCTAAGGCTCGGTGTCGCTATCTCACCAGCTAGGATAACACAGCTGCTGACTGTCTCTGTAGCAGAGTGCAGTGATATGCACAGCAAGTTCTAAAGCCCACTGCAAGAAGACATTCACTGTAGTTTGGTTTTAGTTCTGTTTTGTAGTTACTGCAAATTTGACATGCTGTTTTCTGGGAAATTAAACATTCCTATGGCATAACAATTCTAATCTATATTTTCTGCGTTTTCTTTGAATAGGGAGAAATGTTCAAAGGTGGGACACACAGTCTTTCCACTAAAACTCGGGATAACCCTACTCTATCATTACTTCTGCCAGCATATCTAGTAGTACATGCGATATTGGTCTAATCATAACACAGCCACTTACAAGTGTTATCTCAGTTAACTGTCTCCACACTGTGGAGTCCAGAGGGCTCCGGCACAAAACGCACGTGAGGTGGCAAAGGCACCACGGGCGAGGATTAGGCTACATGGTGCTGCGTTCTAATAAATGTGAACAAATTACGTGTTAGTTTGAATTAGTTAAAACTTGATTAGATGAAAAACCCCACAGTACAAAGCACAGTGTCGGCCAAATATGTGCAATATAATGTGAACGATGTAATTCTACTGCTTATCACTGCTTAGAGAGCGGAGACCTCACACACATTTCTGTGCTGTTTAATGTGGTGTCCATCTTTCACAGACGCTGCTCCTGCGAAGCTAAAGCGACAGATTTGTGAAGCTACAGTAGAAACGAGAGCTTATATCAAACTGTGCGTTTGGCCACTGTCACTCATGTCATGTCTTGTTAGTGTCTCTTTCCGTCTCTCTGAGTTTCACAGTCACTTTTCATTCGCTCCTCAGGCTGCTCCCCATTTTACGTTCTTTGTGCACCACAGTTTCTGCTTCTGTCAATTCAATTTCACCTCAGTTTGCTGCACTTTATTGGCATGAAAGTAAGGAACAATTTCGCCGAAGCGTCAAGATAAAAGATAGGTATTTTAACATGAAATCACTTCTCAGTGCATGTGTTTATTAGTGTGTCAGGGCTTTGGACATTCCTGCGTATTCCAAAACTGAGCATCAGTTTAGAATTTATCAGCTTTTGTGTAGAAACAACAAAGGTGCAAAATGAATTCACTCAAATCCACTGAGCAATAACAACTTATGTCTGTTACATATTCTCTTTTTCTGTTTGGCATGCATTAAACCTTCCATGCCCTTTTCCCTGTATTCTGCTGTTTCCGCCTTTGTTCTTCTTCCCATTATCATCTTCTTGTCTCTGCCTCTGTCATCATGTGTGTGACAGTGTTCGGAGCCGACATGAGGTTTGCATTCAACATGTAATCTCCTCCTGATCTCGCGCACATCAAGACGTGTACTGTATAGACAAACAGTTTGTCACAAAAGTTTTCTACCCTCTGTTGTTGAATTACTTTCGGGGGGTGGCAGTTACCCTCTATAGCATTGTGGTGACACTGCTCTCCAAAAAAAGTCCCAAAATGATTTTAGGAAGGAGAAGACACAATATTATGCAGAACTAAATTATTATTGTATAATATTTTATTATATTAGTTAAAATATATTTTTGCTGTCAGAGATGTGGTGATTCAGCTCCATTGTTGATACAATGGTTTTGGTACCAATGTCAAAACGATTTTTTTCGATACCTTACTTTGGAGTTTCTACAAAACGTTTTTTTTTTCATTTAACAAAAGAAGTTCTTAAAAGTTCTTAGAGATTTGATTATTTTCAAGCATGACACTCACATGTCATACAGTATTGTTGGCCAGTGTAATCATTCCTCGTTTCCATACTGGCTGTGAAGCAGCGTACAGCAAATAATAACTTTCTCAATGGAAATATTGCATGTGAGTGAACAAATCTGAACCTATCTTTTAAATACTGTCTAAACACAAGCAGCTGTTGAGTATAAATTGTCAAAATGTTGCCAAATTTGCATTTGAATAGCAGACATAGCTGATATTTTAAATGAGGTCGCTGGGCGAGTGAGTGTGAGTCAGCCAGGGTGAATATTCAGTGAATCGTGAGGGGTGTCATTTTATCATGCAGATATTATAAAGTATAATAGGAGGTATAGATTGTGTGACAGTACACAATGCAAAAGCCTCTCATGGGATTAAAACAATTCAAAAATGTATTGTTTTCTGAAAAAAAACTTGATTTTTCATGACATTTAATCACATTTTTCTTTAATGATCGCTGGGGGCTTGTTTACCCCACGCCTTCTGTAACATTAAATCTGTGCGACTGTGACAGTCGTAGCATGCACAAGGAAGCTCTACTGCATCACTGCCTGTGTGTATTCATGTGCATGCACGTGCGCAGTGGACTGTGTGAGAACAAAGAGCAGCCCAGGAAAGGAAAGGAAATGTGTGTGTGCTCAAAGTCGTCCTTGAATATTTTTACTCCAGGTGTGTCTCTTCCAAAAACAGACAAAAGTGAAACAGCAGACACTCTAATCAAAAATTGGAAAAAAGGCCATTTCATGCAATAGAGAATGTATTTACAAAAGCTTCTGCTATATGAAGGGCACTTTTTTTATCAGATGGATTTATTTTTCATTTTTTACTATGTTCCACATCTGTGTTTCTTCAAAACAAAGAGCGGCCCTGCTATGAATAATGAAAGGCCTGTACAGTAGCTTGGCATCTCTCCTGCAGTCTGCCAAGCCGACCACGACATCCACAGCCCGCCGCCATGTTTATGGATGAGATGTCACGCGCTGTTCCGCAGGGACAGGGCGCAACCGGACCCCGCGAAGTAAAAAACCCTCCGCCATCTGCACCGCTGACATTTCCCACACCAGTGAGAGCATCTGTTGTTAACCTCTCGGCTTGTGCAGGATCTGAAGTTGTCGTAATGTCATGCCGCCATGTGGTTTGTGTGCAGGAACCAGTGTGAGCCACATGACGTGTAGAATACAGTTGGACTATTCTGTTAATGTGTATGTGTGTGTGTGTGTGCTGAATTCCAGTTTCTTTTTTCAGTGGCCTTGATATTGTTACCTCCGCTTTGGCTCTACTTTACAGGAAAGACTGACTTTGTTTTTGATGCACTGTTTGACAAAACCCAATTGCCACCTCTTGTTACTCATTGGATGTGCGTGCACAGAAGGTTGGCAAGGCGAGGAAAACACTAAATGATAATCTAATATGAAGATTGAATGATTACAAATGTGCTGGTCACACACCTAAAAAGGGGTAACTACATTGTTATTAGTCAAAAGTATCATTAAATGTGTCACTTTAACAATTTCCATTGTAAATAACCAACACTTAGTCTGCAGCCATGCCAGCAGCTCTGTGAGGCTGCACTTAGTACAGCTGATGATGATGTTTTTGGCTTTGCAGGTATATTCATAAACCAAAGTGTTGGACTAATGAAATTCGGCCTGAAGATGGTAGTTATTGAAATATTTGGAAAAGAAGAAATCTTATCAAGTAAAAATGACTGAGTGCCCCTGCAACCAAATGTGCTTGTTTTAAGCACAAGAATGCTTATATCTAACATGTTTTCACCTAAATGTGGAAGGGCATATTTGCAGTGTGTATCACCGTTGTCCATTGTGCAAGTTTTAGCATACCCAAGATGGCACTTTATTCCTGCCAACATAAACCTGGAATCTCTTCTGGGCGCTGTGCGTTCAGTGGTTTACACCAGCCCCTGGCCAATGCTTGGTTTACAACACACCTCATACAGTTTGCTTAATGATGCAGCACCTTGCTTACTTCACAGTCTTGGCCCGGGAACAAAGGTTGCAAGGTTTGAAAGCCCTTTCAGCCACTGCTGAGGGCTCTTGTTTTCATTCCGGTTTGATGGACAGCGCGGCTCAGCCATGTGTCAAAGTACATTTGCGTCCCTCAGTGGGTGAAGCAGCATGGGTTTCTACTTGTTTAGACTTTAACACTTGCTCTGACCTCATTCTGTAGCTGGGTGGCCTTGACCTGACTAGGACAATACAAAGAGATGGGACATAGAGAAAGGCCAATAAGAGGAGGGAAGACCAAAGCAAACCTGAAAACTAAGAGTGCTTACAGTAGCACAAAGAGCTTTGTAATGTGTTAAAGCCTGCACCCACATCATGGAACTGACTTGACTTAGTAATGGGTTTCTTTTGGTAATTTGTTTCTTATTTGAACCCAGGGTCTAAGGATAGACAGTGTCTTATGCTGTACAGATTCTAAAGCCCTTTGAGGCAAATTTGTGATTGGTGATTTTGGGCTATATAAATAAAATCGACTTGACTCTGAGTGCATCTGGATGGGACTACTCAGCACTCATCCAAAGGTTTCTTGCAACACAGAATCTTTGCCTGGGATTAAGTAAAATAAATCAAAATAAACAGAAAAAGTAAATAGGAATTTATTCAGGGGGTTCGTGTATGGAAAACAAAAGTGGAGACATGTTTACCCTTTTCCATTTTTTTTTTATTGGCACAGAAAGCGCTGCCTCAACTGCATTTTGTGCTGATAATGAAAAGTGAGTTTGTTTCCCTAATCACTAACGGAGATAGCTGCCACTATCAGCAAACAGTCCTTGGGTACAACTCCCAAACACTTAGAAACTCCATCAAGAAATAGCCACTACCTATTTCCTCCCCATTTTCATTTTGCTGTTGTTGTAAACTGTCAGCAATGCAGTGTGAAACCCCTACTCTGCTCTTCCATGTGATTAGTCAGCTCACAAATAAAACATTGTTCCACGATGTGTGACACAGTCAAAACTTTTTCCCAACTTTAGAAAGACCTCTATTCTGCCTTATAGTAAAAAGCGAGCTGGGGCCTTTTTTGTCCAAAGTGAGCACCTTCAGGTCTTGTTGAAGTTAGTCCCCATTCAATTTCTAATAAAAACACACTGGCAGTTTGAATGAACACAAGCTGGGAAGCATGTGTGAGGTACAGATACAGGCACTGACAGGCAGAAAGAGAGAGTTTATTATTATTATATTGTTACAACCCTGCTAACCCCAATTAATGTTTCTCCCATAGAGGGAGACAGACTGAGAGACAGGATGATCTCATGAGGGGAGGGCTCAGTGTTGAGACAGCGTGTCTTGCTTCAGCTGACTAGTAATGAAGCATCGTGGCCAAAAACTCAAATAGCCGTGTTAGTGCTCCGTTTGGTTGCACCAAGTGTGTTAGTCCTAATGTGTGTACACAGCCCTTTGTTCTCAGCCCTCTGCCTGTTGGACTGGACACTGGGTATGGTGCTTTCAGATTAAGGCTAATATTCTTGGGATTGGGCAGCTGATAGCCTCTAGTTTGTGCTCATATTCAACTCACTGGGGACAAGGATTCACGAACAATAATAGTACAAATACTGCTACTGCTGCTTGCAGCTATACCACTACTATTACCACTAAAGAAAACTGCAAATGCCACTACTACTAGTACACCAACTAGCACTGCTACTACAAACACATTAACTCGTTATGGGCTCCAGGGCAAAAAATGGACACAGTTTGCCTCAATGACACCCTTTTTTCTCAGAGTCATAAATCTGATCACATAGACACATCACTGGAACTCACCCTTTCTGGGGATAGTGGTATTTACGATCTACCATATCTTCCATCGATGATAAACATAAATAAATCAGATTAAAAATCATAAAGAAGACACTCCTTATAACCAGATCCTGATTCAGACTAATCCAGTAATCCAGCTGAATGTTGTCTGTGGTTACCTTGCAAAAAGGAACTGCTAGTAGCTAATGCAGTTTGGCCCAATGTGCTATTCTGACTTGTATTTTCCCACTCTTGAAATCTCCTCATTGTACTTCCATGCAGACCATTAAGAGTTACGCAATGTTTATTTAGATGCAGTTTAGACTTTTTTTCTTTTTTTGGAGGTGGGTTTCAAATACAGTCCCTGCTTTTTATTATTTGAGTGGTTCATGGTTCAAGTATAATGTGAATTTGCATATTTTGTGAGCAACAAAATGCATACATAAAGAGTATAAACAGCAGTGGAAAAAATTTAACATAGAAAATAAGGCAGTATAGATTATTTCTCACAAGTTCCGGTGTCGCTCCCCCATGTCTGGTTTAACTCTGAATACAGATAGAAGCTTTGTGTTACACCCCTACAATACAAAATATAAGGCAGGGTCATACATTTATGTAACAATGCCTCATCCTGATATTGTACTTTAGTGGTGCACATTCCCACAAATTTGCAATGAACCAAATCACCAAATGGTGAACATGGGACTTTTGAAGCCCCTTAAAGGTCCAGTGTGGAACATTTAGGAGGCGCTGTTGGCAGAAATGGAACATAATATTCATAAGTTTGTTTTTATTAGTGGTCCTGTTTTCATTACCTCAGAATAAGCCCTTTATATCTACAGAGGGAGCGGGTCCCCTTCCACGGAGGCCGCCATGTTGCACCGCCATGTTTCTACAGTAGCCCAGAATGGACAAAGCAATCACTGCCATTCGCGTTTCGTAGCCACCGTAGTTTCTCCTGCACGCTTGGAAGGGGAGGGCGAGGTGAGCGCTATTCAAATGGCTGCAAACTGCAATTTCACCGCTAGATGCCATTAAATCCCACACACTGGGCCCCAACAATGTTGTTGACAAAAACTAGTACAACCACTACTCTTGCTGCTACCACTACTACCACTACTGCAATATTAATATTACTATTAATATTAGTATTACTGCTATTACTACTTGCATATTTGAATGGTATTCCTACTTCTAATACTACTGCTGCCACTACTACTACATCCTAAACATAATTAGCATTTCTAAATTCACTGGACTGAAATCCAATGAAACTGTCTAATTAGAATCAATTCAAGTAAAGTGCTTCCCATCAACAACTGGTATTGATCAAGTCTACAATCAATCTGTAATCAATCGTACTGCAGTTTCATATCCGATGATCAGTGTAGACCTAGTTTGGAGGATCTTTGGGATGGAATTAGGGGTAAATTGTATTATTTTTTTCAATCCAGCCACGGTTTGCTCGATTTTAAACTGTGCTTTTTCTTAGCCAACTGTTTATGTTGATAAGCTATTTCTATTCAGTTTGGTAATTTCCATAATATTTCCCTCTGGCTTTGACTGGTGGTATTGTAATAACCCTGTTCATTTCCAGGAGAGTAAACACTGCCCTATGAAATAACATTAACAGTACCTAATGACAAGGTGGAAAAATGTCGTGCTAAGGGCCTGCAGTCTCCTTGAGAGTCAGCAGAATTGGAAACATGCTAAATAACAACCAAATAACATTTGCCATTTTGTTACAGCTCATTTACACATGAAGGTTTACGCACATAGAATAAACTGTGCTTGAACCCCAATTGTTGGGAACAGGGAAAACACTATGTATAATAATGTACATGGATAAATAATGTATCTCCTTTGTGTAATTAGAGCAGCTCCCCATTTGCCCAAATTAGACCCTAAGAGTATTTCCACTGTTTAATGTTGCATTCAATACTTACCACTTACCCAAGTCATCTTTAACTCCCATCAACAAAACAATCTCAGTCATCGCTTGATTGTTAATAGCTGCATTTGTTAATGATGTGTGGTTTTAGACTTTGTTTTGTTGGGATACAAAGTGTGCTTATAAGGGACGAGAGAGATGGCAATGGGCATTTATGACAACAACAAAAAAATGGCCAAAAAGCAACAGGAACAAAGGAGAAGGAGGGGGAGAGACAGAGGGGGAGGGTCAGGGATTATGATAATGCTGAGGTGACAGCTGTTCAACTGTGGCGAGCAGCTGTATCCACTGAAGGGGATGAAGCCTGAGCTGAGACAGGAGCCTCTGTCCATGCCACCATGACAGTAAAGGTAGCCAGAACAGACACACAAAGAAAACAGAGCTGCATACAAATGTGTGTTGAAAGTAAGCAGGTGATAATTGAATATATTAAGCTCAGATGCATTATAATAAAGTCAAGAAAGTTCCTTCGCTCTGCAAACAAATGACAGCACAGCATATCAAAGCTCAATCCTCATATTAAAGGGGATTGCTAAATGCTAATTTTACACATACAAGATCTGTTTACTAGTCATGGGGAGTCCCACTCAGCCTGTGAAAACAGTTGTATTATGTCTTCTGTGGCTCTGCAGGAGCTTTGTCATGTCTGAGACAATAACCCCTGTCATAGTGACGGCATCGGGGTTATCTTGGCTTAAGCTTGGAGACTGTTTAGGGTTTTTTTTTTAACAGAAAACAAGCATACATAATGTGGGCATAGAATTAGAAAGATGTGGGAATTAATCATACATGCAAGGGCTAACAAAAAAGACACTATCGGACTATGGGAAATATAGGATCTAGCATTTTTGGAGCTTGCACATACCAGGTACTAAATGTCTGCTGCATCGATTTTAACCATTCTATTTTAAATCTGTCTCTTGTGAATGCCTGTACTTTATGAAAGTGCAATACTAAATCACAGAAGAAACAGTTCCTTTATATTCCATATTTTTCAATTTGTTAGCAAAATCAACAGCATTAGTACAGCCCCTACCCAGTCTGTAGAACTCAGTCCCAAGCCCAAATCTTTTAAAAATGTGTCACAAATATATATAGCTACATTCTTTTTGAAGTTAGTTGTATATAAATGTAATTTCTAAAAGGCACGCTTGGGTAGCCACACCTAAGCTTAGCTTAAGCAAATTTTTTCTACTTTATTCTTTTTCCTACCTGTTCCTTATAATTCTAAAAAAAATCTATTTTGATGATCCATTGTAGTAATCACACAATGAGTTCAATCAACAGTGTGTCTATACTTTCTGTTTCTCAATACTATGTATTTGGCACTAAGCCTATTCATTCTTAGCAGCTCACAAATAAATATATTTTCAAAACAGGCTAAAAGAATAAGTTATGTGCAGTTTTGGATGCACAGACAATAGATGTTAGAAGGATAAATTCATTGTTCGTTTTGGGCTTTTCATGGGATTTGTCGACAATAAGAAAAATATAAAATATCACCAGACTTATCCTATAACCATAATGCCTTAAATGAAAAATATCAATTTATCAATCACCAAAATAAATCTTTATCCAACTAAATATTGTAGGTAATTAAATCAGTTAAACTGGCTAATTTAACTACATTAATCTTCAATTTTGTTAAGAGGCCAAAATCCATTAGAAAGTTAATAAATCAACTAAATAGAGGGTAGAACAAAGTATGAGTACATTTTTATTCATCTCTATTTAAGAATTATGACATGATGCGCAGGAATGAAAGTATGAATCATCACAATATGCTTGATAATATCTTCTGCACTTGAATTCAGCAAACTAAGAAGAATGAGGCCTATTTCATGTGCAAGCAATAGCATCTGTTATCACTGATGCGCTTGATGTGGCAACTTGCAGCCTCTGCATGGGAGAGAGGAAGGGAAAATTGTTACCAACCACTGGCTGGATGAAGGATATATGGACATATGGTCATGACTGGTGCACATGCCATTTTAATAGCCATGTTGGTTTTTTCTTGCTTTACAGGAAACATGTTATATTTATCATGGTTTAAACAGATGTAAGCAGACACGGATACAGTCACACATGCACATGGGAAAGTTGGGAAAGCCAAAGCCCTGACCCAAGGCTTGAATGGAAAACAAAGGCCAAACAGTAAAATAGCGCCAGATCTCCACCAGCCGTTAATTCACAGCTAGACATGAGATTTAGGCTTGAATCCGAACATTGGATTTCTATTGGACAAGCTGCCAAACAGAGCGCAGGAAATCCTGGCACACAGCTATGACATCATCACCTGCTCGACGTCTTTCCAATGCAACTTTCGTTGCCGCAGGAGGCGCTCAACATTGAACTTTTATTTTCCTAGGACAGTCTCAACTCGCTGGATGAGCAACGGACTGCTTTGTGTTTGCTGAAACACTTTTTGAATCCCGACTGTTATACTCCACATAACAATCTTTGCCTGCAGAAGGAAGAGACACGGATTTACCGTTTTCTTCATGGAGAAAAGGACAGTTGCTGAGCCCCGCTTTCTCCCCACTAAAGTCGGCTGCCCCCCGAAGGAACAGTTTTGCCGTTGTTTTTGTGCTCAGTTTGACCGTTTAGCTGTGTTAGTTTTTAGCCACTGTATAAGCTAATAACTGCTTTATCAGTCCAGTTACACGGCTGTAATAATTTTGATAATATTAATAATTGTATTAATAGTCATAAATATCTTTGATATTTCTGCTAATAACTAAACCTGCCCTACCTTAATCCCAACATATTCAAGTCCTTGCCTGTTTAAATTGTGATTTAATTCTTTCGTTTCTGTATGGAATAAGTAGTCACACTACTTGCTTCAGCACTTATGCATATATATCGCAAAATTCTCTGTTGTTTCACTCAGCTCTAGCAGTGTTTAAGCGTCTTTTAACTCGTTGTTTTGGCTTTATGGCCCGCAACTTAATTTTTTTAATTCAGTCTCACTGCTTTCATCAGCATTGTTTCCAGACACATTAGCTAACTGTTTTCAGAGAAAAACCTGCGTACTTGACCAGCACCAAACAGCAGAGAGCCAAAGTTAGCAATTAGCTGGTGAACATTTTTCTCAGGACTAAAAGGAGAGTGACTATTGGACTTGGAATGCTAATGTTGCTCCGTATATGCTGTAAATAGGCAGTTTTTGCACAGATGTTTTCCATATGAACTTAAAAGGTTATATTACTGTATTTTGACTTGTTTCCGCTGCCCCCAAGTGGCCAAAAAAACATGTTAACGCAAGAGCTGACAAGCTAAAGGTTTGGTTTTATTGAGCACTTGTTTGATTGTCCATGTATACTCTACTCTTCATTCTGATGTTCCTTGAGCCTGGAACAAGAGAAGTCATTGATAAACACCTTGTTAAACCAGTACTGTTATTTCTGAAACCTGAACACCTATTTTACCCTTACTTATAATATTTTTAATATTATAATATTTTTTCATATTTTTAACAGAACAGATACGCCCATAATGCTTAGTGAATGTTACAGGGACTAGAATCAACTTTGAGTTTTCAGCATCTTTCAAAATCAAAACATTGCAGCTACCAAAACTATCCAAAATGTCATGAGACTCTTGCATAACAACCCTTTTCTACTTGAAATTCTGCAGTGTGAATCCAAATACAAAATGCAACAAGGAAACTTTTCCATCATGGCGCAGGCTAGAGAAAATAGACAGTAGACCTGATTGGACACTTATATTCCATTGGGTCTTATGTTAGTAAAGGCCTGACAAATGTGTCCAGCCTCCAGTTTCTCTGCTTTCATTGGAGAATTATAGTACACATCTAGGTATGGTCATGAACCTCATCAGATTTCCCCTTGAAGACCAGCCAGGTTAAGTTGGGTTTGCGGTCCCAGCAGCCCTGTTGAACCCCATCGCCTCGTCCCCAGTAAGCTGCTCAGATCGATGGACAGATTTGAGGGCCAGAGGGCTCATCTCAATCCAACGGTTTCATCGATCACCGTCCCCATTACAGCCCTCACACTCCCATTCTCTCTGTCCCTATTTTACTTCTAATGCCTCACTCTCTTGTTTACCCCCTCTATCTATCTCAAGCTCTTCCCTTTTTTCTTCATCTTTCTCAGTCGTTCTCTAACTATAATTCTTCTTTCTCTCTCTTTGTTTCATGCAGCGTCTTCTCCCTAACGTATCCATTCTCAACTCTTTTCTCCTTTCAGATCTTTTCTTTGTCTCTTAGTCTCTCGCGATCTTCCTTTTATCTCCCCCTCTCCCACTATATCCCATATCTGTCTTTATCGCTTCTTCTCCCTCCCCCTACACTCTCTTTTTCAGTCCCAAAGGCCTTGGGCAGCAATGGATTCCCTCCCAGCAGTGGATTATCACACATCTAAGGAACTCAGCTTCCTCAGTCCTGTTGGTCCAATTAGTTGTCAGATTGAGCATCAGTCAACATACTGGAGTCTCCATGGGCAAAATCATCCTCGCTATTCCACAAGCAGGACTATGTACTGTATTTGCGTGATAAATAGTTTGTGGTTAAATGTGTGTTGATGATACCCCTTTGGGTTTGCAGTGGAATTACAGTAATATGTTCTACCAAATATAGCTTGTTGTTGTAGATGCACCCCATAATTTAAGACAATCGGGGGAGGATTCACATACATTTGTGTGAACATCGCGAGCCCTACCAGTTCCAGTCTCTTCGCTGTAAAACAGGGTTAATATGATCAGAGCCCAATTATAGCAATTGCTCAGATATTCATGGGAGAACAGAAGGAAGCTTGAAAAGATGAATAAAACCACAGAGACTTAGAGAAGCATGGAGATCAAAAAGAGAAGATGGAAACAACAAAAGACCTGTTAGACATGAAAGAGGGGAAGAAAATGACAAACAATGGTTTGAATAGGTAAAATTGGAAGGGTAAGGAGTGAAAAGTTTTTGGTTCAAAAGGAGATTTAGAAATGACACACTTTTTAGATCAAACATGAACTAAACAATGACAAATTTTCCATAATTTGCCATTGTAGCAGGGCAAAACTCATAGAAACATCTGCTATAACTGTTTGGACTCCGTATTTCCATTTCAGGAAGTTGGCAACCCTAGTCATGATAACATTTTAGTCACCTCGTGGTAAATTTGTGTGATTCTTTCGTATTGTGTTCAACTTTAGATAACATGCACATTTGCATCGTTGACAAAGAGAGTCTAAAACAGAGTAAGCTATCTTAGCCTATTAGCTGTGTTGCTCCATTCATTTTTATGTAACCGTCCTGTGCCGGAGTATAAACTGCTCCACAAAAGAGCCATTGTTTGCAGACAATCATGAGTCATGAGTTGATGGTACAAATACTGTGGGAACTTTTTATCCAGTTAGCAACTGAGCTAGTTAGCTCAGAGAGCTGCTGTAACTAAGTAGTTAGCTCAGTAGTTCAAATAGTCACTGTCACCAAGCTTCTAGCACATTTTCATGAGGAGGCGTGGATGAACTACACTGTGCCACTTTCTGGTGTAACCAGGGCTTTAGTAAGAAGCTGTTGCTTGCTTCAGATTTAACATTTGTGTATATAGAAGTTGTAGCAAACACAAGAGGATGGCTTGTGTCTGCATGCTTTGAAATGGCTGAAATCAAGTAACAAGGTACATATCATGCCCTTTTCATCAACTTCCACTATTAAACTGGAGAATCCACATGTGGCTAATTGCAAAGCAAATGCGATGCAGTTCGATAAAACAGCTACAAGGATTGCCAGGGACTGCTTTCAATGATTACTTTTATTCAGACTCAAAGACAAGTGTGGAGATATTTTTTTTTAAACTGGAGCTTTTTGGAAATCTGTAGGAGGCTTCCCCTCCTTGCCCCAATCGATGCTGCTCTACCCGGAGTTTGCATTTACCAAATTTTTACAGTGGAGGTGGTCAGTGAAATGTAAAATCTGAATATGATCAACAGTAATAATGCACAAAAGTATGAGAATAAGACAAATACGTTTAACCTGTTTTGTTGCTGTATTTAAACAAATATACCAAGTTGTTAGGTTAACTTTCCAAATAATAATCCATTTAAAAGTAGAAACCTCTCCAACCACTGTCCATTTTGAATTCTACAATGAAACTCTTCAGATCTTAAGAGTAGAAAAGAATAACAAAGTGGAAATAAAATCCCTACTACCTACTACAGTTTGTGGGGTATCCAGATGTGCTCCTATTTCACCTGAGTGGATGAACTCTTGCGTGTAAGGTTAGCACAAGCTTTTTGTGTGGACAGAGCAGAAGGCAAACAGAAGCAAAGATCCATGTAATTGCCCTCCCCTCTTCTCTGCTTGAGCAGTTTAATGAATGATGGCAATCCCAAACTACTGTTAAAATGGTAACGAGTCTGTGGGTCACTGGTTGTCCTCAGATAAAGAAAGTGGTCAAGGTCCAATGCAAAAATGACTTCAACCAGATGTGACTACTTAGTGGCTGTTGGTGTCCTGAACCATTAGTGGCCATGGTAAGGATGGGGGTAATGGGGTATTATTTGGATGAATTAAGCCCCTTATTGAGTAAGCCTGAGTAAGCAAAAACAAGGATGTAGAGGCACTAAAATGTCTTTTTGGGGTTTTAGACTTTGGAATAAGAACATATTGGCTAATTGCCACTTCTTTAAAGGGTAGGTTCCCAAATTACAAAAATATACATAATTTCTCACTTGCCCGTGGTGGTATCTAGCCATGCAAATAGTTTTGTTATCATTTCTCCAGGTTTTGAGATATCTGTCTGGATATCTAGTGACTGGAATTTTGTTTGTGCGCACAACAGCATTGAAAAATGACATAAAAATTAAAGTAACATCTCATGTACCTGTTACATTGGATGTGAAGAGGAGAAATGTAAATGTATAATCAACAGAACACACTGACTATTTCTTTGCAAGAAACTAGCAGTTGCTACTGCAAACTGACTACAGTGAGGTCTGTGGATTATCCAGATTATCTGGGACAGTGAGCCTGGAAAGCAATGTGGATGTTGATTTTTCAAAGTTCAAAGTTGTGGGCACCACAAACAATAATCCATTCACCTCCACTGTACTGGGTTTGAAGCCGAAATGTGTGGCAGTTATCTCAAAAGCTCTGAGTATCTCAGGTCTTGTTCATGAGTGAGGGTAAAACGGAGTGTGAGACAGACAGGCGGATTGGGGCGGTGTTAGCAGTAATGCGGACGTTGTAGATTAGTTATTTTTCTAGCCCTCCGGAGTGGGTTTTGGAGTTGTGATGTGAGTAACGAATAATAGATTCATTGGCTGCCCTGTAGAACAATAATGTAATGGTTTTATCCACTCCATGGAGCCTAGCTTTGATGCTGCGATGCAGACGCTGTCTGATTCGTGAACAAATAAACTCCCATTGTAACTGAGAATCAAAGTGAATACCTAATTACTTGTATGTTGTTACCTGCTCAACTCTCTCCTAGTTGATTAAAACTGGGCTGTGATCACCAACAGACCTGCGATCGAAGAGTTTCTTTGACGTTTAACATTAAGTCGTGCCCCTCACACCACTGCACAACCTCTTCTATCTCTGACTTATACATAGCAATGTCTGAATCTGTTGTCAGTAGACTGAGTATGGCTGTATCATAATGTAGTTGTTTGTGTACTTGTTTATACAGTCATTTAGATTATATGAAAAGAAGGGGGATCTTACGCAGCCTTGAGGAGCTCCTGTATTTATAACCTGTATGTCAGAGATAGTTGACTTTCACCTGCTGTTGTCTTCCTATGAGAAATGCATGGTACCATCTGATTATGTAGGGGTTCACTTCCATCTGTTTCAGCTTGTTTAACAGGGTCTGAGGGAGTATAGTATTAAATGCTGAGCTGAAGTCCATAAACATTAGTCTAGCATAAGCTGTAGGCTTTTCAAGGTGCTTTAGAATAAAGTATGTTCTAGTGTTTAAAGGATCATCAGTGCCTCTACCATCTTTGTAAGCAAATTGGTAGCGGTCACTGCAGAGCGGAAAACATCTCCAGTATGTAACGTTACAGCCAAACTACCAGTAGCAGCGGACGACTCGATGGGCACAGTACTTTTCCGAGTACTTGCACAGCGCCTGTGCTTTTGAGATTTCTAGTGAGAATCCTTGCTTACCATTGTCCCAAGTTTGAATGTTTTGCGACAAAGTTCACATCGTGGCTCGTACAAATCGTTGGAACTTCTTATTAAATTTGCTTTTACCCTTGGCTGAGCCTGCATTGCTTGCTTGCAGCGTTGCGTTCTTGGTGTTTTCCTTTTAAATAAACACGTTCTCCTTCTAGGTTAAAATGCGGATCACAGCATGTAAACAAGGCCTACTACCGCACAGAGTGTACGCTACCTATTTAACGTACAAACAAATAGATATTAGACATGGCAGAAATTGTCATTGTCGTGAGATATAAATTACTGGTAACAAAAAAATATAGAAACACTCATTCATTCTGCCTCAGATCAAATGTAATGCCTCCCCTCCTACAATTCCAGACATTTTTAATGCAATTTTAGACCTTGAATATCAAAAACTAAATTTAAGACTTTTTAAGACTTTAAGGATCCGAAGGGACCGATCTCACTGGAATTGACAGGTTTCTACATTCATCAATACAATCACTCCCTACAGAATCGTTTATAGATATTGAGTTTGTTTCCTTTTTCCAGTTCATTCAGTACATGCATTTCCTTCTTGTCAGAGTTCAGGTTGGTCATTTCTTCTTTCATGGCGTCCCACAGTTGTTGTTTTTTTTTCAAGTTCTTAGTTGAAAAGGCTTCTCTGACACGTAAACTATGTTGCTCTCGCACTTCCCTTAGTTTCCCCTTTAGTTCTCTTTTGAACTGCTCTCAGTTCCATATGTTGTTGTTCCGGAAGGCTTGTTTTTTTCGTCTGATGCAATGTTTGATCTCAGGCATGATGTAGTCTGTTGTCTGGGTATATCCTAATGGTCTTTTTTGGCACTACAGTGTCGACACAAAAATGTTTGTACCCTGTGATTGCAATACTGTCAATTTTATTGTCTTGTTGGAAAACATCCCAATCTGTGGCCAGGATGCAACCACTTAGCTCCTCCTTATTCCTATCTTGCCACACACTGACAGTCTTTGAGGCAGGTTTGCTTCTTTTAAGGGCGTACCTGAAAGTGGGAATTTGAAAAATAAAAGTGAATTGAAAGCGTTGCTGGGGAGAGGGACATCTGGACTACCCTGCTTAGCCTGCTGTAACCGCGACCCGGCCCCAGATAAGCGGAAGAAAATGGACGGATGGATGTCCCTTTTAAGGGATAAATTTAGGATTAGGATTTGGGTCATATTTACGGTCATATTTAGGGTCAGATTGTCTTTGTTAGCAGGTCACAGTGTTGTCAAGCACTCTTTACTTCGGCAGCCACTTTTCCAATATGGTTCAGGGTTCTGCCGACAGCTTTACAAGCTGTCATTGCAGCTCATTCATCGATGTGGTAACTTTGTGGTTGTACTTAACTTGTTTCAGTTACTGTACTACAGCTCACCATCCTATCTGTTGTTGAGAAATTCTGTCTACTTTAGGTTTTTAATAAAACAGAATTAACGTATCTGTGAAATCAAGTGAATAAGAGGACTCTTACAGCAAAATCAGCAGTTTTTGAGGAATTTATGTCCCTCAGGAATTTCCCATCTTTTTTATGAGTGAAAAACATCTCACATACCAATTTGACCTTCAAATAATTTGGACACAATCCTCCACAATTAATAACTGCTACATACACACACATGGGCTTTGCTATCTATCCAGCTCTAGGTGAAAAAATTATAACAGTATCTGTTCCCCGACTTCTCAGAGGAAACACTTAATTTCACATGACAGTACTTTGCTTGCTTACAGGAACTCAGTAAAATTCTAGTCTAATACTGTAAGCTGTTAGTACTTTTTAGCTGTTAATTCACAATTTATCCTGCGCACCTGCTTCACAGACTTTTGGGGAGAAGTGACAACAATCAAGTAAAGAAAAAATTACTTTTGGAATGTCATTCGATTAGCAGGTATGTAGTCATAAATGACTAATTGAAATTTTTACCTGTTCATGGAGCTTGATTAAAAGTCAGGAGATGACCATAGTTATTACAATTCATCCTAACGTGGACATGAATGTCTGTATTTCATGACAATCCATCCAATAGTTGTTGTTGTTTGAATCATCTCCGTCTCTCTCTCTGATGTCAGATTTCCTGTCTGACTTCCTACTGTACTCTGTTGTATCAAACAAAGGCAAACATTTAAGTCAAGGTTACAGATTATGCAACAAATTGAAAGGCTTCATGCAGTGGAGTTTGTGCATATCCATCATTGTGACTTTGTTTTCGTGTGTGTGTGTGAGAGAGAGAGAGAGAGACAGGGAGAGAGACAAAGATGGCGTCAAAGTGTCAGCACAAAGTCATTTCCCAAAAAAATAATCTGTGTGGAATTTACTTTTGTGGCCCAAGAATATAAATTGGGCTTCATCTCTTTTTTTGAAAATAGACAAAAACTGAGTTCCTCCCTTTTATTACAGACTGTGATGAATTGTTTATGTGTGTGGTCTGTTTCTGGAGAATGCGAAGCGCCCCGAAGGGATGAGGAGGGGGTGTCGCACACTTGGATGGAGTACTTGTATTTCACTGTTTTTGCTTTAAAAATGAATGAGTGCATTCTTTCTCCAGAGCCTCGGAGTCTGTCTGTCTTTATTTCCCCCGAGTCCCTTTCTTTCTTTTACGTTTTCCCCCTGTCTTTTCCTCAATAGCTGATTGATAGCGCTCCATTGACACACAGTTGATGGGAATGTCTCGGGGACAAACGGTGGTTGTCAAGCTGGAGTTCATGGTCAACTCAGCTATGAGCTTGACTCTCAATGGGGTCTCTTGTAGCTCTTGTATGAAGTCATCCAGGGGTCCTGACCACCCTGTTGACTTTTCCCCAACAAAATCCATTAGGCTCATTGTCCGCTAGCTTACAAACAAGAAACCCACAGTGGCTGATTATGTGGTTATGGTATTACAAGGTGGCTACAATGGAGCAACCTCTACAACTGTTTGATTAGGTCACCAGGTTAATCACAAACTTCCTTGCAATTTGTTATCTAAATCAACAGAGAATACAGAGAATTTTTCATTTCAAATGTCACTTCTCATGAAAGAAATTAGCTTCCCAGACTTTGTTCGCTTTAGCTTGACATGTTTTCCAATACTTGTTGGCTCTAAGTATGGTTCTGTGATTTATTTGTATTGAATTACAACTGACTGGCATTGCATTGCATTTACACAAAAAGACAGGATTTTTTCTTCCCACTATGGTTAAATTCTCAGCCAGTGCCAATTTTGGCCTTTAGTCCAATGAGCTGCCAAGTTGTAGTCTTAACGCACTGCTCTGTACACTAGAGGCAATAGAGGACTCTGGCTTCTGTGCTGTTCAACAGTTTTGTCAATGTGGCTAGGTATGCTGCTGCCAAATAAACACTCTCTCTGCCTCCTGCCAGTAGTGATTTATGGCTGAATACATCCTTGCCCTGCCCACTTCATCCCCAAGAAAAATCATTTTCCAATTGAGGTTAGGCCTTGAAGACTCAACATGGGGATAGAGAGGCAGAATATTTTATTGCCATTGGCATTTGGATGAATGATGCATACCTCAATCTCATGAGGCTGATGGACTGATAGACTTTAGAGGGACAATTTCTTTTCTCCTTCTCCTTCTCGTGTGCAAGACAGAGTATGCAGTGTGATGTGTAACACACTAAGCTATAATTATATATTTATATTGTAGACAGGGCTTACTTGTAACCAGCAAGCCAAATGTATTTTGTGTCAGAGGAAGGATGCAAGCTGTTAGAGGCTGTAGAATACTGCTACATTTATTAAAAAAATGTATGCGGAGCTGTTTTTCTAACCCAGCACTTGGACACAGTACATGCTCGTTATGTATTGACAAAATATAATGCAAGGACCGGCTGACCCAGACAACCAAGTGTTGTGCTTTGTATACTGTATGTTGTCAAGTTGTTCTGCTGCATATCTCCAACATGTCAAAAGTCAAGTCAGGTAGTGTATTTCCCTTCACTGCCCTTGAAATTGAATGTTTATTCTGACAATTGTGACAACAATTAGAGCTGAAACAATTAGTCAATTAATCGATTGGTTGATTGATATAATACAGAGTAAAAATTTTCTGTCACAGTATATTGAATCTCTTTGGGTTTTGGTTTGTTGCACAAGACAAGCAATATATTCTGGGTTCTGTAAAATTTTAATGGGAATTTTTCACAACTTTCTGACAGTTTAGAGTCCAAATGATTGCTTGTTTAGGGACTAACTAGAACTAAAAAGAGAGGGAATATAGGACTTCTATTGATCAGGTAGACAAACACACCTTCAAATTTCAAATTAATGCTTATGTTGCTCCGTATATGTTGGATGTGTAAATAGGCTTATTTTTTTCTTAATCAAAATAATTTCATGAGTTGATAGTGTCAGATTTTGTGTTTTCCGCTTGGTAAAATTTTCAACTGGAGGCTTAAAGCTGAAGGAAAAAAGAAACAAAGATTGGCTTGGGGAGTCACAAGTACTAAGGTAGATCTGATCCTTACGTCGAGGGACCAGTGCTGTTACTTTGCCTTTCTGCCTGCATTGTAAGCGTGTCAAGCTTTGCACCAGCATCTCATTAGGAGAAGGACAGCTGTGCAGAGGCAGACAGCCTGTTTCCAGAGACACCGGTTGAGTCACAGTAGGCCAACGACCAATCGGGGAACATTTGCTACATGCTGCATGACTCAGAGAGCCTCACACGACAACTTGTTCGCAAATTCAGATATGGATGGCGTCTAATTCCTCATCAGCCAAGAACGTTTTTCTGACAGTTAGAGGCAGACAAAAAGAAGGTTGTACACTGTCACTGCATCTGTTAAAGCTGTTACCAAGGTTATCAGCCCTGGCAAGCGGGCTGCTACACGGCTAAATGTCCTCTGTTCCAGTTTTCTGGACTTCATAAACATCTTCGGAAGCCAAGCTCCACCAGGGTTGGAACTCCTTAGTTGGGGTTGGGTTGCTTTAAGCCCAGCGCCTAGAGACTCCACTGAGTGGCTTTCATGGCAGTCTGTGTTGTGGAAATTGGTCTAGAGCTCTTAAAGCTCTTCCTGTATGTCTGCGTCAGCTGTGGTGCTCTGCTTTGACCAACTCTTAGTTTTGTGCAGAAAAAACTCTTCAAGACACAGTTAAAGACCAGCCCCGCCTCAGTGGAAGGTCCTATTAAAATTTCATAGGGTTCCTTTTTGAATACAAACTGCAACTGGATGCTACAGGCTGTGTGGCCTCGCCCTGACACAATAGGGCAATATGAAGGCTCTACTTTATGAAAGAGGTTAGGGTTTATAAGGCTAAATGTTCTGACAGGATGAAAACATATATGAGAAAATATTTGGGCCTGCAGTCAAGTATGTTAATAAGTCAGCTGAGTAAGACAGCACAGCCTCCATCCTGTCTGACAAAGAAATCAACCAGATATTTACCTCCTGAACTTGTTAGCAGTCTTCCAGTTTCTCAGAGGCCACCCAGACTGTAAAATCCTTATGCACCAAAAATTCAAGGAAACATGCAGCCTAAAAATAAGAGCCATAATCACATACTATCACCAGATAATATGGTAATACAGGCTGTCATGCTTTCACAATAAGATGTATCAGGAGTGTCCATATTGCACAGAATTTGCATCTTGACTCCTTGGGAGCAGCCACCTTCAACACAGCCTGCTGTTCGCAGCTGCCTCTGGGCTGGACCCCTCGGCCAATCAACTCCCCTCAGCTTGAAGGCAGGCCTGGGTTTTTCTCTCGCTCCACTACCTAGAACTGCATGCCAGCCTGTCAATCACACCACTAGGCCCTACTGTGCTGCCTGACCCACTGGCACTCTTGCCATGGCAACGCAAATCCCAGCAGACTTAGCTGTCAAGAACAGGAGTTCTCAGAAATATGAAAGACAAGAGTCTCTGATCCAGTGTACATGCCCCCGACCACCTTGGTCAAATGAATGATGCATCGCTTAATTTTATTTTATTTAATTTTTTGTGAAATATTGTAATAATGTTGTACCTGTCCCCTAACCCAAAAACAAACTCATACTATAAAATAAAGATTGCATAATCAAATTGCTCCAAGAGAAATGTGTTTAATTTTGCTTGCACAAACGAGGCTAGGAGGAAAACAGAGGAAAGCACTGTTTGAGCTCTCTTTAGAATCAAAGTGGCAAACAAGACCGTTATTTGTTCAGGGTAATAGTTTCTCCAAGCACCCTCAAAAAATACTGAAATATAAATGCAGAGGAGAGATTAGTTCAAATGTTGGCCGAACATTAGCTCCATTTATGCAGGTCTATTGACTGACCAATGGTGCTTTAAAATATTGATTTTAAAGCACCATTTTAAGTATTGATTAAAAACCTTCCACCAAGTCTTGTTGCCTAACAACTGTTTTTTCCTTTAAAAGAAGATAAAGGAGAGAAATGTTTTATTATTTTATTTGACAAAAGGCCGGGCTCACACTACCGGAGTTTTGGGCCGATTTATCACAGATTCACCCCTCCTGACAATCAGAGTTAAAATCTGGTCTTGGACCTTGGTCGGCCCAAATTATCTGGTAATGTGAGGGGTTTACAGATCCAGTCTTATTTTGGGGCTAGAGCTTAAAGTTGCAGTCATTATTACATTTGTTCACTTGGGGTCAACAGAACAAGCTGTAAACACAACATTGAGAAAATTATCACCTTATAAAGTTGCTATGGCAAAAGTGTAAGCTTACAGCTCCTTATTTACACATGCAGCAGACACAGAGCAACATTAGATGATTCACTTTCTTCACCATCTTGCCACCAACTTTTTATATCTGCTGTTTAGATAGTGTTCAGTAGGTTTATCAACAATTTGGCGGCCCTGATTTCATTCACTAACCACTAACCCAGTGGTTCTCAAACTTTTTCTCTCATGCCCCCCTTTCAGAAGCCAAACCCCTCGAGTAAACTGATTTAATGTTTATCAGTCTTTAACAACAATATCAATAATAACAATATTGGGGAAACCAGGCCTACTGTTAAAATAAGCCAAAGTGAATTTAATTGAAATTAGCAGGTTAGCAAGATAGCCTTGCTAGCATCAGGGCACTTTTGTTTGTTTATTGTCCCAACACAAACCATATTCATTCAACTCTTTTCCTCCTGGTCATCCATGCCCCCTCTGCATTGGCTTTACACCCCCCAATTTAAGACCCACTGCACTAACCAGTCCTTTTCTTTAGCAGTAGCTTATGTCTAAATGTATCTCTCTCCTCCACCTTGTCTTTCAGGTCATCTTGATCCTGACCAAGTACTACCACGCTGACTCCACCAAGGTGCTGGAGAGCTCACTGTGGAGGTAGGCCAAACTTTTACACCATGTTTGCTCTTGCTGGATGTCTTTATGTCATGCCTGGCCTCATACTCATGCAGACCTTTCCTCGACAAGCAGCTTCCCTTTAACAGCGAGGTCAGTGCAGGTCTCGGTTATCTCTCCACTGTGCTTCTTCAAGGAGACAAGAGTGATAAAGAGCGCTAGGGTGGACAAAACATCAGCAGGCAGCTATGAGTAAAGTGGGGGACCGGAGAGTGGCACTGCGAGGCCAGAGTGGGCATCTGTTTGGGCAGATAGTATATCAGCATGGCACAGGGCAGGAGGGCGGGCACTGGCAGTGCCAGGGAAAGGGGTCAAGTCTGGCTGGCAAAGCTTCTTCTGTTTAGCAAAGCTGCCTCTCGCCAAAAACACTTCACACTTCTCTCGCTTTTGTGCGTTGGAAAAAAACAATGCATCTATTCCGCTCCACTTCACAACAAGTGTATCTTGCACTTGTACATATATTCCCATGGAATATTAATTTCCTCTTTATTCTACATCCACTCCCTACCAGCTCCTGAGGTGCTGCTATGTAGCTGAGCATGGCCTTCGCGTAGATAAGGGTGTGGAGGAAACTTAATTATATTCAGATTTCCTAATAAAAATTTAGAAAATAGACAAGACAGGGCTCACACTGGTTAAAATTAGCTGTCTAGAAGACATTCGCACAGAGCAAAATGTGTCTGATGGTGGTACTTAATTCATGCCATTCACCTCACTGAGGGCTCCATGACTTCAAAGCTTCAGCCTCTCATTAGCTCTGACTGCCTGTCTCCCTAGAGGACAGATATGAATAATGTACATATTTTTCTCCTTCCCCTGTTGATGTTTTAATTGTTGCAGTGTATGAATAATGCTGCGGATTCACCACTGGACAGCCCACTTGAGTCAGAAAAAGCACAGCAAGTGGTTGAATTTAATCCGAATTGAACCTAAATTGGCAGAGACTGAAAAAGCTGGCTGGCTGCCTGTTGGCATCATTGTCCAAAAGTAGAAATTACCATGAAATTAGCATGTTTCCAAGAGGACCCAAAAGGCTCTCTGACCACATCTTGGTAGGTATTATGTGTGAGTTGTACCTCAGTTCCTTGTAGCTGTCAGCTTGCCATGCTGTGTGTACAGCCACAATCCATTGGCGTATAGGCTTTGAAGTCCCAGGGCTATAGGATCAAACAAGGAAGATGGGGGAAGATGAATGGGTTTGCTGCCTTGCCCTGTCAGGTGGCGTAGATAAAGGTGGCCGGTTTCACACAGGGGAAAAGTTAACAGCAGAGAAAAGTTTTTCGGGACAGCTGAGTTAATGAACTGAGGCCCTTTTAGGTCTATAGAGGCTTGTCTTGTGTCAATAGGCAAAGCACACAATCTGTGTCTTCATAGTTGAGCAACTATAACTGTTAGTGGCCGAGGTGGAATCAACCTAAACAACTGGGTGTCAGCCATTTAGTGTAAATTACTTCTGCCCTGAGAAAGGACATGAGAAATTATTCAGATTGAGGTGTGTTAGCTGGTAAAACTTGCTTCGCTGTGCTAAACCACCTTAAAGAATCACTTTTGATGGAGTTTTAGTTACTCATGATGGCATAAAAATGTTGTTTTACAAGTTTTTCCTTGCTAAAAAAAATGCAATCCATTGATCACTTATCCAACAGTCAGTTATTATGTATGTCCAGCACAGCCAGAGAAATATCAAGGATGACATTCACATCTGACGCCAAAGACAACCAGTATGTTGGCCATTCGATGACAACTGATCAGACTCCATTTGCTCATGAGGGTTGTGAGATGTGGTTAAAAGCTCCAGAAAAAGCTAGTAGACTTTAGACTTTGAATTACAATTATTTTGTCAAAAGATATACATTTATATTTTCCTGACAGCGTGACATTGTCATAGTGTCACAAAAAGGGACTAAGGAGGTCGGAGTAGATGACTTTTTTAGCTGTTCGCGCCAGGTTGGTTTCTTTTAACCATGAAGGCAATCAAACCGTAACCAAGATGCTTCAGTTGTCTAAACCTGTCCAGATCACAACCATACAACTGATAGCTGCAGAAAACATACTAGTCCTGTGGATTGTTTTTGGAAAAGCTATATTGGTCATTGGAAAGCACTGACAAATTACCCATCTTGTGGAGTAGGTACAAAGGCTTATTGAAAAACCTGAATCTGTCAAGAAGGTCAATCAGTACAAACTATATCATGTGTGGCCAAGTTAAAATGCTTATTTCAGAGAAAACCCTGGACTGCATCAAGTGTAAAGTTACCAGCTCGTAGCTTCTAATCATAACCATTACCACACTTTGTGCCATGTCTATGTTTCCCAGTGTGCTGTGGAGAGTTGTGTCTGTCCCCAGGCTTTGGCGTCAGTGCTGGCTCCTTTAACATTGCTGCCTGTTACTCCCGACAGCTGACCTAAGTTCTCGGGCTATAAACACGGCTGATAAAAGAGCTCCGAACATGGCCCCTCACTTGTCTCATGAGACTGGCTTTCTTTGTGAAGAGAGACAGGGAAAAAGGGAGTGGCAACTCATGGACCACCTGAGGCTTTACCAGGCAGTTTATGCTTGTCTTTGAAGTATGCAAGTGAAAATATGAGACAATGTACCTGCAGGACTCGTAGAACTGCCTGTTGGAAACAGGCAACTTTTTTTCTTTCTTTCTTTCTAGGTAATAGGAGCTTCAGTGTGTTCAGGCTCTGGTCAATAATTGATGCTTTAGCGGCAGTGCACGTTTTTCTTTGGTGAGGTGAATTACAGTAATCAGAGGTCCAGACCCCTGAAGTGAGAAGATACACTGGACACTTAAAACTCTGATGTCCCACTGTGCATATGTGTGTGTTGTAGCTACACATCTGTTTAAGTGTGTGTACTACTACCAACATCTACTTCGGAAAAAAACTGTTTTATCAGTACATTAATGGGAGTTTCCGGGCAAAAATCCTGCCGTCATAGCCTCCTCCTGGCTGCAGCCCTTTGCCTCTGTGATCTCTTTGAACTTTCTAGCTTTTGTGTGTCTTTGTACACTTGACGCAGTTAACACAGTCTTTTGGACAGTGTCTTGTCAAAAGCATTCTTGATGTTGCACACGAAAACTAACTATTAATTGTACGAAGAGTGAAAAAGGAGAGCTCGAGAGAGAGAAGTTCAAACCCTGCGTACTTTCCCTCCTTTGCACACCTGGCCAATCACTACGTACAGTAGGCATGATTGTCAGGTTGTTGGTTTCCACGTTTGGCAACAGGTTTTTGATGCTGTTCGAATCATACGGAGACCAGATATTAACTCTCTAGACCCCAGTAGAATTCTAGAATGTTGCTGCAGTTCACCAAGAACCGTCAATTGTATCAATTACTTCCTAGGCTGCTCACACACACACACACACGGAAATGACAGCTAACTTACAACTAAGACAAAGGACGGACATGAACATTTTCCTACTCAATCCAAACAAACAGCTCTATCTCAAAAACAAAAAGAAATTGACAATCACAAGTTGTGTTCATTAAAAAAAACACAACTTCCTCTTTAATTTGATACCAAATATGTGGCATGTGTAGCTGTTTAGACCAAGTTTGATTCAACACATAAAAAAATACACCAGACAAAACAACAAATAGCACTAAAACTTGTAAATAGCTATTTCTTGGCTCACTTTGAGTACAGTATGTAGTGACTTGCAGTTTTGATAAGAAAGTTTCTTACAAAGAAAAGAGGAGGAAGCCAACAAGTGGAAACTGGGTGGAAATCCGAGAAAAAAAATAAGAGATCTCAACGTTACAATGTATATTTCCGTTATTGATGACAACTTAAAGTATCTATAAAGCTCAGGATTATATTTTCCGTGTTTTGATACACTGGGAATGATTTTAAAATGACGGGTGCTCCCGGGCACTATAGTGAAATATAGAACAGGCGCTCTGGGGCGCTATGGGGTCTAGAGGGTTAACAAGAAGTAATTAGAGCATCTCTGCAAGCATTGATACCTTCATTCAGCACAAAACAGGAGGAGGGTACTATTTTTTCAATGCTAGACAGTAAAGCTTTTAGAGTTTCTGGCAGTGGCAGATGAAAGAGAAAGTGGAAGGCTAAACATGAGACCCACAATGAGTTCCCAGTATGCATCTTGCTTGAGGCCAATAAAATATTTGTCTAATCGGATATTGTCTCTCAGTCAGCTAGTCCAGACGTATGCCTTAAATACAGATCTAATTCGGATACTGCGTCAGAGTAAACACAGGGATAGGTGCCAATCCCACCATGAGCAAGCACTTGGCAACGGTGGCAAGGAAAAGCTTCCTTTAAGAGGAAGAATCCTTGCGCGGGTGGGTGGCCATCCGCCACTGGTAGGTAGAGAGGGAGAAAGAGGCAGGGGGGGCACAATGCAAATTCCACATAGAATTTTTAAATAATAATAATGTAATGGCAGTGGTAATATTAATAAAGTCATAATAATAGGAATGACAGCTATAGGAATAATAATGACAATAATAGTAACAAGGCCAATATCAAAAACTGTAGTAGCAGTTGTCGAGCAGGAACACGGGGGCAGCAGGTGGCCCACAACCACAGATCCAGTCTCTGCAGCTCCGGAGGTAGAAATACCTGCTGAAAGCAACAGAAGGAGAGAGAGGAGAAACGAGAAAGCACAAAACTACGGGAGAGAGAAGATTGCGAGTTAGTAACATGCAGTAATGGGATAAAGATGTATACAGATGGAGAGGGAGAGAAGGAGAGAGGAAAGTGGTGCATCATGGGAAATCGCCCGGCAGTCTAGGCCTATAGCAGCATAACTAAGGGATGGTTCAGGACTCACCCAAGCCAGCCCTAACTATAAGCTTTATCAAAGAGGAAAGTCTTAAGCCTACTCTTAAATTTGGAGATGGTGTCTGCCTCCCGAACCCAAACTGGGACCTGATTCCGCAGGAGAGGAGCTTGATAACTGAAGGCTCTGGCTCCCATTCTACTTTTGGAGACTCTAGGAACCGCAAGTAACCCTGCATCCTGGGAGCGCAGTGTTCTAGTCAGGTAATAAGGTATTATGAGCTCTTTAAGATATGATGGTGCCTGACCATTAAATGCTTTGTAGGTGAGGAGAAGGATTGTAAATTGGAATTGCCACTGCATGCCCACTCACTGTATTGACTGCAGGCTGACAGAACTCTTGAAGACTCTGTTGCTCCAAGTCGAGCCATGAAATGCTCAGTAAACCTTTTTGATCCTCAAACTGAAAAGAGCAGATATGCACTTCACTTTCTTTGACTTTGTATCCTCAGTGCAAGTATTTTTCATTTTTAGATGATACATCAAGCATCGAGCTTCATCGAGCTTCAAATATCAGACAGTCATTGCTGTCCATTTGGGATTTGATGGATGGAATTGACCATAATGTAATATTTTGATCAGATTACCAGATAATATCATGATCTCTGGGGGAATTCGAATGTCTCCAAAAGGGCTAAATCCAGTTTTAAAGGCTTTTAAAACCTGAAAATACATAAACATACATATATGCAAAAAAGGTAATATATTGGAGCGTCCCTTTGTTTTAGTTAGATAAGATATAGACTGGAATTGCAATTATCTGGGCTCTAATCCAGGTAAATTGGATATCGGTTCAAACAGTGGCTATTGGAAGCTTCATCCCCCCAAATATATTGGGTATTGGCCTTCAAAATGGACCTTCAGAAACTCATATTTTTTACTTTAAAAAGTTTAACCCCATGTACCCATATGTGTTCCATTTACTCCCACAGTAATCATACACTCAAATAAACAGGGTGTTGGTGTGAGAGTTGGAGGGTATTCATTATTCATGTCGTCTTCACACATCTTTTGAAGAGGCGAGGGGGGTTTGGTAGCCATCACACTGGGGGGCTTCACTGCTCCATTATGGATGAAGAGATCGTCTGACAGGCCAGCACTTCTACGTATAGTAGATCAACCACACCACGCTTCCACAAACACAACCGTTGGCAATATGTCCGGCATATATGCTAAAATTTGTCCAGCATATATGCTAAAATAACCACAGTGCCAATTTCATTGATATTCAAAATGTAAATGCTTCATTCAGGCACACACATGAATAGCATGATACTGAATACTTAACTGATACAGCTCTTTGAGACTCAAAGAGTGTTTGTGACACTCAGAAAAATGTATTCTTTTATAGACATTCCTTTTGAAATGATTGTGTACGGGAAACTTTGGTATCTTTGGTACACTCTGCCACATGTCCTGCAACACCAACAGTGCCAACTACACCAAAATCAACTCACACCCCAGTGCTGTTACTGGGGCCTTGGTTAAAGCACAGCCAAGCAGTCTTATTGGCTGCAGGGTAGCACCACATCAACAACTCACTTCCCACTTTGATGCCTCCTTAATCAGCTTGTTTCAGATGTGTATGCGTACATGCACGCACGCACGTACGCATGCACGCACGCACGCAGGCACGCACAGTTATTCCACCATTACAAATGTGCTGATGATTAGCCCTCCCTGGGGTCCAGATCACATTTCTCCAAACTAAACCAGGAGAGAGAGCCACAAAGTAGAAACATACGCTTTTGGGCTTAATCAAGACAGCATGTCTTCTTTTCCTCTTCACCTCATCCTCTCCTCACTTCCACTCATTCGTTTCCCTCTCAGGTTGATTCTTTCAGTTTTCCTTCTTTCTCTCTCTTTGTTCTCTCAGTGTTTCTCCCTTGGTCCAGATGGTCTGGGGTGCTGTAAATACTTAATCGAGGCGAAAGCATCATCTTCCCTTCACCCCTATGCCCCCGCCTTATCACTTCCCTCCTCCATGCATATTTCACAGCCTGGAGAGAGAGAGAGCGAGAGAGAGTGAGAGAGAGAGAGAGCACCCAAGACAGCTCTGCTTGCTACCTAAGATGGCAGGCAGCGAGTCTACTCTCAAAAGAGAAGTGGTTTGATATAGAAACAGACAACAGTTATCGAGGGTCACATCATAGTGCTGGGTAAAACCAATAATCTGTATAGAACTCTTCTAGGCATTATGGTTACATATAGAAACCTCAACCCTAAGTGAAGATAGCTTAAAGAACTTTTCTGGGTAAATCTATTGAGGAAAGAATGAAAAACACAAGTGGAATGAAGAAATCAATGAGCTTCTTCAGTGATGGATTATTTATTGTGTTTGAGTAGAACAGAATCCTGGTCTCTGTTTTCCCTTCACTTTCCTCTCTGGTCCTTACAATCACTAATACCTTGAACAAGAGGTGTCTCACAGAGGAGGGTGAGGCAAGCGGTATTCAAATGGCTGCAAACTGCAATTTCACTGCTAGATGCCACTAAATCCCACACACTGGACCTTTAACTTATGGTTATTGACACTTTGCACACTTTATTAACAAGACTTCTTACTCATTCACCTTTCCTTTCCAGAAGGGGTCCAAATCATAAGTCACTGTCCAGTAGCAGGCATAGGGTTACATTTAATGCTGACTATATTTGTGTTACTTCAAACTCACAAGACAAGTGAACTTAGGTAAAATTAATTGCATATAGTTAGTGGTTGTTATCAATCACTTTAAATATGATTTATTGGTTTAATATTTGTGACACTATAATTTACATGCCTCTACAAAAGAATGATGAAGTCTGATTTGGGTGGCAGTTTATGCCTTTATTTGATAGCGATTAGATTGCCAGATTCATGGTCAGCGATTTAACCTCCAGGCCACAGGGGTGCCAATGATGAAGTCCGATTAGAGACTAAATAGAAATGAATGACCTAGTTGACTTATTGAGCGAATATAGTAGAGGTACCCACAAAGTCAAAATGATTAAGGTGACTATAATTATTAAGAAATGACACGTGTTAATCAAAATTGTATTTCGTATTTTTTATTTATCATTGCTGTCTCACTGATGCTTGATGAAACTCAAACATACCAGTCAGCCCCACACCTTAAATATTATCATCATGTATGTTAGGTTAAGTCCTGTGAGTCTTGAAATTCTATTTTCCTTAAAATATTTGAGCTTGACATTTTTGGTTTTTATTAAAATATCGCAACTATTCTATGGATTGCTGTGAAATTTGGTATACACATTCATGGTTCCCAGAGGATGAATTCTAATAACTTTGATATTCTGAGCTTTATTTTAGCGCCATAATCAGGTCAAATCTTTTATGCGTACAATACTTTGGTTTATGACCAAGTACATTCAAAACTAATGACATTACCATCAGCTGTACTTTATGTTTAGCCTTAATGTTAACAAGCTAAACTAATATTGAGAACATGGTAAACATTATACCTGCTAAACATCAAAATGATAGTATTATCAGTGTGAAGATGTTAGCATGCATATGTAAGCATTTAGTGCAAGCACAGCATCACAGAGCCGCTAGCGTGGCTGTAGTCTCTTGGGGCTGGTTGCACCAGCTGGACATAAAAAAGTTAGGTGTAAGCCCTATGCCAGGCTTAGCTACGTCCAGCCTTAAATATTGGAAATATTTACACCTGTTGCAGCATCTAAAATTACAACTAGGCACAGCTACGCCCAGCCTAGACGATGCACATCTACGCTGACACATTCTACCGCAGTGATAGTTGCCACGCTCTTCACATTGTTATGGTTACAAACTTACATTTATTGGAGCCAACCAATAGATAAAAAATTACTGCTGAGGCAAAGAAACGAAAATTAAATTACTCAGATTGTGAAACAAGAAACAAAATTGAACTCTACAGTAAGTATATGCATATTTTAGTAAGTAAACAAAACAATGTCATAACTAATGAGAAAAACAAGATTTCTGGCAGATAACAGTGACAGTCAATGAAGCAGAGGGTGGATTTTGAAGTTGGGCAATCGACGATGTGAAGAAAAGATGGAAAGACATTCTTCAGGTAGCCAGAAGAGACTTGAGCCTGCTCAAAAACCCCTCAACGGGTGGAGGGCACCCTCATAAAATCTCACCCTAAAGCACTATCATCATGGACGCGTTTGGAGACGACTTACCAGCTATACAGGCCTAACGGAAGAAAAGCAAGCTGAATCTGAAGAGGCTTCAAGTTTTTCTTCCACATTAAATGCAAGTTCATCAGACACCAGTCATGAATGTAACATGGCTTCTTAAAAATAGTAGTAACAATAAACCTGTTTCCACTGGATGTACGGAGTACACAAATTTATGAAGCAAGTTTTAGTGTAATGAAGCTGCATCTCTTGCTGAGAATCCCATGCAACAGCATAAAGCGTTGCATCCTAGGTCGTTGAAGTTATTATAGACCATCCTCCTGCCTGGTGGAGGACTGATGTTCCTCACTTATTCATGCCTTTAGGAAGAGGGCCGAGGGTGGTTGGCTGGGTGGCTGGTTTAGGGGTGATAGACTGCTGGTGGGGGACAGGCTGCAGAAAACGGCCGGGCTTAATTTATTTGGACATGAAGCGCAAGGCGGAGAAGCAGTGAGGGTGCATGCTGTAGCTGGATGGAATGGTACACCGCACAGGTCGTCTGAAAGAGGCGACATCCCTCGAACGCCGAAGATGGGCTCTTCCCCTGGAGCTGCTGGGAGGCAAAGGCCCCACAACGTTGGAGTTGTTGGAGGATGAAAGCCAAGAGAGGTGAATATGGATTGCTGAGCACTGCTGAGGTTGCTGAGAAAGTTGGATGTTAGGAGATGGAGAGGACTCAGAGTTTGCTGATCTTCTTTAAAAAGATTGCTACCTAAATTGTTGAAGAAGCTCTTGATCCATGGTTTGGTAAGCCTTTCTGTGCTAGTCTGTTACAGGTCATATGAAAATTGAGTCGAAGGGGAAGGGATCGTGGTCTTTGTTCCCTAACCTAGTTATAAAACTTAATTTAGTTTCTTGATGGATTTACTTGTTGGTAAAGTAACTGCTAACTGCTGCTAACTGTAGCTGCTGTCAGCTAGTTATCTCAGTTAACCATGCAGTCCTAGGCAGAGTAAGCTAAGCTAAAAGGACCGCTAGCTGCACGGCTAACTAGCTAATGGCAGCTACAGTTAGCAGCAGTTAGCGGTTACTTTAAAGCTATTTGTCCATCAGGAAATGAAAATATTTTCTTATATTAAATATGATCCACTTTCACCAAAATCAGTGAATGAAGTTATAAAAGTTGTGTGTTTTTGTACAGTAATCAGTGAGGCCAGAAACACTCCGCTCCGGTGGCATCTACCATTTTTCCTAATTCTACCTAATTCTTGTCGCATTTGTGGTCTGAAAAACAGTAATATCAAATTAAATGCCCCATAACACTATTTTCCAAGCTAAGTTTCTCTAGCTGTCATAGGTCAAATACGTCACAGCCACATATGCCTGTGCTGGATGTTTAACCACCTTACTTGAGCACAATTTTTGGAAATCCTAGATACCAGTGACATGCATCATTCACTCTGAATCAGAGTCAGAGTGCACATGCGTCGGCATTTTGTGTGCCCGCCAGAGGCTTTGTCTTAAACCATTATAAACTGACACGTTATCGAGTTTTTAAGCCAAGTTTCTACGCTACACTGTTTTCCTGGCTATTGTTTTACCTATTTTTAAACTTGGTAAAAGTTTTCAGTCATCAGACGTATGAATCTTAAGTGATTTGAAGCTGGCTGTCAACTCGACGCGGTTTACCAGACTGCCTCCACTGCTGCTAGCTCAGCTAGGTTTGTTTTTAGCCTGGTAGTCGCTTTTATTAAGGATTTTAAGCTTTTAGCACTTTTATGGACTTTATTGTGGATTTTAAGCTTTGAGCACTTTTACAGACTAACTGCAAGCGTGATGGCTGAGTGTGGATCTTGTCACCTTACCGTCTCATAGCTGAAGAAAAGTATTGCTTGTCTGGAAGCCGAGCTCAGAGAAAAAGACAAGCTCATCCTGGAATTCTCCACTGTCGCCTCGGCCCAGGAAAAACACCTTGCAGTCCTCAACTCCTCTGGCTGCGGCAATCGGAATGTGACCATCCCATCTCACTCCCCTGACTGCTCCACTCCAGTACTGGACAATGATCCCACTCTTCCGTGGCTCTGAAGATCCGTGGCTCCTCATGGGTGCCAAGCCCAAAGAAATGGCCATTTCTACTCCTTGCCAAGCCCCAATGGATGCACCGTCATTCGTCTGTGGGGGTGGTGAGAAGGCTCCGATGAGTTTGACTCCATGTCAACTGGAGCACTGGACTACAGCCTGCAAGGACAGACACGGTGCAAAGTGCCCGCCTCCTCCTCCTTCACATCGGGACCTCCTACTGGTCAACAGGTTTGACATCCTGGATACGCAGGACTTTCCTCCACTGGAGGGACGCTCCCATTTTCCAGCGGTCAAGTCTTCCTTCTCCTCTCGCCGGAAGTTAATGAAAGAGGCAGTGATCAGGAGAAGCTCTGGAGGTCTCATTCGTCCTGAGACGGATGCCACCCCCCTCAACGTAGCAGTTCCTGGCCACAACTATCCCAGGGACAGCTGATGGAACTTGGCGGTCTCCTCGATCATCCCCCCAACTACGCTGATAGTTGGAGATTCCATAGTAACGAATATCCGCTTCGTTAATGCGGTCACACACTTCTTTCCCGGAGCTATGACCCCCCGACATCTTCGAAAAGCTCCCTGGACTTCTGGCTGCACTCCCGACAACTATCACGAAAATCATAGTCCATGTCTGCACCAATGACACTGCCCGTCAGCAATCTGAGCTGACAAAAGCAGACTTCATCCTCCTCTTTGACCTGCTCAACAGCAGTGGAAAGCATGCTTTTATTTCGGGTCCAATTCCTACACTGGGTCGTGGAATTGGCCGTTTTAGCAGGATCCTCAGCCTTCATACCTGGCTCCAGTCTGTCTGCAGTACCCATGACATTGGTTTTATTCACAATTTTAACTTATTCTGGGATCTTTCTTCCTTGTTTGCATGAAACGGTCTTCACCCAAACAAGTCAGGTATTCGGATGCTGGCGGCTAACCTGCAGCATGCTGTGCTGTCCTCCTCATGTAATTGACTATTTACATCACCTGTTTCCCCTCGCTTTTCTTCTTTCTCTTCTCTGCCCACCATAAACAGCCATGCACACTCTGCTGCCACTAACTCCACCCTAGTGGACTGATATTAGTGCTGCTAATTGTAGCCCGGATCCCTCTAGTGCCACTTTTAAAATCCTGTGGTAATTTTTCATAGGTCCTTAATACGAAACAGACACAGCCGACACAGCCATAATAATAATTTGATAAAGATCTGGGCCAGAACCCTACCTCCAGTCTCAACTTCAGCTCTAACCCAGCACAGACCTTTTAAGACGGCTCTTCTCAATGTAAGATCCCTCTCTAACAAAACATTTATTTTAAATGATTTGATCTCTTCTACTGATTTAGATTTCATGTCTTTAACAGAATCCTGGCTATGTCCTGGTGATCACATTCAGCTTGCTGAATTGTGCCCTCCAGATTATGAAAGCTTTAGCCGCTGTGATTGTGGTGGTGGCCTTGTTACTGTCTATAGGAAGCATTTAAAGTGTAACCTCATAGCTTGCAATGATTTTTCCTCCTTTGAAGTGCTCATGTTTAAACTTGGTGGCCCACTCCCGGTCATATTTGCTATTATTTATCACCCCCCTAAACCAGCTGGCACCTTCGTGTTGGAACTCCCAGAATTTTTATCCAGTCTTGTTTTAAATTATGATAGAATTGTCCTTTGTGGTGATTTTAATATTCATGTTGATGACTCTTCTAATGCCCTTGCTACTCATTTTTTAAATATAATACTAACTCTTTTAACTTTCAACAACATGTGTCTGGCCACACTCATTCCCATGGCCACACTTTAGACCTAGTCTTTAGTCTGGGTCAGAGAATACCATCTGTGTAAATCAGGGACATGTTTCTATCTGATCACCTATGCATTTTTAGTTGTGAATTACAGGCTGTTGCTACTGTCTTATCCCGCTCTGAGTACACACCTGTGCCTTTTAATGAGCATAGTGCCTCAAAATTCTATACACTGTTCAATTCTCCTGGCAATGGGTTTCCTGATTCCTCCAACACCAACGATTTGGCTGATTCTTTTAACTACCTGTGTTCTTCAACCTTAGATCTCAAAGCTCCTCTGAAAAATAGACCAAACTCAAAGATTAGAAAACAGCCATGGTTAAAAGACAGTATTCAAGCTGTAAAAGGAAATGCAGAAGAGCAGAACACAGATGGAAGAAATCAGGTCTCCAGGTCCACTTTGTGGCTATGAATGAGTTATTACTCCTTTATAATAGATTGGTGAAGGACGCAAGAACATGTCATTTCTCTGCACTTATTTCTGCCCATCAGCACAACCCCAGATTCCTATTTAAGACTGTGGATCAGTTAATTAACCCAGCCTCTCCTTGTGCCCCTGCTGATTGTGATGCTGATTGTGAAAAGTTTCTTTCCTTCTTTGCTGGAAAGGTGGAGTTAATAAGATCTTGTATCACCCCCAAACCCTGCCTTTTTAGATGTGGATCACCCGCTCAGGGATTCTTTGAGCAATTTTTCTGCTGTTACTCTGACTGAACTAACAGAAATCATGTCTCTTATGAGAATATCCTCCAGTCGTCTGGACAAAATCCCAACTAGGTTCTTATTGGAAATTATGGATTGTGTTTTGCCCCATTTGCTAATTATTTTTAACAGCTCGCTGTCTACTGGCTGCCTCCCAGATTACTTACTAAAACTGTTTGTGTCCAGCCAGTCCTAAAAAAACCTGGGCTTGATCCTACCCTCCTGGATAACTATTGTCCAATCTCCAAACTGCCTTTTATTTCCAAGATTCTTGTATCTAAGCAGCTTCTTGCTGCTGTGGAAAACAATAATACCTTTGAAAAGTTACAATCTGGCTTTCATCAGCACCACAGCACTGAGACAGCCATTTAATGACCTTTTAATGAATGCCGACTGAAGCAATTCTTGTGCTGCTGGACTTAAGTGCTGCCTTTGAAACAATTGATTATGGCATTCTTTTAGATAGACTGAGACACTGGGTGGGCATACAGTATCTGGCACTGCACTAGACTGGTTCTCATCATATTTGTATAGGAATAATAATAATAGGAAATTCTGTGTCAGCATTAATAACTACATGTCATCCTTTTCCCATATCAACGACGGTGTGCCTCAAGGTTCAATTCTGGGACCAATACTGTTTTCCTTATATATGCTCCCCTCGGGTGATGTCATCCGTATACATGGTATTTCATTTTGTCGTTATGCTGATGACAGACAGTTGTACCTCCCTGTCAAGCCCACTGACCTTAGTATGCTGAGTTCTCTGCAGGACTGGCTGTCTGACATAAAAAATGGTATGTCGATAAATACAATTTCGCTCAACTCAAATAAAACTGAAATCCTTGTTATTGGGCCCCAACACAAATTCTGCCATCTAATGGTAACCTGTCACAACATATCAAGCCTGTTGCAAGAAATCTTGGTGTCCTGTTTGATAGCAATTTATGTTTTGAGCAACATATCACTAAGCTTGTCCAGTCATGTTTTTATCACCTCAGAAACATTGCAAAAATCCAATCTATTTTAAATTTTAGTGATACAGAAACTGTTGTACATGCTTTTATCTCCTCACGCCTTGATTATAGTAACAGCCTGTTAACTTGTCTTAATCAAAAAACTTTGAAACAACTGCAGATGGTACAGAACTCAGCTGCTAGGCTGTTAACCAGGACCAAAAGGTATGATCACATCACACCTGTTTTAGCATCTTGGCTACATTGGCTCCCTGTTTGTTTTAGGATTGATTTTAAGTTCTTATTGATTACTTTTAAGGTTCTTCGTGGCCTGGCTCCAGACTATATTTTAGACCTTTTAATCCCTTTTGAACTTTTACGCAGTTTGAGATCTTCGGGCAGGGGTCTTCTGACTGTTCAGGATGAAAACTAAGGGGGGCAGAGCTTTTTCTATCAAGGGCCCGAGGCTCTGGAACAACTTGCCCGAAGAATTTAGGTTATCTAAGTCAGTGTCTCTTCTCAAAACACATTTTTATCGGAAAGCATATCCTGATTTTACCTGAGCTGTCTGTTTATTTGATTTATTTTATCATTCACTGTGGTGGTAAAGCACTTTGTACTTTGTTTTGATAATTGCTCTCTAAATAAAGTTGTATTAGGTACTAGGTGTGAGGGTACCCTGTAGCGTGGTGCAATGATCTGGGTACAGTGTTTTTGAATTGAACGCAGCCATTATTAGTACAAAGAGGAGGCTGGTTGCGTCTGTGTATTAGCCATTGCTGGGGGGCCTGGGCAGACACGGTCACAAAGGGATTTTTGAAATGCATATGGTTGTGCATTACAGATGTTGATAGGTGTTTCACATCCCTGCCTCTGCTTATTGTGCCCTTGCACAATTTGCAGACACACACACACTTGCTCACACACTGTGTTTTATGCCACATTGAGCTGAAGCATCCAACCATTCTTGGGAAATATCTACGAGTGAATGAGAATAACAAGAAATCATTAAAGGGTAAGACCACGAGCCAACAGCCGCAAAGTTCCTCCACCCAAGTCAAACTCACAGCATTTTGTAAAGGAAAAAAACAGAAGAAATGAATGTGAACTAGTACATTTTAATTTGTGTGAACTGAACTTTGAGCAAGCTCTTGTGAAGTGTGAACTTGCACAACAGTGGCGATAGCCGTGGCCGGAGGCATTATGTTTTCGGCTTGTTCGTCTGTCCGTACCATTCTCGTGAACACAACATTTTAGGAACGCCTTGAGGGATTTTCTTCAAATTTGGCACAAACATCCACTTGGACTCAAGGATGAACTGATTCAACTTTGGTGGTCAAAGGTCAAGGTCACTGTGACCTCACAAAAACACGTTTTTGGCCATAACTGAAGAACTGGTGAGGTAATTGTGACAACATTTCACACAGATGTTTAATGGAATACAATGATGACATGACATTTTTTTACCTAAAAGGTGAAAGGTCAACCTCACTGTGACATCATAATGTCCTGGAAAAACCCTTTTTTAGCCATTATTCAACACCATAACTCAGAAGGGGAGATTGTGACCATATTTCACAGTTGGTTGGACACTGAATAGGGGACACTTTTGACTCAAACGTCAAAGGTCATTGTGACCTCTAAATAGGTCTTTAGCCATAATTTAAGAATGAACTGGGTGAGTCCAGATTTCACACACATGTTGACTGGGATGACACAATGAGTAAACAATAACTAGCACATTGCGGGCTGTCCTCCATCTCGTCCATTCTGCCTTTCACTTCCTGACTCATTCTGAATTTTGAGCGTCATCGGAATTATGTGACTGCAAACAACGAATTGGATGGAAACTGCAACTTGACAGGTTGGCAGAGACATACAAGCGCAGGGTGTTAATTCTAGTTTTTAAAGGAGGAAATTAACACATACAGCTAAAAACTAGAGATTCTAAGTTGAATTTTGATGTATAGGTTGAAAGAAATCCAGCTACCACACCAGGCTTTGGTCTTGCTAGCTCCTGCATATGACGCTGCCGATTACAGGGGCAACTAGAGAATATAGCGATCATTTTTCAGTAATGTGTGGTAAATGAAACTAGCCTTGTACATCGGGCACGCGCTCTACCAGGCTCTACTGGGGCGCCCTGCAATGACTAGTTAGTGAAATGAAAATCCTATGTTGCAAACAGAAAATTATCATCAACATAATGACTGCCGCACTGACATGTCAATCATGGGGCTCACTTTTTCTTTAATAAAAATAATAATGAGCAACTTCAGAAGTCACATTATTTGTGCTTTCCTGAATAATGTATGTGGATTTTGGTATATTCCCAATCTCCATATATAGCCAGAGGATTGATGCGGTCTCTCATTACTCTTTCACGTCTGAAAGCCCGCTGATCATGTAGCCTGTATATTAGACGCGACATTGTATCAGCGTTTTTATTTTCACCTTGGAAATTAGTCATGACTTTTCTCTTTAAACCTACCTTTGACTAGGTGTAAGATTTAATCTCAGACGTAGCACTACGCCTAGATGGTGAAACAGGTATTAACTCTATGTAGGGCTGAAGACGCATTTTACGTCCAGCCTAGTCTTACAACTGGGTGTATGCCTAATTGGTGCAATCAGCACCTTAACCACTAGGCCACCAGGACGACCTGTCTGAAAAGATTCTTTACATTACATTTATTTAGCTGACACATTTATCCAAAGCGATTGCAAACCCTCATGCCCACTGGATGTATTTCAGTCCAACATCCACTGGAAGTGTTTCAAAAGCAGAGCGTCTTCAAGCTGTCTGCTTTTAAGAAGCCAAGTTTCCAATTATTTCTTATCAATGTGGTAACAGGTTCTTTGTGGTTGTACTTTACTTGTTTTATTGACTGTTTGCAGGACACCTTGTTGTTTTTATTTGTATTTCCACAAATAGTGTATATTAACAGAAGGAAAAGCTCAGCATTCCTTCTACAGCTTAACAGACTTCGGAGGAGAGGTGACAAATAAGAACTAGTTTTGTTACATATACATAAAAACAAGGTCAGTAACAAATGAAATGCATCATTAAATATTAATTTCATGTCAGTTCTCAGTACATAAAGTCATTTATATACATTTACATCGCAAGTGAATTTCATGCTTCAGAGATGTGAGTTCTGAGTCCCAGAACATAAAGATTCCCGAGCAGAGTGAATTGCTCGGCTCACACGTTCGGTGGAATTTCAGGCAACCAGGAGTGGAAGTAACTAACTACATTTACTCTTATTATTTTAACAAAGTCGTTTTTTTGTTTACTTTTTATCACAAGTATTGTACTTCGCTAACTTTCAACTCGCATCCGTTACAGAGTAAAACAAAAGTCATATGAGAATGGAATAATAAAAAGGAGCCAGGTCAGTAGCTGCAGCAGAGAAGAAGCTGCTAGTGTGTCTGTGGCTGCAAGATGGTAGAGCATGCTGGGTCTGGCTAACATGCTAAATGCTAGTGGGACAGAGAGGCCGAGTGGACCGGTTACAGTGGGACAGAGAAGTTGAACCTACAGCAACAGTTTTATCCTCTTTTCTGGTTAATTCTAGTGAGGCTATACAGAGGAAGGCACTTATGTATAATTGATAATCAGTAGTGTACACAGGCTACAAAGTGCCATTCTATAAAAAACAAATATATTGATGGTTTTGATAGTTGGGTTCAGTGGTATGACGTTGTTCCATTAGTGTGTATGTTGACATTTAATTTATTTTGTAGCCTTAAGTCTTTAACAGCAGTATCATATATCATTAAAAAAATTCTTTATCCCCCCCCTTTTTAAAAAATGTAGTAACATGTACCTTTTAAATGACTTTTTATTTTTATCGATGCATTTTTACTCAAGTACTTATACTTAAGTAAATTTTCTTCAAAGTAGCAGTCATTTTACTTGAGTACATTATTCTAGTACTCTTTCCATCCCTGCAGGCGACAGCCTCCGACAGTCGCAGCAGGATGCAGCTGTGTTTGGTGGACACTGGGGCTGAAAATAAGATTACAAGATTAAATGACTCATCAAGATTGATACATGTATTTATTGTGTAAAAAAACAGATTTTAAACTAAAATGAATTCAACCAGCACTTACAATCTTCTCAGCCAAGTTATAAATACAGACTGACCACATCACTGCTGGTATGCAGCATAGCCACTGAAATGGCCCACAAAAAACAACAACAAAAACAACAGGATTATTATAGAATATCATTTTACAGTTCTGGGGCTCGGCAACAGTTACAATAACAAGTAGGATATGGAAAGTTTGCACATTGTCCAATAACACAATGACTGCCAATATTAATCTGTTAGGAGATGGAGGAGGATGGAGAGGTGCAGGAAACTCAGCTAAAATGAGACAACTGTGCAAGTATGTGGCCATGTATAGAACATAATGCCATTCCGTGTGTGAGTGCACCCTTACTGTGCACGGACTGCTGTATAGAAGTACTGCAGTATATGTTGTGCACATATTTGCTGTGTTTTTGGCATGTTTCTATGTACATGTATGGGAGTCAGATCATTTTCACACCACGGCTAAACAGGGCCATGTGCCCGGCCATCTGGAAGACGTTTCCCATTTCCTCAAACATTCTTCCTGCAAAGACGAACACAGGTCCACAACTGCACACAGCTGGAAGACAGAGACCTCCTTCTGGATTTGCTTCTGACTAAACTGAAAGTATACCCACAGGAAACAACAGTTGGCAGAGAGTTCATAGCTGGAGAGACTCTCCCACTATCTACCTCTCTGTCACACACACACACACACACACACACACACACACACACACACACTTTATCCTTTTCCCTCTTTCTTCTTTTCATTATCCCAATTTCATGGCTAGAAGCTACTTTCCAAAAGGAAACTCTGACTTGTTGACCACACACTGCAGAGCAAAGCACAACAATAGTGCTGCAGGAATAATTTACCAAAAACCCACTTACAGTATTTGTAGTTTCGTTGGAATTTGAAGCTCCTCAAAATGAATCTGAGGTGGATGGGCTTGGCATACTAGTATTTGTTACCTGTGAGCCATGAACTCCCCATAATCAAAATCTGACAACCCACTGAATGTGGTACATATAGGGCATACCATTGGTCTTCCATGACATTACATTGGATTCATTTGGCAAACGGTTTAGTCTGTGCTACAGAACAAGTGCTTTGAACTTTTTCAAAAAGTTATTGTGGCAAGAAAAGGCCACAATAGCAGTGTGGTTTTAAGGATGGCAATGTCGATCTGTTGTCAGGTCTGTCCACCACTTGGGTCCAGAATGAAATATTTTTGCAACCACTGGATGGATTGCCAGATTTTGTACAAACATTCCAATGACACTAGCAGCAGGTTGACATTTTGGGTTTGGAGAGAAATACCCTGACAACTATTAGATGGATTGCCATGACATTTGATACAGATATTCATGGTGCCCGGAAAATGAACCCGAAAGACTTGGTCATCCCCTGACCGTTCCAGTAGCACCACCAGCTGGTAAGTTTTCACTTAGTAAGTGAAAAAACTTATCACACACATCTCCTGCATGGATTGGCGCAAATTTGGGACAGACTTTCATGGTTCCCAGAAGATGAATCCTAATGAATTTGGTAATTTGAGTGAAGTCGAAAGGCAAGAAGCTATGCTGAGTTCCCTGATTATAAAGCAACTTGCAGTTTGTAAGCTTTGAATAATTGCACTTTTTTCTTTTTGACCTTGGCAATGTAATTTAAATTTTAACCAAGTTGAACTTAAACAGTCACTTAATAAAAACACATGCTAACATGCAAAAACATAACCAGAACAACCAAAAATGTTTTCAAAAAGAGAAGAAAAAAAGGAAGGAAGGAAGGAAGGATTTCGCAAAAGATAAAAAGGAAAAGAATGGAAAACAAAAAAAACAACAGAAGAGCAAAGAGCAAACGGAGAATAGATGGACCAACCAGCCAAGTAATGAAAAGAATGGAGTGAACAAAAGAACAAGACAAAAGAACAAGAAGATAGAGATGGAAGACAGAGGTAAATAGTAATTGCACTTTAATAGAATATCATGTCATAGTCTTACAGATAAGAGAGGGGGAAATTGCCCCGTCAACACCACACAGTTATGACAACCTGCATGTGTACTCATTAGGTGAAATGCTTAATTTTCTACTTTTTGTCCTCTCTCAGAATGTACTGTCTGTTTCATCCTGCCCACCTAAATTATACAAGCAAAAAATGTTTCCCTCAATTTAACAGGAAATCTGGGGATTGTGGTTAAAGAGAAGCACATGTGAGCATGGCGTGAGTGAAGCCAAACTTTCCTGGCTTCATCAGTGAAAAAGCCTGTTTTGCAGTACCAACTGCTGCGTGGGGAGAAGTTAGTTGGAAGTACACACATGTTTAAACACGCACACACACAAACAAGGCCTGAGCAGTCCCCTGTGAGTTTGAAGTATGTGAGTGATGTACAGTAGGAACAACAGGAAACTGGGACTAATCGTCTAGGTGGTACCTGCAGCAGGTTCGCTCTTTACACTCTCAACTGAGGATAGAAAACGCGCACACACACACACACACACACAGAAACCCGACCACATACAGGTTCATTATCAGTTTGGTATTTTTCCCCTGCCAAAACAGCAAACTGCTACAATAATGAAATGACAGGTGTGTTTTTGTGTGTGTGTGTGTGTACTTGAGATAGTGGCTCGCTGTTTGTTTTAGTCTAATAAAAGCAGCCGATGTGTTTGGACAGGCTTTGATCATATTACTTAAGCTGCACTGCCACGGCTGGCAAAGTCATAACTAAGCAGCTTTGACTGCTGAAGCATCCACAGGCTAACTCCTTCATGTATCCTAATCACAACCTGAGAGCACATGAACAATTCAATTGAGAGGTGAAGAAGAAGGTGAAAGTTGGGATTTGTGACATTAAGTGCGTTTACATTCACTTGTTTTATGCACATTTTCAGTCTGCGCATAAAAAAACATGGAAATTCTGAAAATTCTAAAAAAACTCAAACGTTTTAAGCTGGGTTGGAAAAGTTGGTGTATTAATAAAAAAGTGCAAGTTGCTTTTGGACTTATTTTTAGTGATGTTCACAGATCTCAGCAATTTAATGTTAGAGTTTAATGTTATATATACCAATAGGAATGATGGCTAAAACTTCTAAAGTAAGACCTAAGTTGTAATATACCGACATTTTCATGGTTTGCCATCAGTTTGTTATGCCAGATAGCTCTGAAAACTGTAATACCCACGAGCCTCAGCCACCAGTCAGTGGCGTGAATTAGAGTTGTAGCAAATTCAGACAAACACAGTTGCCCATCTTTTGTATTGATGATTAATCCAAGCCAACTGTAAGTCACCTGACATTGTCTACGCAAAAAATTAATAGGACCTTCACTTCAGGAACCCTGAACACCTGAAATAACTCTTCCCACTCCACAACTCTATAAAGTTTAAGCTTAGAAGGAGGAGCTTAAATTACTGTGCAAATAAGGACTGTGTACGCATCCTCTTTTCTCAAGACTTGATAGAGTTTGGAACTGAGCAGGGGGTGTCACTCGTTTGCTAGCCACACAGACACACACACAAGCACACATACAGTCACACCACAGTGGGCCAACTCTGTTTTCTGAATAGACTTGGCAATCTCCATCGCTCCATCATCAGTAACACTTTAGTGGTCACAGAGAGCTCTTCATAAAGTCTTATTGCTGTGTTATTTATGAGCTTGTCATCGTCAGAACAATGAGCCTTTTAATAACACGGCACAGATTATTACCATAAAACAATGGCCATTATCGCGTTAATGATGTCGTTAAGATATGCATGCTGGAACCATCATATGAGCTTATGAGGTGTAGTTGTGAGCCTGATCGAGTCAGGGAAGAGTTTTCTGTTTGGTTTGGTTTATGACTTTTTATTTGCTGTTCATGCAGGGTGGAGGGGTAATCACTTTAAGCTACTTTAATGAGTGAAATGAGGTGAATGGAGACGGTGACTTCTTAGAAGAGTGCTGAGTTGAGAAATCAAACAAGAAAGCATGTTTAGATTTAGATATGTGAGAATGTGATACAACTGTGATCTCACCCACCTACAGGAATCATTGTCTTATGTTACAGCTACAACATGTGACAACAAGTGTTAGTAAGAAAATAGATATAATAGTGTTTTTGAGATTGGACATTACATAAAATCCCTCAAGAGTTGATAGAGACCCAAAACAGAGCTAAAAGACAATGAATATTGGACTTAGATAATGATGATGTTTCTCCATATCTGCAGGATGTCCGAATAAGCAACTTGCCAAAATTTGGCCAGTTATTTCAGGTTTAAATAAATTATGGATTAAATACCAGTGCATTACAGGAAAAAAGTCCTTTCCTGTGCCATATGTCTTTGCCACCTGATGTAGACAAGTACTACTGGTTTTTAAAAAGTGTGTACAGGTTTCAGTTTCAGGTTTTAGTAGAAGCCAGGTCAGGCCCGAATATCCGGCTGTGAAGTCCTTGGAGCAGCAAGTCTTGTCTCCATCCAGTGGACAGTTAGCATGCTGGGCATCTCGCCGTGAAAGTGCTTCAGGGGGGAAAGCATCATTACGTAATTCCCGCCAACACTTCCTTGTGCCAGAGAGGTGGAATTTCGCGAGACAGTGGCAGCAGTAACCCCCCCCCCCACACACACACACACGCTGATGGTTCTGATCCAGAGAGCTTCGGAACAGAAGAGAGGAGAGGGGAGTGTGTCCCAGGCAAGAGAGCTGATCCATGAACTAATTTGGCAAGCGGAAAACAGTGACATGTCCCATACAGGAAAAGAGCCAGCAGCTGATGGAAGATGCGTCAACGGCAGGGGTGGAGGACAGAGAGACGAGGCTCGGGGTCCTTTGCCCATGATCACTTGGAGCTACTGGCCCTTCTCAGAGTAAGCTCCCCAGCTGGCTGCTGAATAAGCTGATAGGAGGCCAATTTTACATTTGGCCAAGAAGGGAGTGAAAGAGAGAGCAATCAAAGGAAACAAATGTTAGGTGTTACTATTGTTATAGAGCTTTGTGAGTGCTGTTAGGGTACTGAAATGATCAGTAGGATACTTTGTGGTGTATTAAATCCTATACTGCTTCATTAAAATCAATGTTGTACTGTGCTATATATCAGGAATCACTATTAAAAGTAAGCTTTTATCCAAGTTTGAAGAAAAATTGTTTTGACAACATCATGATCGAAATCAAAACTCAGGACATATATGCATAATAAACAAAAACAGGGCCCTGAATCATGTGTTATATTGTTACATTGAGTGGAGGCCAATGATTTATTTGCACAATTAAGACCCGGTATTTTGCCTCTAATTATTAAAGTTTGTAAGTTGGAAAACATTCTAGTGGAAAACAGTGTATGAACTGTCTGGGATAAGTGGAAAGTAAATACATACCACAATGACTAAAGTAAATTCTTCATAAAGTAGCTTGACAAAACCCTGAAATATTGAATGGCTGTTTAGTTTTGAATTATATTTAAAGTGAGCAGCAGCCACTGTGGTCACACAATTATGGCATAAAGCTAAAGCTGGATTTATTGTTGACTCAAGGGGATAACAGCAGTTGTGCTGTAGATACCTGTAGAAACAAAGATTTGTGCATTTAATTCCCCACAGCAAGCGTGCATACATTCTCTCATTTACTTTATGATAAAGAGTGTGGGCTACACTGCGGTGGGCTATGAATACATAACTGGAGTTACATTGAGGTAAGGATGATCACAGTTAGCAGAAGGTTTGCAGTGGAGAGAAGGTGCGTTACTGAAAAGGAGAAGGCTGGTGAGTCTTTCTTCAACTTTCTTAATGTTAACTTCACAAGCAACAATTTCCACCGTCATCAGAAACTTGTAGGAGAAAATACAAGCTGAACAATCACAGTTCTTGCAGTCTCCATGTGGGATCTTCATAGCTGCTATAGCCCAAACATGTAGTTACATTTTTGAGGAGTCGCATGTCAACTACAGCATAGCCTACAGCAAAGCTACAGCTGCTGACTAATGTCAGTTATATAGTAATATCTATCTGAAGTTCACTAAAATTAGCTAACATTAGCCATCATAAGCTACTGGTCATGCCAGACCAAATACGGCTGTAGCAGCAGTGTATTGCATTAAGTAAGGCTACATTTTATTACTTATGAATTTAACTTTTCATTTGTAAGAGGAAGAATGTGTTATCTCTTCTTTCTGCTTTGAGCTAGCTAACTTTGCACCAAAACCTTAGAAAATAAGGCCTATTTAATTAGTCTTAGCTTTGACTTCTTTGATTCAGTTGTATACATGAAGGTCTGGAAATTTGAGTTATGCAATGCGTTTTTTATTTTGGACTGTTTGTAGTATCATTTCAATATGTCTGTGCTGCATTTTGGATGCATATGGTTTATATTTGCTGTGTCTTGTGTGCTAGGCACAGAATCCTATCCTGATTTTATAGTATGTACTGGTGGAATACTGTTTATGATCAGCAAACTAACATATTAGAGTATCTGCAGCTCAGAGACTGAATTTTAGCCTTCATACCTTGTGAATCTTGAGATTATGCAGGAAGAAGGATGATGGGACATTGAATAATAGAGTGGGAAGCTGAAAATCCACAGCTTTGGCATAGAGAGAAAAAGAATTATTGAGTGAGAAAGTGGAAAAAAAGCTCAGAGAGGTGTGAGTGTGGAGGAGAGACTGGCCTGGTGTGTGAGGGCTTTGATAGTGGCAGGAGAAGGGCAGCGTGTCCAGAGCCGCTCTCCTCCACCTCCTGTCGGTCCCTCAGGGTGCACTTGTCACTATCCTTGACACACACACTTTCACACACACACAGACATGCTACTGTATAGTTGGATTTCACTGTTGCCCGAGGCAAGAGGGTGAAAGGAACTAAGCCAGGCTCAGTCACCAGTGGCTGTCTCAATCAAACAGGAAATACATACATGGCCTGTTTTCAAGATGGCTGCTCGGACCCTACAACTTGCCAGTATCCCCCCACCCTACTCACACACACACACTACTGATTGTGAGGTCTGGGCAGAAAGCTTGGACAGGGTGGCTGACCGGGCCAGAGGCTGAAATGAGCCAAACTCTGACTACACACAGACTCTGTATCCCAGGAGGCCTAGCTGCTGCAGCTGCCCCAGACCGCCACCCCCTTTACCAAACACCCTCCCTGTCTCTGTAGTCGAGGAAGTGCTTGGCCGTCGCTGTCAGCATGACTCCAAACTGCAAAAAATAACACCACCACCAGCAGCGCTCAGGCCAGGCGTCCCGCGTGCAAAACATTCATTTAAATGCCGTCAGCTGTGTAAATACAGAGTGGAGAATCAAAAGTGTATCTGACAGGAGATTTAATTATATTTGACTGTTGGGCCATCCTTTTTCTTCTTGCCCAGACAGTCTGAGCAAGTTATGATTGCTGCTTATGTTCATTCACTTCACCCGTCGTTTCCATGGCCAAATTAAACCACATGACTCCAACTCACACTTCCAGAGAACGTGGAAAGCCCACCGGGGAGAAAAAAAGTGGACTGTACCTTATATGAAATGACTAAAATGACTTAACAAGATTTTGGGCTGAAGGGAGGGAGCTTTGGCCTTACTTAATCTAGCTGAAGCTTCTTAGCAGCTTTTCTCATTGGCAAGAAAGGGGGGGGGGAGTTTTTAATAGTGTTTTAATTAAAGCTGCATTTGGCTCGGCTTATGGCGCTAGATGGTCTCTTCATCCTCCCTCTGTGACTTCCCCCTCTGTTTTTATACTGGTTCCTTGTGCCTTGCAAAAAAATCCATCTCAATAACTAATTTTTGTGTTGTCACAAAGCAGATGTGTTATTTTATTTGTGTACAATTATTGCTTGGGCCTGTTCTTTATTTTGGTAAAGGCTGTGCGTGCATGTGAGTCCCTCCCTGTGAAACTGTTGGCTTTGAGGAGAACGATATAACAGCTGGTTCATTTCTCATCTAACTCGATGAATAAAGGATTCATTTTGACCAAACCAAAGTCTGAATGAAGTGTGTTTTAAGATGATCAGCAAGGTGAAAATTTTTGTTTTTATCAATGGAGTCTGGTTGCAAGCGAGAGTGATATAACAGCTTATTCTGGTTAAACAAAAAGGATCTTACTGTCAGACACTTAGAATAACAGGTGACTAGACAACTGACAACTGATTACTTTTTCAAATTAAATAAATCAATTACAGTTACTGAAATTTAAATGGTTCTCGTTACTTGTTACTTTTGTCTTACCTCAAAATAGTGGACAACTGCAGAGGACAGCATACAAACGCAGCCTATACCACAGATTTTCCGGCTTATGATCACCCGACCTTACGGTGGTGCAAAACAGTTCAGACAATGTGAGCTTGCTTTTCATCATAGCGATTGTAATGTTTCTAATATAAACTGAAGGAACTTGGGCTCATCAACTACTGTAGCAACGCTCGGTTAACATACATCCAGCTTCATGTGAGTCTTCTACTAAATCCTATTGTCTAACCAGGTGTAGCTTACAGGTGGGGACACTAGTCGTTGCTGCCCTGTGGTGGTTGGGAGTATTAATAACTCTATATTACTATCAGTGATAATGGGTACAACGATAGATATAATTTGACAGACAAGTAACGCAGAAGTTACTTTCCCTAGTAACTCGTTAGTTTTATATACAGTAATTGGTAAAGTAATTCAATTACTTTTGAGAGACATAGCAAGTAACTGTAACTGGTCATCTCCCTTCAAAGTCCACCATGGCACACACCTATACTTAAATTTTGGGAAATTTTGCTGAGCTGCAGTAACGTTCCCTTGTTTAACCGAGCTGCAGTACAGAACAAGCTATTGCTCAACATCAGCATAACCAAGAAGCTGATTGTTGATTTTCGGAAAAAAGAGGCAAAGACACACACTCCTGTCTACATCAGTGGCGCTGAGGCGGAACTGTTTTAGGTTCCTGGGAATCAGCATCACAGAGAATGTGTCCTGGTCCTCTCACATCTCCATGGTCAATTCCCGTGCCAAGTTCTTGTTAACTTTTACAGCGGAGCAATAGAAAGCATCCTGACTGGAAACACCACAAACTGGCACGGGATGTGGATGGCCCAGGAGGAGAGGGCTCTGCAGCGGGGGATTAAAACCGCTCAGAAGATCATTGGTACCAACCTACCGAGCATCAGTGATGTCAGATACTAAAGGACAGCACCCCCCATCTGCATCTGAAGTAGAGTCTGACATTTTTTCAGGAATCTGGTGGGTCAGGAGTCAATTTCACTCCACATCACGTGACTGGGACAGGACAGGAAAAAACCACACAGCAATCACTTGAAATCCTGTTTCGGGCCAAAAGACAGAGAAAATGCACTTGAGTCTGAAGGCCTGTTAAAGCAAAAAAGCCAACAGTCAGTAGTGTTGTACTATATCATATACTAGTTTTCTAAAAGAACATTGCATCAACATGCTCTAACAGCTATTTCAGTGTCTCCTGGAATGTAAAGTTTACTCCAAAAGGGACAACATCTTATTATTGTGTGTGGTGTTTGGTCGCTGCTGCTCTGTTTCTCCAGGATACAGTTTTTTTCCTTTGTGTATTTGAGTTAAAAAAAATGTCCTCTCCAATGCGTGAAAAACTTCTGCAGATGAGTTGAGGTTGTTATGAACTGGCAGTATCCAGATAAGGCTGAAAACTCATGTGACAGAACACTTTTCAAGTATAAAGAAAACATCACTATTCAAGAGCCTACACCCTATCTGTTCCACTTGTTTGAAGAATGTAATTCCATTTCTGCCAATAGATCCTCCTAAATGTTCCACACTGGACCTTTAAAAGGCACAGTTTTTAAGTTTTTAATAAATAAATTCAATGTCTTTATTTTTCATTGAAAGAATGACTCAAACTGTAAGTCAATTTAAGATATTTTTTTGCAGTATTTCTCAATCTGCATTCATGAGCCAGTGATGAAGAGTTTGTAGGAGAGGATCCAGATGAGGTGGGCTTTAGACGGGAATCAGACTTTATTACATTGATGGATATTGAATGGAGGATGAGGATGGGAACTGGTATGATTAAATGATGGGAGTGCATTAATGGTGATATATCACTAATGAAAAGTGGAATTGTGCATGTCAGACGATTAAACTGTGCATGTGACAGAATGAGAGAGGTTTAGCTGCACTGAGGCACGTGAGCAACATAGTGGGTCAGAGTTACAGAAAGGTTATGGTTTGCACTGGTTACACACAGCATGTGTGTGTGTGTGTGTGTGTGTGTGTGTGAGAGAGAGGGTTTAAGGCCAGGCTGAGCTGTAGGTGTTATAACAGTAAAGTTCAGGAGCTTGTGTTTTTGCCACAACAGGCGCGACTTGTGAGAGGTGTAAAAATCACCAGCTGTCAGTCAGAACATCACCTCTACATGAGTGTGTGTGTGTGTGTGTGTGTGTGTGTGTGTCACAGAGACACTGAGGGAGATAAGGCCACTACACAGTGATTCTGGTCATTGTAGACAAGATTTCAATTCAGTTCAATGCAGTTTTATTTATATAGCACGAATTCATAACAGAAGTTATCTCATTGCACTTTTCCTACAGAGCAGGTCTAGACCGAACTCTTTATAATATCTCCCCCCAAAACTTTTTTTTACATCAGACTATTCCAAGCAAAACATCAGTAACATGTAGTTTGGATCTCTGTGTGTTCCCTTGCAGTCACAGAGTTGGTGTGCCATTGGATAACATAGGTTCTTGCATCAGTGCTAACCAATCACCCAGTGTGAATGACACTAGACTAATTTCAATTTACACTGTCTAAAAACGTAAATGAATTTAGATTTGACCTTCCCTGGAACAATGTGACATATACATATAACAACCATATGATGCTGAAATCAATAAAGCTTGAGCTGTAGCTTTCCTGTCTCATGGGCATGAGCCTAGTGATATTCTATATTTGTCTTATAGTCGCCAAATCTCATGAAAGGACCAAAGCGATCAATAAATTGATCCGACTAACAAGAATTGTCTATACAGCCAAGACTGAAATGGTAAATGTATATTTTGCATTGCTCACTTGTCTCGTTTTCAAGCTGTTCTCAAGTCCTGTCAGGTCCACTGAAAACTTCCACATAAGAAACCCATAATAATGAAGTCACGTCTGATTCAAATCCTCCTCTCATTTTTTGACAGCAGTGTGTTGCTGCATGTGTCTATGTTATAGGAATATGAACCCCATAAAGATATGTGTACTATGGTGTGGGTGTGGAGTGATATATTGTGGGGGTGTGTTTATGCCACATTGTGTATATGCACATCATATACAGTACAGTATGTACCTATGTGTACATGTTTGTGTATGCACACTATGCACCAGCTGGTTGTCTGTATCTGTATAAATGTATGTATGCATTTGCATGTGAATGTATGCATTGAAAATCTGTTATTATTATATATGTTTGTGTGTGTCTGGTAGCTGTGAATGCTCTAAACGTGTTAAACGTCCCACAGTGACACAGTCCTCCCCCATGTGTGTGTGCAAGGACCGGGCGAGAGAGCTGCAGACAGAATGAGAGCCGGAGAGAGAGTATCCTGTAATTGAGGTGTATTGGGTTTCACACACTTATCAGTATGCTGGAATACATCTGCTACATCGGGGTGGTAGGTGTAATGGCAAACAACACTTTGTGCCTGCTGATGATGTCATCAACCTTGGACCACATTGCTAACCTTCCAATCAAGCTGACACGAATTAGTCTTCATCTCATTTCTGCTCCTTTTCAATGAATCACTTCTGGAATAAAAGACGTGGTGACATGTAACACGGTGTCTCCCAGCTTCTATATTACATTCACTATGAAGAATAATTATTGCATGAGGGACATTATCATAATTTCTCTCATTTTGACGTTCCTTGGCAACTCTCAACCTCTCTGTCTAATCCAATACTTTATCTCCATATGAGCGCTGCACTAGCCTATTCTCTATCTCCAGCAGCAGCTCTGGATAAAAACCCTCCCTCCCTCAATAAACCATTAAAGTTGACTCACTAAGTGATATGAGAGGGGCTTTCGACTGAGAAAAAACTGCACATCAGAGATACTTGTGCTGATTGAGAGCCATTTGGAGAATTTTATATCCAATGAACCTACCACACCAGGGTCAAATATTTGTCTGCCTGATGTTTTATTTCATTCCACATGGAGAACTTTTCCATGGCTGAGGTGAACATTTCCAGTGCTATTCAATCAGTTTCAAAGGATTTGTTGAAAAGTGAACATCCTGAAATAAAGCAGATCCCTCTGCTAGCACCAAGACAGCTAGTCCAAGAAACTTAGCAAGAATATTTGAATTGGAAAAAATGTATTTGCACTGGAAACAAATGACATTATATTAGCTCATCTGAACTTGTTTTTAAGACACAAAATCAACTAAAACTCAGTGCAGATCTGACTCTGGTTTCAGACCAGTACAGTTCAGGTAATGTCTAATGTCTAAGGTGTCAGAAACACTAAAGTACGCGGCTTTTCATTTCTTTTCTGCAGTTATCTAAACCTTCTTCTTATTCCTTGCAGGTATACATAAGACTGTGTTTTTGATGGTAGCACTTCATCACAATCAATTAAGTAGAGAGAGAGAGCGATGGCGTCAAAGTGAGAGAGAGAGAAAATATACAGTAGCACAATGCAAATTCCACATAAGATTTTAAAATAACAATAATAGCTCCAGAGGCAGAAATACCTGCTGAAAGCGACAGAAAGAGAGAGGAGATGTAAGGTAATGTAACTAAATAATTCTGGCGTTGAGTAATTGCTAAAGTAAATACTAGTTATAAATAATGAGTAACTGATATACAAAAAAGTAACTGGTAATGTTAAGTTTAATACCTTTATTGTTTACATTTTTGCTGTATCATCTTTCCAGTTCATTTTAACAACCCAGATTAAACACCTTCTGAAACATTCCATGTATTTCAAACAGCAGATGACTCTACAGCCTTGCACCATTTCATTTACTGCGTCCTCCCTTCCTGCCTGGCCCTTTTGGTTTGGAGTATTTATCTGTCTCTCTCTTATGACCTATCGCCCTGCACAGACAGAGCGCACACACTCAGAGACATCAAGGTTAAAGCCTCTCAGCATGCTTAATGCTTCAGAGAGGGGGAAGAGGCAAAGTAAAGGAGGACTGCTTGTTCACTGCTAAGTGGATGGGGATTGCTGCTGAAACCAGAGGCAGCTACACAGTGCATGTGGAGTGCAGGGCGAAGCATGAATGAATTGATTGTCATCTGTCATGGAGCTGTGACTTTGAAGGAACTCAAGATTTTCATTGAAAGCACTCATCTGCATGGCTGAGGTAATCTGAAGCGCATTATTGCAGCCCCCATATCATTTGGATTTCATCTCTGAACAAGAAGCCTTTCATGGAAACAAAAAGCCCCAAAACCCAAGACAATCAGGGAGAGATTGCATAATGCTCATTTGGCGACCGGCTGGGACATTTGGCTCCGATTTGGCTCCTCTTTAACCCACAGAAAAAGAAAAATCAGCAAGGATTTGAGCTAATCCTCTTAGCTTGATGCTTTCTCTCCCCCTGCCGACTGGAAGATGAATTTGAGCGCAGGCATTCGGACACCCTGACTGAGCCAAACCCAGCTCCCCCTCAGCACATTTTAATTGTGAAATGGATAGCAATGGCTTCCTGGTGACTTGTTGCCGATGTCCAAGCCAAGACAGCCAATGAGAGACAAACTGCCCAGTTATTCCCCGCTGCCTCCTGGTCCATCTATCTTTCTACACATTTTCCAACATCCTTCATGGCTCTGTTCCTTTTTCATGTTATTGGTATGCCTTTAAACAAAGAAGGCCAAAGCTGTACACAAAAAGCTAATTTTCAGATTATTGAAAATATTAAGACCAAGAATGCTGTGGTTTCATTATAGTTCACTCTTCTTTCTCTCTGTCCAGTTCCCTTCATCCCTCTTTATAATCTCTTTCTCTCAGCTCTCTCGATCTGTTTGAGTCAGCTAATTCATTTCATAGCCATTTGAACGATGTGATCTTTTCAATATAGCTGCATTTACCATAACTCCCACTCATAAACAAAGAGGCTACAGTTGTCAGTGCAAGACCATGAAAATGGATAGAAGCAAAGACATAAAGCAATGAAAAAATAAAGAGAGGAAACAAAATCAAAAGTTGACCCTAATCCAAGAGGGTAGTTCTTTAAGACCAAATCAGTTGAAGTCGAAGGCAAACATGGTAATCATATTTATTTTTATTAAATTTATTCTTGATGTTCACCCTTGTCAAATCAATTTTATATAGAACCTCAATTCGATTAAGTAAAAACTCCCCAAATAATCCTTTAACAGGGAAAAAAAAGGAAGAAACAGAGCAGGGATCCCTCTCCCAGGACGGACAGACAGTCAGGAAATAGATGCCGTGGGAACAGAATAGACCGACATAATGAAATTACAGTATGAACGACAGGATGACAAAGTTATAAAATCTTGTGTGATCTGTTCAGAATGTCTAGGGCTACAACAACTAGTGGATTAACTGACAATTGTGATAATCAATTAATCATGTAAGACATTTATCGAAGCTCTTTCCACCAGGTTTTGTGGCCGAAGGTCAGCTAAACTGAACTTGACACCCAATATGCTGACCTCCATGACACACATCCAATAGCATCTTGGAAAGAGATGCACATGAGGCTGTAACAGCACATCAATTCTTAAAGTGGCAATGTTCATACTCCAACACCTTTTTTAGACTTATGCAAATTTAAATTGTAATATTATAGAAGTTTGTAAAGTTGTGTTGTGCCACGATGACACACCCTTATGTTCAACCTGTCTTGTACATGCAACACAGCTCCTGCTGTAGGATTGCTGGTGTTTTTCACACATTTTAAGCATTGCAGAAAATATCAGGGAGGAGTTACCCAGATAGATAATATTGTAATTGTCTAGATCCTGATGTAGTTTGTAGCATCCCTGTTAGCTGCTGTGTAGGATGCTAATGCTTACAGACAGCTCTTCATCCCGTGCTCTGCTTTGTGACTATGCACATTTGGTGTAAACAAGTGAACAAACTATACTTCAATTAATACTTGCTACTCCAGCCAACTATATACAATAAAAAGACAAGCTTGAATGCTGTGAATCTGTTGGTGATAAATGAGCAACTAGTTGATTTCTTGATCTTTAATAAAGGACCAGTATCAGGCCTTTATTATATTTACCTGTCTGTATAACCCTGACACACATGCAGCAGACACTCATGCTAATGGATTTTTTCTGCCTCAGCAACCGTCAAACCACCACTGCTCTTCATGTCAGGTGTTATTCTTCAAACATTTCCCAGTTTGAAGCAACAGAGCCAAAACAAATGACTGCACGCCAGTCCAAATCACACAATAAGAAAGACAATTATGATAAATGCTGTCTCTCTGCGTGTTTGCTATTGCAGCCCCCAGCTCTTTCCTCTGAATGAATGAAGCTCTCCACACTCTTTGTTGTCACAGTTTGTTGTCCTCTCTTTAACATTCTCAAAGTCCTTTTAAATCTGGTTCCGTGTGATCTGACAGAGCAGTGTATCACTGGCAGTGAGTAGACAGTAATACAGTTACCGTCCAGGCCAGTTTTGTACCTTAACATGATGTAAAATGATGATCTCAGAATTAGAGGGCATTAACCCTCAACAGTCCACCTCTATTTTAGGTTGTTGCATGTGTCAAGTCAAAAGTTCAGGTCTGTGTGTGTGTGTGTGTGTGTGTGTGAGTGACGCAGTTGTCTCCCGCCCCACTACATCTGCAGTCTATTAAGCCTTCAGCACTACACCTTGGCCTATAAATCTCTGCTTTCTTCATATTCTCCAGTTTGTCTGGCCTCTGACTGTGGCACGGTCTCTACCCTTGATGGCCAGACCTAACTCTCTGATGACTCCTAAACATAGAGGCGGGGGGTGGAGGTGTGGGGAGAAGTGAAGGAGTATAGAAGATTATAGAATCCAATGAAAACAAGCTATAGATGAGAGAGAAGTGGGAGCTGACGCAGTGGTGTTTGAGAAGAGACAGCAGCACACACTGAAATTTAAGATGTGGAAAGATCAAAGATGGAAATGCAGGCACTGACATATTAAGCCTCATTAATGATGTGATTTATAGAATTCATCCAATTCCAAGTCATGATTCATGTTGGTGAAATCAGCTGTTTACATCAATTTTCCACTACTTGGTATAGATGCTATATAAATAAAATATTTAATAGTTTCATCATATTCTATGAAGTTAAAAATGTAATCTCATTTAGAGCTAAAAACATAGTGATAATGATGATGATGATGATGGTGTCATTCATGTTTTTACACATCTGTCTGCAACACATCCACATGCACATCTAGAGACCAGTCTTATACCACTTATATCACAAAAGTGCAACTTTTATGTCACTGTTTTTGACAGTTGGTGAACATGAGAGCTGACAGTTTTAAAACTAAGCTTGTGTAACAACATCACATATTTTTTAAGGAACGACTCGATCATGCAAACACCAGCACATGTGCGATCAACCTAGTGGGTTATGTTTTGTTTATGTTTCATCCTCTGTACTGATACTGGTGATGTCATGCGACTTTAAGGTTATATTATAAAATAGATGTACTTTACATTAACTGTAGATAGATACATGCATGTGCCACAGGCTCAGGTTTTAAAGAATCCTCTTTCACTATAACAAAACAAAGACTGCTTCACCTGCCTTAGCTATGGAGACAGAGGAGTCAGTCAGCTGCATGATGCTGTTCAGTGAAAACCTTGCTGTATATCCGCAAATTGGTGATTTGGAATTTTTCATATAAACTGAAGGATTAAGTGTTCCTTTATGGGCTGAGATAATTCTATTACTTCTTGACGTACTTAAAACGGTGAAATTTGAAGGCAAAATCAATTAATTCCAGTTAAATTGCCGCAATCAGAAGATCACCTCGAGGAGGCGAAATTTCTGCGTAGAGTTCAACTTTGGTGACCTTTGACGAGTGAATTCACGCCTTTGACCAATAACAAGCTGTCTTGACAGTACTGACCTTTAAGGGGGTGGAGAGTGAGGAAGTCCAAAATAGAGGAAGAAATCACATTTATTTAACCTCCTCTGTTGGAGTAACAACTGTTCCACAACAGAGACAGACAGCAGACAGTTATGACAGGAGTCTATGGTACAAATCAGTCTTTTGAATAAACCGTGTGAACTTAACTTAGCAGAACACTAGAGGGAAAATAGAGAGAAGCAGCGGGAGCTATTGTGACTGACTAGCACTGGCATAATTAGCTCGTCAGCTACAGCAGTTCACCAACCAGCACTGGGAGTAGTCACTACGTCACCAAGCCTATTTTGCGTGGACAAGCAAATGCAACTCTTTGGTATGACTGCTGGTTTAAGATAAAACTAAACAATTTAAAAACCCAGTAAATTATATGAAAAATGCATTTTCACAAAGCTGAAGCTTTTCTTTGCTAATGAAAAGTTGACATTTTTGAGATATGTGATTTTCAATTCAATTCAGTTTTATTTATGTAGCGCCAATTCATAACAGAAGTATATCTCACTGCACTTTTCCTATAGAGCAGGTCTAGACTGTACTCTTTATAATATTATTTACAGAGACCCAACAAATCCCACCATGAGCAAGCACTTGGCGACAGTGACAAGGAAAAACTTCCTTTTAAGAGGCAGAAACCTCGAGCAGAACCAGACTCAATGGTGGGCGGCCATCCGCCGCTGCCGTGTTAGGTTTTGAGAGAGAGAGAGAGAAGGGGGTCGGGGAGAGGGAAGCACAATTCTTTGTTTTATTTTCTTCTTTTTCAGAGGGACAATAGAGTTGTGTGGGGCTTCAGTAGCGTGGGGGTAGGAAGGGTCTCTTCTGTGCACGGAAGGGACCATCTATGAATGGAAGACCGGGCTGCTTGCCCCCACGAGAGAGTTGAGTTTTCACAGGACAGCAACTAGCTGTGTCTTCTTTGCTGCCATTCATCTGTCTATATATTAAACTGTTCTCAATTCGCAACATTTTTTCCAACACAACCATTTCACATCCATTGTACCACTCTCTAAGTGATCATTTGGATTTCTTGACGTGAAGTTGTAGAAGCTACTCAATAGAGTATGGGGATCCTGAAGCCACAGATCTTCAAACCAGCTAGTAGCTTCATAGACAACAATGAACAGCAGTAAACAGCATCCAAGCAAATGGAAACATTTTATACTACATGGGGTCTTTAGAATCAATGAAATCAAGGAGTTAGAAGCCTTTGTGAAATTTAGATTAGGAAAGGATTCATCCTCTAGGGAGAACACATGTACTCAGGATTCATCCTGTGGATACCATATATATCCACAGAAAATGTCATGGCAATCTGGCCAACAGTTGCAGAGAAATCTTCCTCTGGAGCAAAGTGTTGGACAGAGGGATGAAATGCCTGACATCGGACATGCTTGAGTTCTGCTGCTAGCAAAGCAAAAACCAAACATCCCCTCCAATACAATATCCATATGCACATGTAATTCTGTAAAACACTCTCCAACCTTCACTACCCTCCACCTAACCCCTCCTGCCTATACTTTGTCGCAACAATGTCCCCCGAGCTGTGTGTTCACCTCTCAGCGACCCTCTGCAACACACTTACAACCAGAGCCTAATCCAATCAGACGCCCCGGACATGTCGGCCCACGGGCCTCTCACCTTGCACTCAGCCCAGACCCATCCAGCCTCCCTCATGGGTGCTCTCTGTCAGCCGCACTGTGAAAAGCTTCTTATTTCAAGGCTACAAAAAGCCTCTTCATCCCTAACTAAGAGAGGCAGAGTGATGGAGAGGGCAAGAGAGTGTGTGTGTTCATGTGTTTCATGTGCTTCTAAGGTGTACTTGTAAGGCTACGACAAAGAGAAAAATATTGAACAATTACAAACACAAGCTCAGTTGATACAAGCATGTGTAACTCAGTAGGTCGAGCGTGTTGCTGTGTGTGCATCAGTCCAGCCATTTAGTGTGTGTTTGTGTGTTTTACAGGACAGTGTGTAGACCTGAGTAGCTGTAGGTGAGCTGAGGTCAGGGTTTGTTGGAGTTATCTTTGAAATCTAGCAGACAGTCCACAGGGAGCTGTGTGAGGCAGCTGAAGCAGAGTTCAGGGACAGAGTCAGACTGTCAGCACAGCCCCCGGCTTAGATACTGAAATAAAACCCTGCCATCAGAGGCAGATAAAGAAGACATCAGTTTGAGCTTTCTGATACACTTAACTACTGTAGGAGAGGTGGAAAAAGCTTTAGTGCATGTTTGAGGTGACAAAGTGTTCCTTGAAGAAGAAATGGAGTGATTAATACTGATCAAAACACTAGCTAAATAAGTAAGAATGGGTCTCTGTGTTGCTGGCATGGCAACGGTGGTGCATGCAGATATGGCGGCCAGTAGCTCCCTCAAATGTTGCTACATTTTTGTTTTAATTTGCTATTTTTTCACCTTTATTACTGAATCACCTATTACTTATGACAGTAATACACTCATTGACATCAGAAAAGGAAGCGCAGGGATTGGATTAAGTGCAGCGGACCTTGAGACAATCAATGCTCACCATAAGTAGTGTGATCGAACCAGGAAGAGGGGGAAGAGAGCCGGGATAAGAGCTAAGCTAACCCAGGTCGGACCTAAGGCTATTACACTACCCAGTCTACTCCTGGCTAATGTCCAGTCGCTGGAAAATAAAATGGACGAGATAAGACTCCGGCTAACTCAGCAATAGGGAATCAGAGACTGTTGTGCCCACATTTTTACTGAGAACTGGCTGCATCACAACATCCCGGATGAAACTATCACACTAGACGGGCGGAGCGTGTTCCGCGCTGACAGAACACAAGACTCCGGTAAGATGAGAGGAGGCAGTCTCTGTGTTTACATTAATAATAAATAATAATAAAACTTTATTTATAGAGCACTTATCAAAACAAAGTACAAAGTGCTTCACAACAAGAGAAATAAAATACTACAGTGAATGATGAAACATAAAGAAATAAAATACACAAAAGCAATAAAATAAACAGCTAGTTCACGTAAAATCAGGATATGATTTCCGATAAAAATGTGTTTTGAGAAGAGACTTTAACGAAGACACTGACTCAGACAACCTAATTTCTTCAGGCAAGTTGTTCCAGAGCTTCTGGGCCCTGATAGCAAAAGCTATGTCCCCCTTAGTTTTCATCCTGGACTCAGAAACAGACAGAAGACCCCTGCCCGAAGATCTCAAACTACGTGAAGGTTCATAAGGGATTACAAGGTCTAAAATATAGTCTGGAGCCAGGCCATGAAGAGCCTTAAAATTAATCAACAAGATCTTAAAATCAATCCTGAAACCAACAGGGAGCCAATGTAAAAAGGCTAAGACAGGTGTGATGTGATTATACTTAACAGCCGAGCAGCTGAGTTTTGTACAGTCTGCAGTCGTGTCAAAGTTTTTGATTAAGACAAGTGAACAGGCTGTTACAATAATCAAGGTGTGAGGAGGTAAAAGCATGTACAACAGTTTCTGCAGCACTAAGATTTAAAATAGATCGGATTTTTGCAATGTTTCTGAAGTTTAGTGATATGTTGCACAAAACATAAATTGCTGTCAAGCAGGACACCAATATTTCTTGCAACAGGCTTGATATGTTGTGACAGGTTACCAGTAGATGGCAGTATTTGTTTAGTGATGTGTTGGGGCCCAATAACAAGGATTTCAGTTTTATTTGAGTTGAGCTGAAGAAAAGTTATCGACATCCAGTTTTTTATGTCAGACAGGCAGTCCTGCAGAGAACTCAGCGTACTGAGGTCAGTGGGCTTGACAGGGAGGTACAACTGTGTGTCATCTGCATAACAATGAAAAGAAATCCCATGTCTGCGGATGACATCACCCAAGGGAAGCATGTATAAGGAAAACAGTATTGGTCCCAGAATTGAACCTTGAGGCACACCGTACTTGATATGGGAAAAGGATGACATGAAGTTATTAATGCTGACACAGAATTTCCTATTGGACAGATAAGATGAGAACCAGTCTAGTGCAGTGCCAGATATGCCCACCCAGTGCCTCAGTCTATCTAAAAGAATGCCATAATCAATTGTTTCAAAGGCAGCACTTAAGTCCAGCAGCACAAGAATTGAACACATGCCTGCTTCTGCATTTATTAAAAGGTCATTAGTGACTTTGAGAAGGGCTGTCTCAGTGCTGTGGTGTTGACGAAAGCCAGATTGGAACTTTTCAAAGGTATTATTGGTTTCCACAGCAGCAAGAAGCTGCTTAGATACAAGTTTTTCGAGAATCTTTGAAATAAAAGGCAGTTTGGAGATTGGGCGATAGTTATCCAGGAGGGTGGGATCAAGCCCAGGTTTTTGTAGGACTGGCTGGACACAAGCAGTTTTAAAGTAATCTGGGACGCAGCCAGTAGACAGCGAGCTGTTAAAAATAATTTGTAGGGGCACAATAAAGGGGCCATAACTTCCAATAAGAACCTAGTTGGGATTTTGTCCAGAGGGCTGTAGGACACTCTCATAAGAGACATGATGTCTGCGAGTTCAGGCAGAGTAACAGCAGAAAAATTGCTCAAAGAATCCCTGAGTCGGTGATCCACATCTAAAAATGCAGGCTTTTCAGTGATTAAATGAGCAGCTTCTCTGATCACGCTGCATTACATTTAGAATTGAATGACCCAAAATCCAAACTGGATAAAAAGCAGACCGGATGGAAATCTCTACTAAATAAGTTAATGATAATCTAATGATAGGAAGTCTATGTGACTCTTTTTGATCTCTTGGTCTCAGCTTTGCACGTGACTGCCGAAATAATTAGCCATCTTGCGTATATTTGTGTGTGGGTGTATTCAGCAGATTGATCTCAAGCTAATTTCCAAACCATATTAGCTCCTGGAATGCTTTACATTATTCATCAAAGCGGTGTTTCTCCTGCTCATTGGAGGAGTATTATCATCATCAAACATTACAGAGCTACATGAATTCTCTTCATGTATGTGTTTTTTGTTTAAGTTGGTGCTGTACAACCCAGTTCTTCACACAGGGATCATTAAACTTTCATCGTGCTTTAACATTTTACAGACCGGTCTTCCAAAACCACAAAATCTAATAAGCAAGGAGATGGTGAAAAAGTGGTACATATAAAGGAAAATCACTTGTGGTGAAGACTTAAAACAGTTAAATAGTTGCTTGAAAAACATGTCACTGTATATTGACAAGCATACAGAAACTATTCAACTGTAACTTCACCAGATCACCAGTTTCCAATATCAGATTTTTAAGAGCTTAAAGTCTTATGCTAAGATGCACTGTGCACATTTATATGACTGTTGGGTTCAGATCATACATTGGCTCAAATCACTTTGGATCTTTTGAGATGTTTGAGTTGTAGCTAATGGAGCATTATATTGCTGGTTGTTAGGAAGGAGTGAATGAAACAATCTGAGAGCCACAATTAGGAGCTATTGCTGACATCCCACTCCTGGTGTACTGAAGCTACACTTAGCTTCAACATCACGGGCTTAAACATTTCATCCACACTTACTAATTCTGAAGGGCTGTTGATCGAACATGACAGCGGCATTGAGCAAAGTGTTGTAGTTGGCGCTGCTTGTTAGTTATTCCGCCTTTGTGTTGAGAAATGGGAAGAAACAGCTTTTAAATGAAATAGAGGCATGCATCCATCATGCTCCAGAAGCAGCAACCCAGCAGGGAGAAGAAGTTGGATTGATTTGATTACCTGCCACTTTAGCCACACAGGCTTGGTTTGATGGGAGGATCTCGTCTGGGCAACCAAGATGGCTGCGAGGTAGAGAAGGGTTCAGCAACCCTACTGAAGTATCCCTGAGCAAAACACCACTGCCCTTAACCTTTCCAGTCCCAGACCAACAATTGGGTTTTTGTACTACTGCCATATATCTGTTACGGACAGAAGGGCAGGAGACACCGAGGTGGAGACAGAGATGTTTTTATTCACGACACTGCAATGAGACACATAGTTAGTTGAGCAGTGGTGGGTGATGGATTACAGATTCCGTCCTTGCTAAACTGTGACCGGAGGTCAGGAGCAGTAGGAAGGAACACGGGTTTCTATCATATTTCATCCACGATATTCTCCAATGCTTTCTTAGAATCAAATTTTTACAAATTTTAAACTGTAATCTTTGCTATGTAAAATCGTCTACACCATTCTGCCCTCCCTGTCCTGCTACTGTTAGAGCAATGTCTGAACTAGCTGGAGCCACCCATGAACTAACCTCTTTCTTAAAAACAAATGGTGTTTGGTGTTCGTTAGAGGTTCCTAAAAACATATTAAATATACATTAGATATTATGTAATGTTGAGCAAGGTTATTTTCAGTGAGGATAATGTTTTTGGTATTTGCATTATGACAAATGATTATGAATGAGGTTTTCTTAGGAAGTTCCTGTTTCATATTGGTTCTCTATTACAAAGAGGCAAAGAGGGAGAGAAAGACTGAAGGGGAATGGGTTTTAACTTTGCCTCTGAAATCTTCAGCCAAGCCAATGTTATTTGTGAACGTAATGCTATAAATGTCAAATGTTTCAACACCCTAGGGACACACACACCTATATGCACAGAACACAAGCCCATACATACAGCTAAACATGTAGAAAGCTACTGTAGCAGAGGCAGTGGTGTACCCATATTCATATTCTTAGTTTTGGCCATCATTTCTGATGATAACATTTTAGTCACCAAAGTAAGCACTAATATCTGGGAACACGATGACATTGCTACATCGTCGTCTAAAAAGTAATAACCATGTTGTAATAAACCTTTAAAGCTGCAGACACAAACACTGAGCCCACACATCTGTGCACACACACACACACACAACAAGCGAAATGACATAAAACATCAGCTAATTCCCACTTCTCATCGACTCCACCAGTAAGGGGCTTTTATTAGTGAACCAGCACTTACCTACTGTATCTCTGTACTGTATCTACTGTATTTCCACACACATACAAAGTGTGTGTGTGGAAACATGCGCTAGTCTTCTACTTCACAAACAAGTACATCTGTTCATTGCCATGGGGATTTGCCTCCTGACACTGTCACACACACGCACACAAATACATACACACACACACACACACACACACACACACACACATACATCCTTGTACTTCTATTTTTGTTAGGACCATCATTGACATAATGAATTCTCTAGCCGCTTACCCTAACCTTAACCATCACAACTAAATGCCTAACCCTAACCCTCACCCTAACCATGACCTAACCCTCAAAACCAAGTCTTAACCTTCAAACAGACCTTTGAAGTTGTGAGGACTGGCTAAAATGTTCTCACGTTCCAAAAATGTCCTCACTCTGTAGATAAAAACTGTGTTTCAGTCCTCACTATGTAGCAAATACAAGTACACACACACACAGGCCACAGATACACAGATGGTCCTAACTGTCCGTTACCCTGGAGACGCACAGAGCTGCATTAATTGGTTTATTTACAGTCAGCTGTACAGGGAGCAGTCAGATGTGTTTGTGTTAGACTGAGTGGGTTAACATCATTGGTTTTAGATTGCTGTGGGGGTGATTGTTGTTTCAAGCCATCAGCCACAATGAGAGGACGGGTGATAACACACACAACATGTCATGTTTAATAGAGGATGCTGGGTAAAGAATGAACTGTATGAATTTCATTGGATAACATGGCAAATGTCACAATTCAAATCAATAATATAAGTTCAAATCTTGCATCATAGTGTCTCTCCTCGTCTCTCTGCTTGTGGATGAGGCCTTTGCTGCCTTCTAGTGCTGTTGGCCACTAGGGTTGTGCACACCACACAGAGCTGTAGACCTGAGATTTGAGATTTGGACTCAGAGTGTAAGACTAAGCTGCACTCCTGTCCAAACTGGCATCAAATCTAAAAATTACAAAATCCACAGTCCTCATTTGGTGCAAAAATGCATTCAGAATCAGAATCTGAATCAGAATCAGAAATACTTTATTGATCCCCGAGGGGAAACTCTTTGTTACAGCTGCTCACTGTCACGTCAGTGCACACAGGAATAGAAGGACTAAGCAAAAAATATAATCCACTATAAAACAGGTCAGAAAATAAATTAAGTACCAAGTGGGTATAAGCATAAAGTAAAATACGTGTGAAGTACAAAGTGGGATTACCGGTTGATGATAATAATACGGTATAAGGTAATAGTGCATGAACTGTCAAGTTAAGTGTAGCTTATTAAGATTATAATGAGACGGAGGATATTGCACAGCAGTAATAGAAGTATGAATAAATAATAATAAATAGGAAATTTTAAACTGAAAAGAGTATATTGCACAGCAGTATTAACACAGAATATTGCACAATTACGTCAAGTATTGCAGAGATGTTAATGATCAATGTCCAGTATAATGACTTAGGGTCATACAGACTGACACTTAGAGGGAGGAGTTAAAGAGTCTGATGGCCACAGGCAGGAATGACTTCCTGTGGCGCTCTGTGGTGCATTTTGGGGGGATGAGTCTTCCGCTGAAGGTGCTCCTTTGCTTGACCAGCACGTCATGGAGCGGGTGGGAGACACTGTCCAAGATGGCATGTAGTTTGGCCAGCATCCTCCTCTCTGACACCACCGCCAGAGAGTCCAGCTCCACCCCCACAATGTCACCGGCCTTACGGATCAGTTTGTTGAGCCTGTTAGCGTCCGCTACCCTCAACCTGCTGACCCAGCATGCAACAGCATACAGGATAGCACTGGCCACCACAGACTCATAAAACATCCTCAGCATTGTCTGGCAGATGTTGAAGGACCTCAGCCTCCTGAGAAAATAGAGGCGGCTCTGGCCCTTCCTGTAAAGAGCTTGAGTGTTCTTAGCCCAGTCCAATTTGTTGTCCATGTGTACTCCCAGGTACTTGTAGTCCTCTACAATGTCCACACTGACCCCCTGGATGGAAACCGGGGTCACTGGTGCCTTGGCCCTTCGTAGATCTACAACCAGCTCCTTAGACTTTGTCGCATTGAGCTGCAGATGGTTCTGCTCACACCATGAGACAAAGTTCCCCACCACAGCCCTGTACCAGTCTCATCACCACCGCTGATACATCCCACCACAGCAGAGTCATCACAAAACTTCTGAAGGTGGCAGGACTCTGTGTGGTGGCTGAAGTCTGTGGTTCAGTCCAAAGTTCAATCGAGGCTAATCTGGCTTCAGGTGTTTGAGTTAGACAAATAAAGTGGCTATCGTTGTCCTGGAAGTTGCATGTAGGTTTATTGCGATTGCGAATTGTGAAGAAGAAGAAGAAGACATTCAGGTACCTTAGCTATAGAAGATGTTTCAGTGGTCTCGGTGAAGAGAAAATGCTTTGTATATATGTGATTTAGGTGAGATTGAAGTCAGTTTCATGTTTCAGTAAATGATTTAAGGGCTACACCTTTTAGTAAACTGTCCCTAATTTCTGATGAGTTCTTCTGTTTGGATGATGAAAACTTGAGTTGTGTTTTAGGAAGCAAACCTTTTTGTAGCAGATTGTATTTGTAAAGCTTGGGACATAACTAACTGATAAACTAATTACCTCCAGTTGAACTTTAGAACTAATTTTTGCTTGGAACAAGGACTTGTTTTACACTGTAGTCACTCTGAGACGATATTGCTTCTTGGCCAGTATGGAGAGGAGGGATGATTAAAACATCCATCACTTTTTCAACATACATATGACAGGTGAGTATTGTATTAAAGTGAACTTGAACCTGTGCTGTAATTCACAGGAATGCAGACTTGATTTGAGACTTGAAAGCACTTCAAGGTTACGTTTTGGTAAAATCCTGTGACAATGAAGTAAATAAGACAGCAACAGGCCTTGCATAGGGTCACACCTTGAAGATTTAATGATGAGGTCTATGAGTTGAGAAAGACTGTGAGATGTGCTGAAAAGCCGGAATGATAGCTGGTAAGTGGACCTTTGTTAAGATTTTTTAAAACAGCTTTAAAAGAAAAAAGTTCAAAAGTGGTGCTAGTGAACTGGTCAGATACCTGAAAGATTTGCATCTCACATGCAATGTTCTTTGAAGACATGAGACTCAATTTGGAAAAGACAAAGTAGGTCTGCACCTTGCTGACACGGTCGTGTTTCAGTACATATTGTGGATAATCAGTGGTCAGATGTTTTTTACTTTCATAGGCCTTTTAAATAATAAAATGAATGAAGGCTGAATTCCATTTAGCTGCTTCATGGCCACTGTCATGGCTTACTGGGGCACATGAAGAGAACAGAGCCGTTGGTAATGTTATTAGTCACACCTGTGCAGTTCTTGTGCTTCTTTGTGTGTATATTCCGCAAGAAGTCATTGGATTATATGATTCTGTTCATTTAAAAAGTGAGACTACAGCTGTGGCTGGCCTCCTTTTCTTTATCTGCACACACAGAGAGATCTTAACTGACTAGTGTGTGTGTGTGTGTGTGTGTGTGTTTGTGTGTGTGTGTGTGTGTGTTATATGCACATAGTGGTGCAGTCATACTTCACTGGGCTGTGATTCTGTCTCAGACAGAACACACTGATGGAATTCACTTAACCTCCCAGCCTTACCTTCTCAACCTCTCTACATTACTCTCTCTGTCTCACACACACACACACACACACACACACACTCACACCCTCACTTTGCTTTAGGTTTTCTCTGCATCCCATCCTGCCCTGTGATAATCCTCTCACCTTGGCTATGCTTTTATCTCCACATCTTTAAGTTTTATCTTCTGCTTGTAGATATAGTTTGACATACAGCAGCGCTTTTTGGCCTCTTCATGTCTGTCTGATTTTTATACAGTTCCCAGGACGGATGCATCTTCTCCTATCAGGTGATGTCATTTTTGATTTTGCGCCAACAACTCTCTTATCTTATTACTTCACGCAGCAAAATGCTTGCTGTCGACAAATTCAGGCATTATATTTCTACTCGTCCAATGAGGAGGCAAGTGTACTTTTAAATGTAATTACACAAATGAGATGACCACCTACATTTGCTCAGCGGCAGCACATTTAGCCAAGGACGAGCAAACGTGGGCACATTTGAATCCAAATGTGCTTTCTGTGTTTTATTTCCCACAAAAATGAGCAAGCAAGGTGATAAAACAGCGCTGGCTCGCCCACCTTGGAATACTTTCTGTGTAATTGGAGCCAAGATGGTGTCGGCAGGTTGTTGAGTCCGAATGGAGGCAGCGGTGGAAAATATCAGCACCACGGACAGCTCCACAATGAGACTTAACTGGAGGAACAAAGCATCGCTCAATCTGACAGAAGGAGTCATTTCACACATACTGCAGTGAGAGGAATTAAGACATGGCTGAGATGCAAGGAAAGAGGAATCAAGAAAAACACATTTTGTCAAACAGGTTAGTTGTGTTAGGTGGCCTGGGGCAAACATCTGTTGTTGGGCTCATCTCTGATGGGGATGAGTCTGCCTACAGGTGGGAGACTGACCACCTGGTGACCTGGAGCAGTCAGAACAACCTGGAGCTCAGCGCTCTTAAGACAGTGGAGATGATCGTGGATTACAGGAAGAGCCCAGCCCCACCCGCCCCCATCACTCTGTGTGACTTCCCCGTTGACAGTGTGGAGTCCTTCTGCTTCCGGGGCACCATCATCACCCAGGACCTCAGCTCCCTCACCAAGAAATCCCAGCTGAGGATGTACTTCCTGCGGCAGCTGAAGAAGTTCAACCTGCCAAAGACAATGATGGTGCACTTCTACACTGCCATCATCAAGTCCATCCTCACCTCCTCCATCACCATCTGGTACTCTGCTGCCACTGCCAAGGACGAGCGCAGACTGCAGCGTATCATTAGCTCCGCAAAGAAGGTGATTGGCTGCAACCTACCTTCCCTCCAGGACTCTGAGGCGAGGAGGACAGATTGTGGCTGACCCCTCCCACCCTGGACACAAACTGTTTCAGACACTCCCCCCGAGAACTTTATTATTATTGTTTTATTATTGTCCCATAATGTACAGTGCACACAGCAGACTATACTGTACATGGTGGTTTCATTATTTGCCCAGAAACCAAACAATAATCTTATGCTGGAATACTACAACTCTGTCTCGTAGAAATTGTGTTTATATATGACTAATTTGCAAAAGCTAATAGGTTTTGTAGGAAACGTAACTGGCTGAATTATGTTTTCTAAGAACATAATGAGGAAATGTTGTTAATTAACAGATGTGGCAAGTTGCAAAAGTGTTGATTCTGAACGTAAAATGTTCACTGGATGTTCATTTGTTTTCCACTTGCTCTACAATATCAACTTGCGGTGACTGTAACATTATGAAACTTTTTGATGGCTGTGTTTAGACACTCACAGCCCTTGGTTAAGGCTTGGGAAAGATTGTGATCTGGTTTAATACAGAAATAGTCTGCAGTGACTTGAAACTGTTCATTAACATTTAACCAAAACCAAAGTGCTTTTGTTGCCTAAACCTAACCACAGACGGGGGTGACTGGATGTGAACCCCAGTGTCGGGAGTCCTGCACTTTGTATGCCCACCATCCACCCTGACCTCCTCCCATAATTCTGGCAGCGATTACATTTGTCAGCATAACGTAATTGGGAAAATAATTAAAAAATAAGGGAACATAATTTCTAGGAGACAGGCTTGAATACTAGCTGGTACTGTGTTTTGTGTATGAGTCAGTCTGAAGCAATATCATTAAAAACAATCCATCTATTAATATTATATTATCATTAACATCCACCACGTGATCATAATATATACTAAAATAATGAGGGTCTTAACATTTGATTTTGACACAGGGTCTCTCTACATAACAGGGTCACAAGTTTATGTAAAAATGCAGGATCTGTCTTGATCTGAGTTGTTAATTGTAGTTTAGAGGTGAGAATTATCTTTAGGCTCGAGGGCTACTGAGGTTTAAAGACAAAATGTAAAAATAGATGTATGAGAAATCACTGTTAAAGCGAAGGGCTATTTACAGGTGAAAGTACAGATAGATTTTTAAAGAGATAGTAGAAACTACATTCATGACAGAAGCACTGAGTGTTTGCCTCGCCATTATTTAAGTCTGCATTTATTCTTTTTTCGCTTGTAAATTCATTATTTAATCCAGATGATGAGGAGGATTTCTCATGATGTATATTAAAGCCCAACCAATGTCACAGCTGAAAAGAATGGTTTTCTCTTCTTCAATATTTATTGTTTAATATGTAGGGTTCTTTTTTCCGAAGCAAAGGTGGAAGCAGCAATACGTTCTTAGGGAGGAGGGTGGGGTGGATTGTTGGGGGGACAAGATGTCGGACTTTGACACCGAAGACTGGATTGTTTATTTTAACCATGACCAACATCTTTCCCTAACCTAATCCAAGTAGTTTTAGTTGCCTAACCTTAACCAAACCTTAACCATAGATATTTCTGTAACTGTCAAATGTATAGTTTTCCTTCTGATGATGGAACTTGACCTCTGGGTTGTGAGGATGGAGAAGCGAGACATGAAATAAGAGAAATGAAATGCCCACAGGTTAGGCAAGGATTCAGCCAAGGTCCTTACTGGGAAGCTAAAAAATGAAGGTGTTTGATAAAAAAATCCATTGTATCAGAAACACTTTCCCACATTTTTTAAGGCTGGGCTTTAAAAAAAAATAAAAATCAATGTCCTTGTTGCATGAGGAGAATGGGGAAAGTCTTGCGTCAGAGCCTTGTATGTCAAAATAAAGTAAATTATATAACACTTTACTTTTGCTTCCCACACAAGAGTGCCTTGACATGTGGATAAGCCCGGCCTCACCCATCTCACTGTGCTACAATGCCTTTCTTTCGCACCATTTTCCACACATATATGAAATGCTTTTTTTCTGCTGTAAGGCTCCTGCCACCACCAGCGCCCCTGCTAGCTTTGGGTCAAATCTTTCCAGCACTGTTTTAATGGTGTCTCCTCTTCCTTCATGCTCAGTACAGATATTAATAGTAGAGGTTAGTGGATTGCACACTCAAAACCACACAATCTGCTCTCACTGAAGACAGGCGGCTGCAATAAAGATCACCCCATGAGTTAGGATTGCTTTATGGGCCTGTAAACACATTCATTGCAGTGTGGCATTTAGACATTTAAGAGCCATCTCAGTTGCATTTTATTTATTAATAGGTGGTTGTCCTTCATGGTGATGCATGTTTTTTATAGCTTTTATAGCCTCAGATGGTTGTACTTTTGCAAACTCCAATTACAGATATCTGGTGGGGGTTGGATGTTCATGCAAACTTGAGATGAACCTGATCAGTATAGTGTTGCTTGATAAATATGACACATTATAACAGATATCTGGATAGTACACACTGTAGAGCAGCTAAACCTAGCTGAGCCAATCAGTCTGTGGGTGAGTGTCTTAGGGGGTGACAGATGATTAGGACATGTGAAGGCACTGCAGTGTGCTCGCTCGGCCCCCTGGGAAACTGCTTGCTTCTCTGTGTTATCAGCCCACGTACTGAAACCACCGTCTGCCTCGCTTTGTGTGTGTGTGTGTGTGTGTGTGTGTGTGTGTGTGTGTGTGTGTGTGTTTGTGTCTCTCTCTCCTCTCTCTCTTTGCAGGATGCAAACTTAAATGCATCCAGTATAAGAAGAAAGTCAGACTGTTTGTATTATAATGTTAATTTTGCTCTTGTTAACTGCCACCACTGTAGATTACAATGAACCAAAATATCCACATCTGTTGCTAATGCTGTTGTTTGGTGTGTGTGTGTGTGTGTGCGCGTGCGCACAATTGGTGAATTCTTTTGGTGTTTTTGAACTTATCTTAACATTTAAAGCCTTCTTTTTTGTCTTTGTGTTAATTAAAGTGTAACTTTGATTAAAAGAGAATAAATAAATTATTATTTCTCTTATAAATAAAAAGTAGAAATGATCTGCAATAAAAAGCCCCATCCCTCAATTCAGTTTTGCTGATCCAACCTCTCTTGCACTGGCATGATCAGTTAGCTAATGTTAGCTAATCTTAGCAAAATTTAGATTGAAATTGCTTTGTAACTCACCTTGTGCTACTGTTACACTATATTTTAGCGGAGTCTGGATGTGGCTAGCTCAAATTAGTATAAAGACTGGAAGCAGGGGCAAACAGCTTGCTAGCTAGGCTAATAAGTGAAAAAATACACCTATGAACACCACTAAAGCCAACTTTTCTATCATATTTGACATGTTTGTTGGAATTATATTTAATTTATCAGTGAGCACAGGTTGTGGTATAGGTCTCTAAACTGACACGATAGTACCAAACTGGCAACTTCACTGGGAGCCTCACAGTGATGTTACCAGTTTTGGTAACCTTCGGGAAGCTGTGCCCAGTTACTGCGTCTGACTGTTGTTCGACAATAAAAAGTTGTAGAGGCTAAACAAACAAAATATAACATGTTAATTAGTGAGTTTCAAAGGTGTTGGTAGACGTACATATATTGGAACTTTGGACAGAGCAAGGGTAGCTGTTTCCCCTGCTTGTAGTCTATGCTAAGGCAAGGCAAGTTTAATTGTATAGCACATTTCAACAACAAGGCATTTCAAAGTGCTTTACATAATAATAATAATAATTATAAAACTTTATTTATAGAGCACTTATCAAAACAAAGTACAAAGTGCTGCAACAAGAGAAATAAAATACCACAGTGAATGACGAAATATAAAGAAATAAAAAACATTAAATACATAAAAGCAATAAAATAAACAGCCAGTTCAGGTAAAATCAGGATCTGCTTTCAGATAAAAATGTGTTTTGAGAAGAGACTTAAACAAAGACACTGACTCAGACAACCTAATTTCTTCGGGCAAGTTGTTTCAGAGCCTCGGGGCCCTGATAGCAAAAGTTCTGCCCCCCTTAGTTTTCATCTTGGACTCAGAAACAGACAGGAGACCCCTGCCCGAAGATCTCAAACTACCTGAAGGTTCATAAGGGATTACAAGGTCTAAAATATAGTCTGGAGCCAGGCCATGAAGAGCCTTAAAATTAATCAACAAGATCTTAAAATCAATCCTAAAACCAACAGGGAGCCAATGTAAAGAGGCTAAAACAGGTGTTATGTGATCGTACTTCTTGGTCCTGGTTAACAGCCTAGCAGCTGAGTTTTGTACAGTTTGCAGTCGTGTCAAAGTTTTTTGATTAAGACAAGTGAACAGGCTGTTACAATAATCAAGGCGTGAGGAGATAAAAGCATGTACAATGGTTTCTGCATCACTAAGATTTAAAATAGATCGTATTTTTGCAATGTTTCTGAGGTGATAGAAACATGATTGGACAAGCTTAGTGATATGTTGCTCAAAACATAAATTGCTATCAAACAGGACACCAAGATTTCTTGCAACAGGCTTGATATGTTGTGACAGGTTACCATTAGATGGCAGTATTTGTTTAGTGATGTGTTGGGGCCCAATAACAAGGATTTCAGTTTTATTTGAGTTGAGCGAAATTATATTTATCGACATCCAATTTTTTATGTCAGACAGGCAGTCCTGCAGAGAACTTAGCATACTAAGGTCAGTGGGCTTGACAGGGAGGTACAACTGTGTGTCATCTGCATAACAATGAAAAGAAATCCCATGTCTGCGGATGACATCACCCAAGGGAAGCATGTATAAGGAAAACAGTATTGGTCCCAGAATTGAACCTTGAGGCACACCGTACTTGATATGGGAAAAGGATGACATGAAGTTATTAATGCTGACACAGAATTTCCTATTGGACAGATAAGATGAGAACCAGTCTAGTGCAGTGCCAGATATGCCCACCCAGTGCCTCAGTCTAAAAGAATGCCATAATCAATTGTTTCAAAGGCAGCACTTAAGTCCAGCAGCACAAGAATTGAACACATGCCTGCGTCTGCATTTATTAAAAGGTCATTGGTGACTTTGAGAAGGGCTGTCTCAGTGCTGTGGTGTTGACGAAAGACAGATTGGAACTTTTCAAAGGTATTACACTGTACAGTGGACAGCGAGCTGTTAAAAATAATTTGTAAAAGGGCCGCAGTACAATCCATAACTTCCAATAAGAACCTAGTTGGGATTTTGTCCAGACGGCTGGAGGATACTCTCATAAGAGACATGATGTCTGTGAGTTCAGGCAGCATAACAGCAGAAAAATTGCTCAAAGAATCCCTGAGCAGGTGATCCACATCTAAAAAGGCAGGATTGGGGGTGATACCAGATCTTATTAACGCCACCTTTCTAGCAAAGTGCAAAAGAAACTTTTTACAATCAGCATCACAATCAGCAGGGGCACAAGGTGAGGCAAGGTTAGCTAACTGATCCACAGTCTTAAATAGGAATCTGTGGTTGTGCTGATGGGCAGAAATAAGTGCAGAGAAATGACATGTTCTTGCATACGTCACCATCCTATTATAAAGGCGTAATAACTCTTTCATGGCCACAAAGTGGACCTAGAGACCCGATTTCTTTCATCTGCGTTCTGCTCTTCTGCATTTCTTTTTTACAGCTTGAATACTGTCATTTAACCATGGCTGTTTTCCAGTCTTTGACTTTGGTCTATTTTTCAGAGGAGCTATGAGATCTAAGGTTGAAGAACACAGGTAGTTAAAATAATCAACCAAATCGTTGGTATTGGAGGAATCAGGAAACACATTGCCAGGAGAATTGAACAGTGTACAGAATTTTGAGGCACTATGCTCATTAAGGACGCGTGTGTACATAGAGCAGGATAAGACAGTACTAGCAGCCTGTAATTCACAGTTAAAAACAATGCAGAGGTGATCAGATACGAACATGTCCCTGATTTCCACAGATGGGGTTTTCAGGCCCAGACTAAAGACTAGGTCTAAGGTGTGGCCACGGGAATGAGTGTGGCCAGACACATGTTGTTGAAAGTTAAAAGAGTTATATTTATATATAGAGTGATATTTAACAAATCAGCAGCAAGGGCATTAGAGGATTCATCAACATGAATATTAAAATCACCACAAAGAATTCTGTCATAATTTAAAACAAGACTGGATAAAAATTCCGGGAGTTCCAACAAGAAGGAGCCAGCTGGTTTAGGGTGGCGATAAATAATAGCAAATGTGACCGGGAGGCGGCCACCAAGTTTACACATGAGCACTTCAAAGGAGGAAAAATCATTGCAAGCTATGAGGTTACACTTTAAATGCTTCCTATAGACAGTAACAAGGCCCCCACCTCGACCACAGACCCTAGGGTGGCTAAAGCAGTCATAATCAGGAGGGCACAATTCAGCCAGCTGACTGTGATCATCAGGACGTAACCAGGATTCTGTTAAGAACATAAAATCTAAATCAGTAGAAGAGATAAAATCATTTAAAATAAATGTTTTGTAGAGAGGGATCTTACATTGAAAAGAGCCGTCTTAAAAAGTCTATGCTGCTTCATATTTGAGGTTGAGACTGGAGGTAGGGTTCTGGCCCAGATCTTTATTAAGTTATTATTATTGCTGTGTCGGCGGTGTAAGGACCTATCCGAAATTACCACAGGAATTTTAAAAGGGGCACTAGAGGTGCTCTAAATAGCAGAACTATGTTCAGTCCACAAGGGGGAGTTAGTGACAGCAGAGGGTGTGTGGCTGTTTATGGTGGGCAGAGAAGAGGAAGAAGAAGAGTGAGGGGAAACAGGTGATGGAAATAGTCAACTACGTGAGGAGGACAGCACAGCGTGCTGCAGGTTAGCCGCCAGCATGCGACTACCTGACTTGTTTGGGTGGAGACCATCTCGTGCAAACAAGGAAGAACGATCCCAGAATAAGCTAAAATTGTGAATAAAACCAACGTCATGGGTGCTGCAGACAGACTGGAGCCAGTTATGAAGGCTGAGGATCCTGCTAAAACAGCCAATTCCCCGACCAAGTGTAGGAATTGGACCCAAAACGAAAGCATGCTTTCCACTGCTGTTGAGCAGGTCAAAGAGGCAGATGAAGTCTGCTTTCGTCAGCTCAGATTGCTGACGGGCGGTGTCATTGGTGCCGGCATGGACTATGATTTTCGTGATAGTCGTCGGGAGTGCAGCCAGAAGTCCGGGGAGCTTTTCGAGGATGTCGGGGGTCGTAGCTCCGGGACAGCAGTGTGTGACCGCATTAACAAAGTGGATATTCCTTACTATGGAATTTCCAACTATCAGCGTAGTTAGGGGGATGAGAGGAGGCAGAGTCGCTGATCGTGGACACCGCCGAGTTTCATCAGCTGTCCCTGGAATAGCTGTGGCCGGGGACTGCTGCAGCGAGGGTGCGGCGTCCTTCTTGGCAGAGGTGTTCTCTGCCGTTTCAGGACGAATGAGACCCCCAGAGCTTCTCCTGATCACGGCCTCTTTCAGTAACTTGCGGCGAGAGGAGGAGGAAGACTTGACCGCTGGAAAAAGGGAGCGTCCCTCCAGTGGAGGAAAGTCCTGCGTATCCAGGATGTCAAACCTGTTGGCCAGCGGGAGGTCCCGATGTGAAGGTGGAGGAGGCAGGTGCTTTGCACCATGTCTGTCCTTACAGGCTACAGTCCAGTGCTCCGGTTGGCGTGGAGTCGAACTCACCAGAGCCTTCTCACCACCCCCGCCGGCGAGTGACTGTGCATCCACTGGGGCTCGGCACTGAGTTGAAATGGTCATGGCTTTGGGCTTCGCACCCATGAGGAGCCACGGACCTTCAGGCTTAGCTGAAATGGCTTCATGCTCCGGGGCGCCAGTGATGATGAAGCCGAGCTACGGAAGAGTGGGACCATTGTCCAGTGCTGGAGTGGAGCAGTCAGGGGAGTGAGAAGGGATGGTCGCAGTCCGGCTGCCGCAGCCAGAGGAGCTGAGGTCTGCCAGGTGTTTTGCCTGGGCCGAGGCGACAGTGGAGAACTCCAGGATGAGCTTGTCTTTTTCTCTGAGCTCGGCTTCCAGACAGGCGATACTTTTCCTCAGCTTTGAGACGGTAAGGTGACAAGATCCACCCTCAGCCATTCGGCTATCATTTAGTCTGTGAGAGTGCTTCAAAGCTTAAAGTCCGCAGTTAAGTCCATAAAAGTGCTAAAGAGCTTTAAATCCTTGGTAAATGTGACTGGTTAGCCTAGCCACCGGGCTAAAAACAAACCTAGCTAAGCTAGCAGCAGTGGAGGCAGTCCGGTAAACCACATCGAGTTACACCCAGCTTAAAATCACTTGAGATCCACACGTCCGATGACTGAAAATTTTTACCAAGTTAAAACATATAGGTAAAGCAATGGCCAGGAAAACAGTGTAGCGTAGAAAACTCAATAAAATATCAATTTATGATGGTTTAAGACGAAGTACATAAAACATAAAAGCAACAGAGGGCAATATAAAAAGACAATTAAATACACTTAAAAAGAGTTAAAAAGAAAATTAAAACAAGATACAACAGGAGATTAAAAGTTACAGTGCAGTATAAGTAGTTAATAATTATGTGATTTAATAAAAGCAGCAGCAAACAGATAAGTCTTCACCCTTGATTTAAATGAACTGAGAGTTGCAGCAAACCTGCAGTTTTCTGGGAGTTTGTTCTAGATATGGGGAGCAAAAAAACTGAACGCTGCTTCTCCATGTTTAATTTAGACTCTGGGGACGGAAAGCAGACCTGGTCCCAGACAACCTGAGAGGTCTGGATAGCTCATAACATAGCAGAAGATCAGAAATGTACTTTGGCCCAAAACCATTCAGTGCTTTATAAACCAACAGCAGTATTTTGAAATCAATTCTTCAAGACCTCAGAACTGGAGTGATGTGATCCACTTTCTTGGTCTTAGTGAGGATGCGAGCAGCAGCGTTCTGAATCAGCTGCAGCCATCTGATTGATTTTTTAGAGAGACCTGTAAAGACACCTGTACAGTAGTCGAGTCGACTGAAGATAAATGCATGGACAAGTTTTTCCAAATCCTGCTGAGACATTAGTCCTTTAATCCTGGATATATTCTTCAGGTGGTAGCAGGCTGACTTTGTAATTGTTTTAATGTGGATGTTGAAATTCAGGTCTGAGTCGACGACTACACCAAGATTTCCGGCTTGGTTTGTGGGTTTTAACATTACCGATTTAAGCTGAGCGCTGACTTTTAATCGTTCCTCCTTGGCTCCAAAAACAATTACTTCAGTTTTATCTTTGTTTAATTGAAGAAAATTCTGGCACATCCAATCGTTGATTTGTTCAATGCACTTACTCAGCGCTTGTATTGGTCCATAGTCCCCTGGTGACATTGTTCTGTAAATGTGTGTTTCATCTGCATAATTATGGCAATGTATTGTTTTCCATAGTCTGAGCCAGTGGGAGCATATAGATGCTAAACAGAAGAGGCCCTAGAATGGAGCCTTGTGGAACTCCACATGTAATTTTTGTTTGCTCAGATGTGTAATTACCTATAGACACCAGTTTAATACTGAGCTGCTAAGCTAGGCTAACTCCAGCTCTAGCATTCATCTTATCTAACTCTATAAAAGACATCAAATTAGTTTATTTCCTAAAAGTTTTAATTATTTTATTTAAAGATCTGTGTCATTGCAACTAACATTGTGCATTGTAATGTAAAAACCTCTGAACTTCAATTATGCTGTTTTACATTTTTTAAGATGAAAAAATACTGTGAAAAAAACTACACAAATGAATGGTGATCAAGTTGAAAACAAGTCTGTTTTCATAGCTCCTAAAACTTTTTAGAAATTAGACTTTTCTACCAAGTGGGTTACGATCTTAATAAAGTATAGTCCTACCACCACTGAATTTACCCCACGTCTACCTAACTCCAAACTTATCGACAGTCAAACTAACAGCAATCAGTAGTGGCCGATTAGTCTCGAGGTCTTGTCAGAGATGGTTACTGTGAGAAATTGGTTTGTCTCCGGGTTGCCTGACGTTAGCATGGGACCCCTTCCCATGAGGCCTAACCTCTGACACCCAGGCACATGTGGGCGTCTGACGATCCTGTCAGGCTTCTCCTTTTGGGGTCAAAGGTCGAAGTGCTGAGATTAAAATAGAAAAGGGGAAATGGGAACAAAGACAAAGCAGTATCCAACTAATCAGTGAAGGGTATCTGGCCATAAGTTATACATACAGCACAACCCTCCGGCACATCAAAGGCACATTTTTCCACGTCATTCATGGTATTGTCTTTATATTTGCTCTTGATCATTTCCAGCGAGGCAGCGTGTTGACCTTTATGCGGACTACTGTGAAATGCCCCACGGCAGTAAGAGAGCATATTCCCAGCATTAAGCCACGGTTAGCAAGGGGGAGTAGCCTGTTGGTCTTTGAAGTCAAGACCCTTAGAGGGATATCAGGTGATGAATAGAGATTCAGACCAGTTTGTTTTAATTAAACTCTGTTGTCCTGAAAGGAAAACTATCGATCCATCTTCAAGATTCCTTTCTGCCTTTTACAACAACATTACCTACAGTGCAATGCAGTATTTAGGGATGCCATTTTCAGCATCTTGCTATTGTGCACAAATACTGAAAGAAGTTTGTCGAGTTAAATGTGATATCAGGTCAGTTCACTAGTTACAGGGAGTACTACTCAGCCAGAGAAAACAGTTGTATAATGTCTTCTGAGGCTGTGGAGGAGCTTTGTGAAGTCTGAGAAAATAACTCTGATGATGTCATCAGAAGTTATCTCAATAAGGGCTAGAAAACTACAAATTTGGGCTAAATTTCAGCTTGAAGACTACACATTTCTAACAGACAGCCAGAGTTACACACTGGGGACACAGAAAGAAGAATGTGTTAACCTGGCAGGGAGGGTTTAACAAAAATATTCTGCTGGTTGTATTGTGAGAAATGTAGGGTTGAGTGTTTTTGGAGATTGACACATATTAGAGACTAAAACTCTGAATATCTCAGACTCTGCTGCATTGATTTTGACCATTGTTTTTTAATGTCCCTTTTAAGTTCTCCTTTTAAGTACCACTTTAGACTTTTGGAGTAATGAAGGTCACTTTGTGACATTGAGTCATATTTTATCCAACAAAAATAACACTTGCACAGATGTACATGTAAGTGCTAACAGCTTTATTGACTTTGAGAATATTTTTTAATCAAAAGCATTATTCTAATATTAAAACTGTACATAAGTCATAAACTTCCAACCTTTAGTTAGCATTGTGCCAATAACTTGGATTACATCTTTAAGGCTGAAAGCAAAAACAAAACAAAACAACAACAGTGTTTCTGTTTCTCTACAGGTTTAATTGCAGTAATTTCTGGGTATACCTCTAATATGTGAGCATTTTGTCTCTCTTTAATCACCTATGATATCAGTAAGTGGCTTTTTGGGATGAGAGTGATGAGTATTTTCCAAAAGCCTGAGGAAAGAAAGAAAAAAACATCTTTTTAGAGTTCCATTAAAAGCGATTAAGCTGGAGAGCATTATTCTGTCTTTGTACTTCCTCTGTTATGCCTCTGCACCTCAGCGTAGTTATGGGGAAACAAAATAAAGTGTAGAGAGGATGATGGGATCATTTGTAGAATAGATTGATTGAAACAGCAGAGAGAGGAAAGGCTGTGCCGCTCTGGCGGTGAACAACGTTTTCTGTTTAAGGATTCACAGCCAAGTTCAGTTGGAGGATTCGCTCCTTTTTATCTGCTCATTTCTGCTCATTCTTATACCGTACACTCACACACAAAACAGAAGCTCTAAGTCAAACTTCACAGATTCAACTGCACACAAACACACTAATGTTTCATGGGAAGTCTAGGATAGTGTGGTGTTCAGGGTGCATGTCCCCAGGGGTACTGGTGGAGATGTCATCTAGATAAATGTCCCCATTTACTGCCCTTCCTCCTTCTATTCAGCTGGGGCATGGGTAGAGGGAGGGTGCAGCATGGGTGTCACAGAGAAGAAGTGGATGGATGGCGGTGGGGGTTGTTTTGTGGGGCCTTCCGTGCTTCTGATGAGCCGATCCAGCCAGCAGAAGTGGTTGAGTCAGAACTTAACCACATTTGAGCAGAAAGACTGAGGAGAAGCCTGTAAGAAGTGTTTAATATCAGTCAGGAGAAACAGAGGTAGAGAGGGGGAAAGATAAGTGGAACTGCTAAGTGGACTTGTCGCAAAGCTCAATGCTACTATAAGCACTTCTGTACATTGTTCACATTTCAGGCTGTGGGTTTACATCCACTTAATTGTCAGCTTTCTGCAGAGGTAACCTGATTTCTTATAATTTAAATGTGAAAACTGGTATCCTTAATCAGCAGAAGGGATTTAAGGTTACACAGCAAGATTTCTAGAGGAGAAACCTAATTTCTCTTCATATACAGTATATGCTTAAATAGATTTCTGACGGGTTTACGTGTGCATGACAAAGAAACTATTTCCAGTCAGACTGAAACTGAAACCAAAATTAAAATAAGAATTTCTTCAGAATTTAAGGACAAAAAGGCTGCATTGTCATACAGTATGGTGGGGGTGGATGGATGAGACAACAAAACATCGGACTTTAACATGGAAGATTTAAAGAGTTCCCCCTTGGGGATCAATAAAGTATTTCTGAGATTGCCGTTCGTCTCCCGTCAGTTGTTGCATGACCACGATCGTCCCCTAACCCTAACAAAGTGCTTATTTTCACCCGAACCACCTCCAGGGAAGACCTTTCTGACCTAACCTAAGTTGTTTTTGTGCCTTAACCTAACCAAACCTTAACCAGAGCGTTGTCACACTGTAAAACTGTAACTGTGGAAGATTTAGTTTTCAACAATGATTTGTCACTGTGATCAGAAAACACTTGTGTCATTCTAGAGGGCATGGAAAAATATCATAAATGTCATATTTTGTTGTTTAAAAACTACCAGAACCCCAACTGTGTGAATTAATTCTAGACAAAAAGAGATCTCATATGAAAAAGACAGTCGGACCCGGCCATACAGACTCTAATAGATAGAGAACACGAAAGCTGGGCGCTGTCGTTTTTCCCCTGCACTTCAGCTTATTCTCTGTCTCTTATCAGAAAACACATTTTTCTCCAGGCTGTTGACATATTGACACACAGCAAGTATACGTTATGGTAAAAAGATGGAGGTTACACAGCTGGCAGGAATAATACAGGAATAACGTTTTTTGGAATGTAGACAACATTACATTATTTTTATATCCATATTTCTCTCTTTTGCTAATTATGCTAACTGGGAGAGCCACAACGTTTTGTTGATGGGATCCAGGGAGTATGGTTGTTTCTCCTGGTAATACAGTATACACACATATTTCCTTTTTATCAGTTAGAGCTGTGACAGAATGCCTTTCACCAAGTGCAAATACAGCCTGTGTTAATAGAAGTAGGCTGACTACAGTCCATAGAGGGAGACCTGAAGGCCATGGTAACCTCCATATGTCTTTTTATCGTTCTTTTATTCAGTGGTTCTTGTCAAAAGGATCCAAACAAATTGTCATCAATGCTGACCGGACGAGGCCTGTGACTCACTGTACAGCCTCAGAGAGTAGAGGTGAGAGGTCAAATATAAACCTCTTAAAACCTCTAGGAAAGCTACCTGAATTTCAATACCTTGACTCACCGTTTTTTCTTCCTGTGGAGTCATTAATGTATAACATTATGACATTTTCTCCATACAAACAGGAAAAATAGATGCAAAATATATTGTCAGGGGAATTCCAACAGCAGCTTCTCAAATGGCAGCCGCTCTCTGCTCCTGATAACTATGCTCCAGTGGTTTTGTGCACTTCAGGGGACTATCCGCCACTGTGAAGTGCCCTTACCGAGCATGAATCACTGTATGCTGGCTAACTGCCTGCTCAGACTACTTGCAGTGTAGGAGGCACTTCCAGATGTAATTTGCCAATTGCTGCTGAGGCATCAGTGACTAAGCTGAACAGAAACGCAGCCCGCATCTTCCCACCCTCTACTGCCAGGTATTGTGATTCTAATGCAAATTAGCTAATTTACTCTCATCATACAGTATGAGCGATTGCAGCATAAGCAAATCTGTTGCAGAATGGACCCTTCATGTAACAGCATCTGTGACTGTCAGCTCTGATCAGTTCCACTTCTATAAGTGTCTACTCCTGCTCTTTACAGTACAGGACAATACAGTGCATTATCTTCCACGTTCTCTCTGCTGAATTACACATGACGGTGCCTTCAAGGCTCTCTGCCACTGCAAATGGCACTTTGATAAAGTGGTGCCAAGTGCAGAGGCAGGACTCGAAATCCAAGTGTGCTCTATAATTGTTCAGGAAGTGAGGGACGGGAGAGAAAGGTTGTCCACTCTGAGTAAAAGCATCAGTTCATGTAAATGACCAAAAACACATATTCTTCCACTAACCCCTCGTGGTATTTAGCCATCAGATGGCCCATGGGTCATGAGCTTTGGGTAGTCACCAAAAGAATGAAACTGTGGAAACAAGCAGCAGAAATGAGTTTCCTTCACAGGGCTGGGCACACCCTTAGATGTATTGTGAGTAGCTCTGACATCCCAGAGGAGCTCGGAGTACAGTCATGCTTCACTGTATCGAACAGAGCCAGTTTAGGTGGTTCACGCATCTGATCCCAAAACAGGCTGGAGGGATTACATATCCCATCTGATGTGGGAACGTCTCAGGAACCCCCAGGAAGAGAGAGAACATGGGAAGGGGAGAAGGACGTCTGGGCTACTTTGTTAAGCCTGCTTGGGAAATATCTGCGAGTGAATGATGATGACAAGAAATCATTAAAGGGTGAGACCACAAGCCAACAGCCGCAAAGTTCCTCCACCCAAGTCAAACTCACAGCATTTTGTAACGGAAAAAATTGGAAGAAATCAACGTGAACTAGTTCATTTTTTGGTACTGTGAATTTATTTCAAAATTCTAAATTATGAGTGTGAACTTGCACAACCCTAGGTTTTGGGATATCTGTCTTTGAGATTCTTGCCTCCACCCCAGTAAGGGGAACAGACTTTGATTGGTAAAGCATTGACTAATTACATTTAAATAAATCAACTGCTGGTTCTCATTACAAAAACAGTGCCTTTGTTACTACTACTGGTAGAAAGTAGTTCTAATGAAAACACACAGCGAGGTCTGAGTAGTTTTCTCTCTTTGGTCTTCAGTCATAAACCTGTCAACCATAGCACCTTTCTGTAGACACTGCGACTTGCCCTTTCATGCCTTGTGACCAGTGTGGTTGTCACTTCTGCCACTGTCATCCTGAGGCCTAGAGAGGTTCATCAGTTGTCTTTTTACTTTCCCCATCAACACAGGTTCACACTTGATTCTGCATAGCTGCCATTTTCTGGAGGCATTCACAACTGAGGAGCATTCACACTAACGGCCTGAGTGTTAAAATCTGTTTGTCTGACGGTGTGACTGTCATAACCAGATCACGACAGGGCCACACATGTCTTGAAAGGATGGTAGAGAGGCATCATAGTAGCAAGGTAAACATTCCCACAGGCATTTTTGAGCAGAACGATGCTTTTTCAAAGTTGCCTCACAGCTCGCCTGCAGCTTCTCTGTTTGCAACACATGGTAGATCCCTGGAAGACATACAATTTCATTCTACATTCCATTCTTCCAGTCAATAAAGCCAGGCTTTGACACAATCAGACAAGAGCAGATGGCCATAAAGCCTTTGTCCTGGGTACACCTGAGACTTCCTGAGCTTTATCATCCGTAACCACTGCACTGCTGTAAAAAGGAAATAAACAGATAGATGGCACTGACGTGTTGCCTGATCTCTAAAAAACAGCAGAATGGTCAATTTTAAACAAAGATGCGGGGCCAAATCGAGGTCAGCATTGATGAGCTGTCCATGTGTGAAGTTGTGAAGTGTGAAGATGGAAGTGCCCCTGTTCTTGGGATCACACCTCATTGGTTCATTGTCTCAGCATCACAGAGATGTGTCATGTTATTTCTGCACGTTTACCATTCTAAAGCAAAAATGTGATCGTACTTGTTGAAAGCACAATCCGTCAGGTGGTATTTATGATGCCTTGCTTTTAACCACTGTAAATCAGCTTTAACGCTAATGGTGGCTGTCTCTCAGCAGTATGTTTTAACACAAGTCATGGCAAGTACCTTTGCTGCGATAAATCAGATGCTCCCATCTCCTGCTAATTCCCTGCTCTTTCAAAAAGAAAGATAGGCAAGCTCGGATCGTTAGGATCACTCATGACCCGAGCTTTAACCCGCTCTGGACAAAATCTGGCACAAATTCTTGTGGGTTGCAGCTATTAACCGCAGTGAGTGATACCCTGTCAAGGAAGCAAATTTGCCTCATGCTTCATCACTCTTGTCAGTGGAGTGGCAGCGTTGTAATGCATTACAGATTTCTCAACCTTGTGTGTCTGTGGCAGTGCAGCATATTGCACAGATGATTGAAATCTTTGACACATTCTCCACAGGCAGATACGGCTCAATTCTCTGTCTTGTCGGGGGACTCTGGCTTCCTTCCCGACTGCCCCCCAATAGCTAGTTGGGCTCCCTGGGACATCTGTATGTAAGCCAATCACTGATGAGCCTTGTCAAACCTAACAGTCTGGCCGTCTGGCTGGTAGGGCCTGACTCAGAGTGATGGCATCTGTCTGCCTCAGCATTCGGCTCCCTGCAAAAATCAGACCTTCAGCATGTCAAGACGCATCCTGGCTCGTCTTTAACATGGCAACTGCTCTACTCTACCATTAGCTTTGCTTGAACCTGTTTCAGAGTATTAGCTTAGTTCTTGACAGTCGATACCTCTTGACATGCATGCGCAGTGAGGAGAGACAAGCCTTGAAGGATACACTTCTGTCTGTCATGTCTCAATCATAACACATCACCAGCTAACATGTTCTGATCTTTAGGTGGATTTATCAGAAATTCATTAGAAACCTGTTTCCTCACATCCATTCTCATTCCCTTCTTCTCTATATTTTGGTATTATGTCTCGTCACACATTCCCTTGACACTCTCTATTTGTCTTCTCTGAGACGTTAGGCGCTGGGAGCAACCTTGACATATTAGGACATTAAATCTGAATCAGCACCTGTCGCTGCCCTAAAGTGCTTCCACATTCTCTGTTTTCTCAAGCGCATCAAGGAAAATACAATTTCACCTGCAGTGTCTGTCTCTGTCACATCCACTCTGGCAGACACTTCCATGTCTACCTTTCTCTCCCCTTTCCTGTCTCTTATTATTCCACTCTGCTTTTATACTTCAGTATTCTAGTAGTTTATGTCCTTCCACTGTTATTATTTCAGCTGTCTGGCCTCTACCAAATGTCGCAATTTGTTTAAGCCTTTGTGTATCAGAATCGAATGTTTCTCCATCCATGTCATGATTATGATGTTTGAGGGTAAGATTCTGGGAGTTATTTTCCTGAACTGACTGGCATTGACACATCCGAATGAAATACCGTTTTGTACACATTATACGAAATTAAGGGTAATATCAATGGTAATGGTTTGTATGTGTGTGCGCCCTGATGCCCTAATTTTCTGCTAATATGTAGTTTTGCTAGGACTGAGTGCAATAGATTCAATTTTAGTCACTTTTTCATCCGACCCTTCCCCCCTCTCCCGCTCCCTGTGCTCTGCCATCTCCCCTCTCATTTGCCTCCCACTCTGTTTCTAAGTAATTATTCCTCATTAATCTACAATAGCTCCCAACCAGTCTATTAATCCAAAGGTCTGGATGGCAGTCAGTAGAAAATGAGCTCTCCTATCAACTCAACATTGTTATTCTCACCATATAAGGTGCTATGGCTGCTGACTTTCCACACCAACCCCCACCCAATCCCCAAATTAGCCTTATTAGTGGTGCAACATCTTTCTGTTGCTCCCTGACTCCCGCCCCCGCTTTGCTGGAAGACCAAACTTCAAGCAAAGATTTAATTATTTCATATACATATATACATTATTGAATATTGAAGTTTGGTCACCTCCTTACCCCCAGTGATAAACAAATAAAAAATCTGAGAACACAAGGTTCCTTAACAACAACAACAACAGAGTGTTCCATCCACAGTAAACTGGGCTTATGACTTATGATCTTTTTGGTATCATTTGGTTTTTGTTTGAATATTCTACGCAAGCTGAAGGGTCAAAACTCCAGTGTAGCTGTTTCCATCATTTGACCAATACTGCCCCACACCTTTGGTCTTAAACACCAGATGGATGTAAAGAAGCAGCCTCCATGGTAACAGACTCTTGGTAGCGAGGGGTAATGAGGAAAAATAGGGCACGAAGTGTGAATAGTAGTGTCCAGATGTTGAGATGTGTTTCTGGGCATAAGGCCCGCCCCAACCCTGGTCACTCATTACACTCCTGCTAATGAAGGACTATGAATATGTAATAGGGAGAAGGCTTTGTAGAGCTCTGTGTTAAACAGAGATTATCACTGGCTTGTTCCAAACAATGTCATGTGCAGCAGTACAGTGGATGTGCTCTCTAACAGACTGTGTTATGCATTGGTTAATGCATGTTGAGTTATCCAACAATTTACATTCTTCACTATTTTTACGGTAAAGGGACCGTATAGTATTATAATTTTACCAGTCAGTACAATATTTGGCAGTCATCGTGTTAAAAAATAAGCGCACTGTATTTTATAGCAAAGGGCCGTACCATGGTTTATGTTTTATCTTGTTAATTGCAAATTGTATACACAGTACTTTATATCACTGCTGACCATTTTCCACAGCAAAGGTTTTCTGATTAATTTGCTGCCTTCTATGCAGCCACTGGTTTCACTTGAGATACAGTTAAAGCTGCAGTAATTGATATTTTTTAATCAATGTGAAAGGTGTCGCTCGTAATGACAAACCACAGAAAATGATCACCAACTCTGTAGTTCTGTAGTTTTACCTGTTTTAGCTACTTGTTTTAGTTTTATGGCTTAAAAATGTTGCTTTCATCAACCTGGTTTCCAGTTTCCACTACCTGCCCAGCACCAAATCGCATACAAACAAAGTTAGCAACTAGCTGGTTAGCATACTGTACTGAAGCATTTAACAGCTAAAGAGCCAGATTTTTTTAAAGTTGGTAGACAATTTATTGCCAACATGTTTGCCATAACAGCTTTATACACTAATGTCAGATGTTTAGTTTTTAGCTTGTTGTGGAGTTAGTCTTTTCTTTGTGGACTTACAAAGAAAACAATGAATACAGCTTTAAGACTGAGCTATCAAAAAGGAGCATTTGCATTAATGTCACACACACTTAAACCCCAAAGACAAGCAACGAAAAGAAAATATGGAAATCATTAAAAGAATAGTTTGAATTTGGTTTATTGCATTAAAAAAATGCTGTTTGCAGCCAGCTCCCAAGTGTCAGATGTTTGAGTTTCCCTGCAAGAAGTTTCATGTTTCTATAAATTAATTGTAAAATATTTATTGGCATGCAATGAAAAGGAAGGTAGGACATCAAAAAATGTATGTTAGGCTTTGAAAAATGGTCAATAGTAATGTAAAGCTGAATCATGGTTATGGTCCTGTAAAATATGTGTTCATGTTTGACAAAGACAATATAAAATATATGAATCCACACTCAGAAATACAAAAAGTTTATCATCCTCTGAAGTGAAGGGACTGAATCTAACTGCCCAGTGTGTTTTTTACACTTACACCCTGATGATCCAGCCTCTCAGTGGACCTCTACACACCAGGCCTAGCAGGCCCTTACTCCATCCACAAGTGGGTTTTGAGATCAGCACTGAGCTCTGGCTGCTAACACAGCCATCAGCGCTAGATCTGTCCATGTCCTCCAAGTGATCCCAGGTTAAACACCGCACACAGGCCGGCGAGGAAGATGAAAACATGTGCTAGCTCACCGCGGAGAAATAGCTCATCCCTGCTATGCCACTCCATTTTCTCCAGCTGTATCAGAGCACTCTGGGAGAGCTGATTGCTGAATGGCTTGGCAGGTCTTCGGGTGTGTATGTGTCTCATTGTGTGTGTCTGCCAGTGGTTGATGTCCCACTGCGCGAAGGAGTAAATCCTCTCATCCTTAACCACGCTGACGTGCTAGCTCATCATTCTCTTTCATCAAGACCTCTTCTTCCAGGCTCCCTCCTGTTGAACCCTCAAGCCTTGGCTAAATGCTGCAGCATCTCCTTGTGTGCTTTGGATTTCTTTCAAAATTAGCCCCAGAAAGCCATCAAAAGCTGCAAACAAAAAGGCGAATGCAAATACAGTAGATGTTACATTTGCATTCTTTAACCTTTATTTACTCCTCAGTTAAAATTGCTGCCTTTAATCTCTCTTGCTATTCTGTGGTTGAGGAGAATGTTTCCTGGATTAGTCTTTGCTCTGTATATTCCGGACAGGAATTTGAGACATTAATTAACCATAAGCGGTCACCTTTCTTCAGCCTTGCCAAGCTGAAACCTGTGGTGTTTTTTTCACAACCTGTCACAGACAATCACCTTCACTCTGCTGGATGGGTGCGACTGAGCCGGACTGAAGAAACAATCCAGCAGCCAGCGATCAATCTCAAGCACACAAATCAGTCTGTACCGGCTCTTAAAGCTGCCAGATTTGGGGATTGGTCAGCACTTCATTGCTAGCCCGAGGCTGTTTTTGCATCGTTGTGGCGCTGACAGGTTGTCCAGCCATTTCTGATTTGTCACCGAGCTCAGACCGTGGACCACAAAGTGGTAATATGGTGAACAGAGAGCTGATATAATGCCTTGAGGGCAGTTTGAGAGAATAAGTAGGTCGCCCTTTCCCATGCTTTTTGCAGATTTAATCTCCTTCTGTCAACGCAAAAGGTTTTTCATAGAGCTGCTGTTGTGTTAATATGCAGGATAAGAAGAGAAATAGAACCAAGAAAAGTTATAAAATATAATGAACTATCAACATATTGTATGTGCAGCAGGCGTTTTAGAGGTCCTATTCTCCAAATCATTATCATAATGCCTTTTGCTATTGATATTGTGCGATTCATGAGACCATTGCAAAAGGAAAATTACCTCAAAATGTTCCTCAACTCCTACTTGTTCTTGTTTTTGTCTGTCTGCTTTCAGGTCTGCTGACTATGGCACGACCTACACCAAACTCAACCTGATGCCAGGAACTACCATCGTGGTGACCAGCTTCTACATCTGCCCGACCAACAAGAAAAAGGTAGGCGGATGTATCCATTAATGAGCCGGATATTGTGTTTCCCATGAGCTCGCTGAAATGTGCGGCAGTGTTGCTTCTCTAAGTGTTGTTGAAAGAATGAGCTGGAGGCCTAAATGAATATTTACAGGCTGGGTAGGAATTACAAGACATCTAGTTAAAGATCTGTGATTTGAGAAAATGATCCACTGATACTAAAGACAAACTGAAGGTTTTTTCCTACAATATCTGTGAATGGCAACTACAGTGGGATTAAAATTAAGGAACACTTGTGGATATGGCAAGTATGCTATAGGAAAGGTTAGGGAACTTAAAGGAGTACACAATTTAATATTGTACTTCCGTGAAGTTGGGGGACTTGAGATAGCTTAATAAATGGTGAAAATTGAAGCAGCAGAGGCCTAGATATGCTGATGCCTACAATTCTCGTTGCCTCCCACTGCCTAATAAACACCCACATCTTTCAAACTCAGTGTCCCCAGTTTGTTTCCCAAGTTTGTAGTCTCACCCTGATGACATCATTAGTTATTTTCTCAGACTTTACAAAGCTCCTCCTGAGCCATAGAAGTAATTATACAACTGTTTTCACAGGCTGTATACACCCATCCACCACCCAGACCTCCACACCCTTACTTTCAGCTTTGCTACATATAGGACACACTACTTCCTGCGTTGGCACTGAACAATCCATATCCTCAATGAACTAATAACTAGGAATACTGGGCTGAAAAAGACACTGTGACAGGAATGCACACAGGATATCCACCTACACCCCATGGCTCTGACCCAGGGACACTGAGAATGAATGGATATAACGTAACACAGAGAATGTACCAATTTTCCTTGGAATCGTCTCATGAAAAAGCAAAACCATCACACATAATTTGCTTAATGTTTAAAATGTGTCCTTTCTTTGGTTGGAAAATAATATGGCTTTTATTTTGTGACAGCGCATGTGGTGCTGCTTCATGTTACTGATCTTGAACTGCCAACACCCTTTGGCCACATGCACCACTCCTACCCACGTTCTAGTTATTCAATCCACAGGTAGCTTCTGAACTCCAGTGAATTTCAAAAAGTAGGCAGCAGATTAGCTGAAATGAGAGCCAAGAGGTACAGTAGGCGACTTAAGCTGAGATACGACTGGAATGCCAACTGTGCCAACTGCAGCTTGTCTAATTGGCATGAGTTATTGCCGGGGTCCAGGGTTCTTCCAATCGATGAAGAGATTAGATAGTAGTCACTTTTCTCACTTACTGCTCCAGTCCCCACTACAAATTTCTGTGCAGGATCTGCCATCTCATCTTCTTAACACATACACATACACACACAGAAAAGTAGAGGACCAGACAACATGAGAGCATTTAATTGCATGGGAATGGAGTCATCTTAATTTCCCTTAGGGACAGAAAGAGAGTCACATAGAAAGCGAGAAAGGAGGGAAGATGGCCACGGGCAGTGGGAGAGTGTGCTGTGACAGTAGGATGTCTGGTAATATGAGCAGGGGATCAAGCTGCTGCCTCAACACACCTCCAGGCCTGGCAGGAGGGGAGTGATGGAAGCTCAGGTTCGGTGCATCATGCTGGAATCACTGTGTAGGTGTCTGTGTGTGTTATTGCTGTTGTGAGAGTAAGTGTGTATCTTTGTGTGAAAGGCAGTGGATGTAGGCTATGTGTGTGCAGAGTTGATCATTAAATGCTTTGATCCCTCTAACTAAATATCAGTATGTAGCCATGTATTTACTATTTTTTTCAGCATCCAAATTATGAGCGATCACATTCGTTAGGCGCCCCTACACACATACAAAAACACACACACACGTGAGCGCACTTTGATCAATACTGCTAATCACATCAGAAAACAGAAAGCGAGGGGGTCTGTAAGCTCTGTGAGGGGATTACACACAGGGTGAAGGGATCACAAGGAAAAGGTGTGAAGGTCCTTGGGTAATCAATAGGACTTGAGGCAATTAGAGAGAGGTGAGTGTTCAGACGGAGACAATGTCACCCTCTCTTTCTCTCTCTCTATTGCTTCATTGAGAGCTCCGTTAAAGATCTGCTCAAGACCCTTTTCAGGAGAGAGCTCCCAAGGACCCTTGACACACTTGGAAACACGGCAATGGAGTCGTAAATAAACTGGAGGCTGGTGGCTCAGCGCGCTCTCCCTCAGCAAACTGTCGTCTCTACAGGGCGGTCAGCTGGGCAAGTGTTTGCATAAGTCTGTTAGTGAAGTTCCTTGTTGTTGAGTGCTCAGTGAGTCTAAATGGAGGTTCAAATATCGTTTCCAGTCGACACTCAACGTTGTTGTTGTTAAAGCATGACCACGCTTGGTCCCTAACCTTAACAGAGAAGTAATTTTAACCCAAACCACAATATTTTAATAACCTTAACTAGGTATTTATTTTAACCCAAACCATGATCTTTCCCTAAGCCTAACCAAGTTGTTTTTGTGCCTAAACCAAATCTTAACCATAGTGATATCATAAAACAGATTTATGTGATTGGTTGCAGTTTTGGAAGGCACAGACAAATAACGTCTTCCTGTCGATAGCGGCATCAGATCAGAAAACGCTTATGTGTTCTGGAATGCATGGACCAACGGTGCATTTTGTCGTTTCATTTGTTGGACTGAAAATGCCATCATCAGTTCAGTCGTAAGGTCACAAGGTATCTAAGATATCAGAACAAATGAAAACAATCCAGTGGACTCCAGTGTATTTTGAAGTTGAAGACATTTCTTGGTCCATCAATGGCTTATCCAGATCTGAGCCCCGTCCAGAGGCTATTTTTAAACACATACACTCTGAAAACACATTATGACACTTCCATAACATCTGTACCTCAGCAATTCTCTAAGCAGCAGGGCATCACCTGGAGAAGTGCCGTCAAGCTCAGAGGGCATCAAAGGTAAACCACCTTCTGAGCCGGTGTCCTCAATTAGGTCCTTGGTCACTAGTCAGCATGGCATCTCCTCAGGGAGTACTGCTGAGGACTTCGTGCCTGATGTCAGAACTGAAGAATTGTTTTCGATGAACAGGGAAGTGTTTTCTGTTCCATAAAAAGAGGTCCAGTGGACTGTTTTAATTTGACAGGGCTTGAAAGAGTGAGAAAGGTTCTTAAATGACACCAAAGGCTCTCGAGTGGCTGGACCGGTCATTCCTATTCAGCTCTTTGAGCTCTACATAATTAGTTACACTCTGGTAAAATATTTTTATGATGTCTTTGAGTATATAATAAAATGTGAGCCGCCACAGTTCAATAATCCACTGTGATTCTGGAACATTAGCATTCAGATTTGCCACTTAATATGATGTAGCCCCACATCACAATCAGCCTTAGTAAGATGAAGATATTACATTCTCCTTGTTTATTGCAGCACACCACTCACATATAGGCACTCCTTTCCTTTATTGAGACATTAAGACAAGGTCACAGAGCATGGCAGAAGCAAGAAATAAGTGAAGTTCCAGTGGGATTCAATCCCCAGCCAGGAGGGAGTGTGGCGTTAAAAAGTGAAATATCACAGTATTCACTTAATAAGTGAGCACAGCACTGACAGAACCAACAAATGTTGCTATAAGCAGGCAATACAATCTGTCTGGAGGATGGGAGAGTATAAAACATTTCTTTATACATAGTGAAAGGGTCAGAAGTAGAGATAAGGACTTAACGAACTGGCTTAGGGCATCTGCCTTGGCCTCAACTGGCTCTTTCAGTGCCCTTATGCAAATACTTTGAATCTTCATCAGCCTTTGAAGTTTTGGGAAAATTGCTAAGATCAGCAAGAACAGGATGCAGAATGATTAGTAATGTCTGTTTTATAGAAATGTCTCATATACTCTCACAGTCCCAGAGGTTGTCGTTTTAATAGCTTCATTAATTCCATCTCAGAACAAAGAGAGGAAACGTACTGTATAGATAAGTGGGCCAAGACAAGACCCCTCACCCTCTATATACAGTCAAGTGCTGTTTTCTTTGGGGGTTTTCGAACCTACAGCAGTTGGTTTAGAGCTCCCACCTTGGAACATTTTCTCTGTTTTTGAAAGTTTTGTTGAAAATTCAGGAATGAGACCGAGACCCTGTTGAAAGAAATGTGTCTTGATTTGTCTCCAAACCACTGTGCATTATGGTTTAATCACCCTGCGATTATGAATTAAGTTAAGTTTCAGTAGAAAGTTCATTTCTACAGCTATTACTATTCCAATACAACCTCAGTAAACTACAATTGCTGTGTGAAATGTAATAAAACCGATGCATAAATGGTACAAAGCAGCAACTCCTTGGACTGCTGCAAAACAAATTGACAGTAGTTTTAAAAATGCCTTTAGTCACCTACCGAGATGGAAAAGAAAAAAGCCAAAAAGAACAAAGCCAAAAAGAACAAAGTGAGAAGAAAAAGATGAGTAAACAGAGACATAAGTAAAAAGGTTTCAAAAAGAAGTACAATGGGAAAAAGAGTGATAGACTGACTGATACTGCAGATTTACTGTCAGCACTTCAGTGATTGGCAGTTCAAAGAGCTTCAAAGAGAAAGGCAAAATATTCAGATGTGGTCACATAATGTTCACATGATATCCCTATGGTGAAGAACAATTTTTGTAATTTCAGATAGTCTATCCTATTCTTTCGTGTGAGTGACAGTGAAATAGCTGTCTTGTCTCTCTTCGATTTCTTTCTGACTGTCAACTGTCTCCCCTGCTTTCCGTAAGAAAAAAAAAAACTATAATGGTAACTGGATAATTTTCTCTGAAGCAAATCTGTCTTCTTTGTTCAGTGTTATCATAGAGGAGAGGGCCTTGAAAGTAATTATGCACAAAATGATGGTAAAAGCAGTTCAACAATAACAGAAGCTACTCTGCTAATGGAAAATGTAGTAGACGGGGGATGAATAAGCCAAAAGGAGGATTTTTTATGCAAGCTACCTGTGTTTGTGAAGTTTTATTGTTGATCACACCTGGAAAAAATACTCAAAAGAACTTTCAATTTAGTTCATGCATGTTAATACCTCAAAATCTTAAATTCATTAGCTCTTTGCTGATGCTATGGATTCAGTTGGGACCAATTCTGCTGGTTTAAACTCAAATTATATACTAGTGATAACACTAGTTTTGCATCAATTGCGCATTTGCATGTAGTTTGCATTAGTCAGAGCGTAGGAGGGGGCATTGGGTATGGCAATACCATCCTACAAAACAACTAACTATAGGATGCAACCCTATCACCTTAACTTTGATATTGGACGATTCTGCAAAACCCGGGTTTACATTCAACAAATTTTTAAAACTTAGAAGTCTTGCTCTTTACGGTACCTGTGCATGGCAACTACAGTATGGACAAGGTTAAGAAAAGGTTGTGGTTATGGCAAATATTGTTTAGGTATGGCTAGGGATAGGCAACTCAAACACTTGGTTATGGTTAATGAAAGATTGTGGTTATGGTTAATGAGAACCATTAAAGGGGAACTCCACTGATTTTACTCATCAAGATGTGTTTACATGTGTTGGGGAGTTCTACTGCACGTTGGTAATGTTGTCGAGGCTGCATTAGCTGCTACGAGCATAACATAGCCAAATCACTGACCCAACTTATATATTTATATATATTATATATGTTTTCCTATATTTTAACTTTTGCAATATTTATGTCTTGTCTTACATTCTCTTTCTCATGTCTCATTTACTTGTGTGATTTTCTTTTGTACATTTTTGTATGAGCATTGTTGGAGGGAGCCTGAGAACAAGAATGCAAACGACTGCTTCAACGACTGTAATTGTTTTGACAATATCACAAATAAAGACCTTAAAGGTCCAAGGTGAAGGATTTCGTGGCATCTAGCGATGAAATTGCAGTTTGCAGCCATTTGAATAGCGCTCGCCTCACCCTCCCCTTCCAAGCGTGTAGGAGAAACTACGGCGGCCACGAAACTCGCGAAAAACACGAAAGGCCCTATCTAGAGCCAGTGTTTGGTTTGTTCATCCTGGGCTACTGTAGAAACATGGCGGTGCAACATGGCAGCCTCAGTGGAAGGGGACCCTCTCCCTCTGTAGATATATTATTGTATTCCATTTATGCCAATAGCTCCTCCTAAATGTTACACACTGGACCTTTAATTTAACAACTCTTGGTGGTCGAGTTGCATTAATTCCCAGGGCTGCTGGGTTGCTAGGATGCTAAGGACTACCTACTATCTGAAAGCAACCAACCAAATGACATGCTTGAAGTTTTAAATTCAAGTACCGATAGGCATTCCGGGATGCACAAAATCACCTTACCACCATTTTTTTCTACAGTGTATTTGGTGTTGTTGTAACTTCAAACCCCTATTAATGCCGGCATGCCATTGGATGGCTGTCAGTGTGTTTGGGGTTAAATTTCAATGTAGCTGAACTTTGGCTATAAAAGCCATGTGGAGGATCAGCTCAGAGTGCATGTTATGACTCATGCAGCTGCTCAGGAGATGTCTCTGTGCAATGTCGCACTTGCGTGTTTGGTGTGAAAGCAGGATCACACAGATATCTGTCAATGTCATTGTTGGACAATTCATTTAGCACAAGCTGTCACTAATCATTTTTTCAAATCAGACTTTCAAAAAGTCCTCTTCCTTTTTTCATTCATGCTACTTTCCCCATTTTAAGGCCATTTTGGAGTTGCTGACACTAAAGATATAGCAGCCGTGATGCGTCCACCCTGGCTTCTTTCTGTGTGATTAATTGTCAATAATTCAGTAGGTTTACAGACACACTTTGGTGCAGCACTTTGCTCTCAGCCTCTGGGGGTTTAACCAAGTGTTTGCCCATATTCTTTTGGAGAGACTGGCTGTGTGTACATGGCCCCCATACTAATGTCGCGAGTTGAGCTGTAGGGCATCAGAAATTTTTTTTAGGTTTTCCTTCTTCTTGAAACAAAAATCAAACACATGCAAACTGACCTTTAGTTATAGCTTGACACAGAAAAGCATGTGTTCCACTGCTGAAAGTTATGCCAGCTAAACCACAGTGTAGCCACATGAGAACCAGCCATTCCCCTGTTGTTTCCTATTCCTCCTTCCTCCCTCTATCCCTGCAGCCATGTCATCTGTACCGTAGAGAAGCAGTCTTTCCTTTATCCTCTGCCCAGACACTGGGACCTGCGCGCCGGCTGATAAGGAGACTGGAGCGTATGGTGCAACCGTGAACCGAGGACAGACGGATGTGAGGTTAGACCACAGAAGCTAACGCTAATACTTGCTGGAGGGTTATTCCACTAAAGAGGTTCGGTCCACCCACGCAGTCATATAGAAACAGTGTTCTACTTCTGAGTCTACATGATTCATTTGAAGCATCAGGAAGGTGCTAGGACATGATGCTAAGTCAGAGAGTCAGGAAGCAACTGATTTCAAAAAGACAAAATAGTTTATGAAAGGTTTAATATTGGACTTTATTCAAAAGTATACACATAAGAATGCACAACAGCCACAGTTCATGTAATTTCTCTAGGAGTTGTCGTTTTTTCCCCCGAAGTAAAACTAGATATCAGACACAGTGTGAAACAGACATAATGCATGTGAGGCAGCAGGCACCAGGTCATGGTGGAGCTAGGTTTTCTTTATGTTATGACACACCAGATGCTGTGCTCTCTCTGTCTCTTTCCCAGCTTATCAGTACTCCCTGTATCAGCAGTCTGTGTTTGTCTCAGGGTACAAAAGAACACACAAAGAACAGCAGACAATAGTCTTGCTCACTGACTGAGACTTAACTATGAAGAGGCATTAGCCATAGAAGAAAACCCATAATAACAGCCTCAAAGTCAAGAGGAAATGGCATTTCATTGCCGTCTTATTTCTGAAATATGTTTGACATACTGTATTTCTGGTTGAAACATGTAGGGAAGGTGCATAGAGGTGTGTCCCAGGAGGATGAACATTACTACGTCATGAAGTAATCACTAAAATATGATATTTTAGAAGTAAATAAGATGGTGATTTAAATCAACACATTTTTTTTAAATGTTAACACATAGGCTACATTATTAGTATGGAAAATGGGTTAGTTGAAACAGCAATTGTTCATTTCATGCTCATGCAAGACCTGTAATTTCTTCTACTGTATCAACTCTGTCTCTGACAAAGTACATTCCATCCACAATGCTACTGCTACAGGTCTCTGCAGAGCATGATAAATTATATTGCCACTGTCTATTCAGATTATAGCATAACATTAGCTGTGATCATCTTTGACCTAGCATTGATCGCAGCTATTGACCCAAATGCTCCGTCCAGCTGGGCTCTTGTGTTTGTCCTCCTGTGCCCAGAGGGATCAGCACTGCTGCTCTCAGCCCTTCACAGCCCAGGCCTAAATGGATTGACCTGACCTGGATCCACCAATTTGGATCAATAGGCAGAGCCATTGACTCACACCGCTATCAGTTGGCTCACCCTGGATGGACACGGGGCTCTGAACTATCTGTCATGCAGCTTTTGCAGGGATGTAAATGCTGCCCTGTGCTTGTCTCTGACTTTTAGAGCTGTATGTGTTTGCTGCAGTCTAGAGTTTAATGGAGCTTGGTTAATATTTCAATGCAGTTGAAGTAGACCGAAGAGAATACAAGAGCAGAGAAGACATCAGTGGAGAACAGAGGGGAAGACAAAACAGGAGGAGAAGAGTATGAATGTTTTTCAACTTTTATGTGTCACACAATGTGTCATGAAATGTATGAATTCATTTGTCATTAAAGATAATATGAATCAGCATTTGTATGCGGTGCAGAGGCAGCCACTGCCAGAGAAAAGACACATCAGCTTTGACGTAGCACTTTAACTGGCCTAGCGGTGTCTAAAAATAAATATGACTCGCTAATCCCTTTATAATGTCCCTTTCTGATTAAAGCGAGCCAAGTTTAGCTCCACAAGATTCAATTTTTGACGTCTCCTAGTAGGTCTATGTTGAGAAAACTTTCTCACAGACAAAAACACACTAGCTGGTGTTGGATATTGGATATATATGTGTTGGATATATATAGAGCCAATATACTGTAGGCCCATTTATAGATCTACCAACAGTACTAGCTTGGTGTGATGTAGTGCTGCTTCATTTATTCCTTTATCATCCATCGCTTGAACTCTGAATCTTTCATTCACATTGACTAAAACTATCCCTTCATCCATCCATCATCCATCCATTATCAATGGGTAAGTCCTTTCTTTCCCACTTCTTTCTTCTTCTATTCATCTGTCCACCTCCACCATCCATCAAATTTTCTTCCCCTGTCTCATTTCTCTCTGTATTTTTCTTGTTCATATTGTCCCTAGCATTTTACCTCTTACACGACTCCTTCTCCTTCTTTTAGTTTCCACTACAGGTACGTTTTCAGGAAGCTTTTCAGGAACCAGGGAACTTTTTCAGGAAGTCGGGGACCTCAGGGTTTTGATCAGAGGAATCGAGGTCTGAATTAAGTTCCTTTGCTATAGTTCCTGTCCTCAAATAATTCAGCTGCAAAAACTTGTATTTACTATTGTACTCAATGCAGTTCTAAAGCAGAAATACATAACCATAAATCACTTAGCAAATCGTTGCTATTTTACAGCATTTTGGAGTTTTCGGTTTCCTTTTCCACCTCTGCATGTCTCCTTTGCAGGGGTTCATTACATACATTCAAACATCACAGAGAACATTACAATTATCTGTTGCTGTTGCTCAAATTCTACTGTCCGCATAGCCGTACCCACAAACCATACATGCTGATCATGTGTGAACATGTCCACCTATGCAGACACCCAATGTAGAATAAACACGTTGTCCGTGTCCTCTTTGGAGTATGCAATGGCTATATGATAGGTTCACAATTTTCAAATCTGTCTTAAAACAATAGTCAGGTGCCTATATGTACAGTGAAACAGTTTGTGCTCTAGAGAGACAAAAAGATGGAATTCTGTACTGAAAGGACTGTAACTCTGGAGAATACCCACTTGATTTTATTTAATAACTTCAAATAACTTTGGAATGTATTTTTGCATGTAACGAGGACTGTGGATTTTGTCAACCATCACTTCCATTTGAAGTGATGGTCCATTTGCATGTGAGCAAGAGATTTTTAAATTATCAGTTTGAACAGGAGGTATGATCACAGCAAGCACAAACTGTTTCAACATGCATGTGGGCATGTGAGTATTGTTTTAAGACACATTTGAAAAAGTGTAAACCTATCTTTTAATTTGGCTCATCTTCATGCTTCGTCATAAACAATGGACACTCAAACAGGAAAGTGCAAAAGGGACTTCTAGACCTCATTTACACCTGGCATTAACATGCGATCTGTATCTGAGTATCAGAATCAGAATCAGAAATACTTTATTGAACTGCCAAGATAAGTGTAGCTTCTTGTCCAATCTGGACAAGGAAAAGCACATATAAATACAAGGTGCCACAAACTGGCCAGACCACATCTGGAAAATTGCATTGTGATCAGAGCTCTGTCAGGTGTGAATGCAATCCGTACAGCATGACCATGTCCTCATTTGAAAGGTCATCTAACGCCGCCTCTTCCTGCTAGCTTAAGCAAGCCCAGCAAAAGCTACAAGTAGTAGCAGTAGCAAGTCTCCTCTCACAAAAAGTGATTTAAAAATGATTAACACCCATCCATTGCATTGTTTCCCTTGACCTGGGACCTGGGACCTGGGACCTGGGATCGGATGTCAGATTCAGATAATCTATCCGATACAGATCACATGTTCATAGCAGGTGTCAATGGGGCCATAGTTCCTGATTTAGTTCTTGGATCTTCTTAGTTCCTGGAACTATTTGGTCAAACAGGGGCTTTCTTTTCTCTCTCCATCTATACTCTCACTTCTTGCCAGTTTCCATTTCTTTTTCCTATCTTTCTGTTTCTTCTCCTGCATTTCTTTCCATCCCTACCCTCACCTCTCTCAACTTTAGTTTAGTTTTTCCTTTTCTGTCATCTCTCTGTTTCTTCCTCTGTCTTTTTCTTTCATGGTGAAATCTACCTTTTTTAACTTTCTCTTGTCATCTTTTTTCTTTTCCCTCCTCTTTATTATTATTATTATTATTATTGTCTTTCTACAAGTGCCCCTCTCCCTTCTCATATCTAGTGACTTGCACCATCATAAATATTAACACCACAATAGATGCTATTTATATTGCAATTGCCCTCTTCCCCCTGCTCCTCTTTCTCACTAACTGCAGATGAGATTGGTTGACCATGATCGTTTGTGTGTGTGTGTGTGTGTGTGTGTGTGTGTGTGTGTGTGTGTGTGTGTGTGTGTGAAGAATGGGAGAGTTTATAGACAAATGAGTAGAAAGAGGAAGGAGCGATGGATGTGGTGAGGAGTGGTGAGTGCTATAACTCTGCGGTTGTTCTGGTGATGTGTGTGTGTGTGTGCGTGTGTGTGTGTGTGTGTGTGTGTGATGGTTGTTGCTAACTACCCACAGCCAGTCTTGCAGTTCTCACTGAGGATTATTATCTGCACTTCAGTTTTAACTACAATTCATAGGGAACATGTAGAATAAATCCATAAAGTTCAAAGGGAAATGTAAGTGCTGAGGTAACATGCAGAAATACAGCTGCAGCTAATTTTAATCTCTTGTCCCCTGGCAGGTACATTATTCGTTAACTACAGTATTTACATTTACGATTTCTATGTTTCAGAGCGAGACTCACATACGTTTTGTATATTTTTGAGTCAAGCAGCTGAACTATGTTTTGATTTTCTATCTTAGGTTTTATCCATCTACATGCTGAAACTCAGATGTACCAACCAAATGTAATGCTTGTCAACAAGACCTTGATGTCTTTTGCTGAATTTAAGTGCAAATAAGCTTTTCTGCAAGGAAGGGATTTAAGGAAACTGCAGATGTTACATCATTCTATATGTTTGTATTTGGTGGCATACAGAAGCTGAAATTGGTTATTGGCAACTCCATTTTGAGAAACGTGAAATTAGTGACACCAGCGACCATAGTCAAATGTATTCCTGGGGCCAGAGCGGGCGACGTTGAATCCTATTTAAAACTGCTGGCTAAGGATATACGTAAATACAGTGAGATTGTTATTCACGTCGGCGGGAACGACTCCCGATTACACCAATCGGAGGTCTCTAAAGTTAATGTTGAGTCGGTGTGTACATATGCAAAGACAATGTCGGACTCCGTATTTTTCTCTGGGCCTCTGCCAAATCTGACCAGTGATGACATGTTTAGGCGCATGTATTCATTCCGCATTCCGCTGGCTGTCGAGGTGGTGTCCAGCAAACGATGTGGGCTTTGTAGATAATTGGCGGACTTTTTGGGGAAGACCTGGTCTGATTAGGAGAGAAGGCATTCATTCCACTTTGGATGGAGCTGCTCTCATATCCAGAAATCTGGCCGGGTTTATTAGTGGACCAAAACCATGACAATTCAGAGTTCAGACCAGGAGACAGAGTTGCAGTCCTACACGCTTCTCTGTGTTTCCAGAGCAGTTACCCACCCAACTCCTTAGTGACGGTGTCTGCCCCCCGACCACTTAAATTAATAAAATCTAAAGTTAACAGAAGAGGAGTTATAAATAAAAACCTAAACAAAAACGCTGAAATAGCACAACAAAATAGGAGAATTAAATGTGGACTCTTAAACATCAGATCTCTGTCATCTAAAGCTGTACTGGTGAACAAATTAATATCAGAGTATCATATTGACTTATTTTGTCTTACTGAAACCTGGCTGGGTCATGAAGAATATGTTAGCCTAAATGAATCCACTCCGCCCAGTCATATTAATACTCACATTCCTCGAGGCACCAGCCGAGGAGGTGGAGTTGCAGCCATCTTTGACTCAAGCCTATTAATCAGCCCTAAACCTAAACTAAATTATAGCTCATTCGAAAGCCTTGTTCTTAGTCTTTCACACGTCATGGAAAACGCGACAGCCAATTCTATTTGTGTACTGTGCTCCTGGTCCTTATTCTGAATTTTTATCTGAATTCTCAGAGTTTTTATCAAGTTTAGTCCTTAAAACAGATAAAGTAATTATTGTAGGTGATTTCAATATTCATGTAGACGTTGAAAATGATAGCCTTAGTACTACGTTTATCTCATTAGATTCAATTGGCTTTTGTCAGAGTGTTCATGAAGCCACTCACTGTTTTAACCACACCCTCGACCTTGTTCTGGTATATGGCAATGAAATTGAACATTTAATAGTCTTTCCACAGAATCCTTCTTTATCGTACTATTATTTAATAACTTTTGAACTTCTATTGCTGGACTACACGCCATTAGGCAAAAATTCTTTGTCTATCTGATATTGCTTTGGCTAGATTCAAGGAAGCGATCCCATCTGCATTTAACTAAATGCTATGTCTGAATATAACAGAGGACTCCTGTGCAAATCGCAGCCCCTCCCAAATTGACCATCTAGTTGATAGTGCTGCAGACTCACTGCGAACGACACTCGATTCTATCGCTTCTCTAAAAAAGAAGATAATAAAACAAAGAAGGTTAGTTCCATGGTATAACCCCCAAACCCGCAAATTAAAGCAAACATCACGAAAACGTGAAAGGAAATGGTGTTCCAACAACTTAGAAGATAATCTTAAAACATATAGGAAGGCCCTCCGTAATGCCAGAGCAGCTTACTACTCCTTATTAATAGAGGGAAATAGCCAACTATAGACCTATATCTAACTTCCCTTTCTTTCTAAGATCCTTGAGAAAGCAGTCGACAATCAATTGTGTGACTTAAACTCTTAAACACTCTAAACAATAGTTTATTTGAGGATTTTCAGTCAGGGTTTAGAGTGCATCATAGCGCAGAGACAGCATTGGTGAAAATTACTGGTGAGACTGGAACATGCAGGGTTACTTGTGGTTCCTAGAGTCTCCAAAAGTAGAGTGGGAGCCAGAGCCTTCAGTTATCAAGCTCCTCTCCTGTGGAATCAGGTCCCAGTTTGGGTTCGGGAGGCAGACACCATCTCCACATTTAAGAGTAGGCTTAAGACTTTCCTCTTTGATAAAGCTTATAGTTAGGGCTGGCATGGGTGAGTTCTGAACCATCCCTTAGTTATGCTGCTATAGACCTAGACTGCCGGGAGACTTCCCATGATGCACCTCTTTCCTCTCTCCTTCTCTCCCTCTCCATCTGTATGCATTTTTATCATTTATATTGAGGTTAGACAACAAAACACTCTGTTAAGGTTAGGGAAAGATCATAGTTATGGTTGAAAAAAAGCCAACAACAATTGTTAGGGTTGTGGGACGCACTACATGTCTATCCACCACCTAAACCTCCAAACCCTCACTTTCTGCCTCAGTACATCTTTCATACTTAACACCTCCAAACTAATTTTAAGTTTCTGAGCCAGTGCTGAGATGATGTCATGGTGATGTCATCAGGGTTATTTTCTTAGACGTGACAAAGCTCCTCCAGAGCCACAGAAGACAGCACAGGTTTTCACAGGTTGAGTAGTACTCCCATTGACTAGTTAACTGATCTCCATGTGTGGAACTGCAGGAGCGAAGACTGAATACCACACTGAGTATTCAATAGCAAACATGTACATTTTTTTTTTTTTTTTTTGCTGTAAGCCAAAAACAGTGTAGACTGCAGCTTCCACAATTTCATCTACCTTCTTCTAGCTAAGCTTGGGAAGGGAAGGGAAGAAGGGCTCCTCATACTGTACTGTATGTGTTTACACCAACTTGTGTTTTCATAAGCTTGCTGTAGGTTTTATTAGTTCATTTTATATCAGAGAGCAGAAAACAGGACAGAAATTCATATGAAAAAGTTGCAAATTATTACTTTGACAAAGAGACAGTATGTGGCAATATATCTAACTCTGGTATTGTTACAAAATATTTTTTCACACATTGTCACTACTGTTTTCTTCGGCTTCTTCCTCACTCTCTCGCACACATATACTGTACGTGCACACACACTCTCTCATCCACGCTCAAGCCAATTCCCCCATTCAGAATATTTCTTCTCTGTACCCTTTTTGCCATTTTCTAGCCTCTCTTTCTCAATTTTCACTTATCTTTCCCCAATTCCATGGCAAGAGAGGGGGAGAACAGAAACTCTGGGTGAAAGAGAAAGAGAGAGAGAGGGAGAGAGAGAAGTGATGAAAGGCAAGATCTAAAACTGGAAAATTGATCTTTTTCTTCTGGATTCCTCTTCTTTTGACTGCAAGTGGCACTGAATATAAATTGATAAATTTGCTAGGCTGTACTTGCTATGACACCCTAGGCAAGCCAGGAATAAGATATGTCTCCCCCGACATAGATACAGAGGCAGAGGAGCTCTCAGAAGAAACAGTGTCAGAGCTAAATATCTGGGAATACATCTAGTTTCATATGTCACTTACACAGACCCTTGGAAAGCGATAAGTATAAGTTCCTCATTCTTTAAAGTCAAACTGAAATTAAAAATCATTTTTGCTGAGAAACCAGTTTTTATTGTATATCTCTTGTGTTGGTTTTTGACTTGTGTACTAACTTGGTCAAAACTGTTACCAAAAATAAGAAATGTACATTTTATGTATCTTTTTTATTTAGTAGTGTTCTCCAGGGGGCGTGAATCTTTGGTTCCGACTGGTACTGGTAATTTGATTGGTATAATAACTGTCTGGGAGGGGCACTAAAAATATTTTGTAATATCACTTCAGTTCCAACAAGCATACAGGCAGGATAGGTTACACACTTTTTCAAATGTGTCTTAAAACAACATTTGCATGTCCATGAAACAATTTTTGGTCACTGTAACTGTTTCCACTGTTCATTGCCATTGTGTAGTCCGATATGTGACTTGACCACTTCTTACATTACTGTGTGTCATAATAAATGGAGTGTTGTTACAGGACTACTTGTTGCATTTTAGACAGCCTGGTCATTCGTCACTACATTTGGGCCCATGAAAGAGAGACAGCTAATACTTGCCCCCCCCCCCGAATAATGTGTGACAAACACAGGAGCTGCTTATGACTCAGCAAGCTTTGGATCTACGTTGATAAGACGTAGTATGATGTTCTCCAGTCAGTAGCACACAACAAACACATAAAAGCTGCAGTATCAATATGGTTTATATTGCCTTACACAAAGCTGAATAATCAGTCCACAAGACGACACAGCAAAACTAGATATAATTGGGACCAGACATGCAGACACACACATGCATACAGACATACACATAGACGAAAGTGTCGATGTTAGAGGAATGTTAGTGAGGTTGATTAGCTACAAACGTGTGTGTGTGTATTTTTTCCCTTGAAAAGACCTGACAAACATATTCTATCCAGTATGTGTTTTGCAGGTCCAAGTCAACTTTCACTCTCATCTGTCCCAACTGGTTTCACAGCAAGTATCAAAGCGACGTTAAAATAAAAATGTTACACTGACAGCACAAAACACGGCCAGTCAGTCAGTTGCCAAGCTGTTTTCAGACAAACAGGTGAAGGCTGCCAGAAAACCTGCTTCACTACCTTGCATAGTGTCAAATAGATGTTATTTTATTTTTGAAATAGCATTTGAATGAGTCGGCCTCCTGAAAGTGGAAAGTCTGTCATATCGGGCTCAGACAACATAAGACGTTATTGCGGCCTGTTCTGCACGACTATACATCTATTGGAAAGGATTTCCCGGCTTATTTCACCCTATCCATCCTGATCTGCATTTAAAAAAAATACATCCGCTGCACACATGCGTCACTTTCTCTCCAGAATCGGAGCCTTGAAAATTGCCAATTTTCTCCATTGTTCAGACAGCGATACTTCATATTCCTCTCAGCTTTGCCACTGTGTTCCTCTGTGGCTTTGGCTAAAATGCACTGGTAGGATCGGGGAGGGTGTGAGGAACGACAAAGTGCATTATGGTTAGATTATAACATCCGATATGGAAGACCTGTGTTGTTTTTTGTTCTTGCCGCTGTCACTTGGCTGGGGCAATTGCATGTGATTTAAAGAAGTGAAAGAAAGAATGGAAAAAAGTCTAAGCTACACTCTATCAGCCTACAAGATCTATAATGCATTACAAGCTCACTCAGGAAATATAATGCATTCAACTGGTCCAGCTGTGTTCACTGGGAGCCCGGTTCCGTTGCCCTTTCACCCGGTTCCGAGCGGTTCCCATTCTGGCGTCGCTCCCTGCCAGCATTCTCCACTGGGTCCCCCCTCCTCCTCCCGGTGGTCCAAAGCTCCTATGCTAGAGGTGTAAACAGTAACACCAACACTGCCCCGGTGCTCCGAGCTTCCAGTCCGGGCAGAGTCAGCTAATGAGACCACTAGCTGCACAGCTAACTCAGCTAACTAACTAACAGCCGCTGCAGTTAGCAGTTACTGTAGCAAGTAAAGCCATCTGCCCATCAGGAAACTCAGAACAGAGAGTTGAGGCAGAGCAGCTGGAGGACATCAGAGGGAAAACCAGAAAATATTTTCTCCACAAAATATGATCAAGTTTCACCAAAATCAGTGAATAAAGTTATAAAGTTGTGTTTTAGTAAGCAGTGAGGCCCTGACCCGAGAAACACTCCGCTCCGGCACCATCTGTTGTTTTTCCAACCTAATTCTTGTCTCATTCGTGGTCTGATAAACAGTAAATTCATCAAATTCAGTGCCCCATATCGCTATTTTCCAAGCTACTGTCGGCACACCATTTGGCAGTTATTGTAGCCAAATCTGCCACTAAATTTTAGCAACAAGAGCAGCGTTTACATCACCACGACCACATGGTGGCTGCTCTGCTGCCACCTAGCATCTACAGTTATCAAGTGCAGCCCCCCTCTTTTAGCGCCACGACATCACTGTGATAACGCGGCAAATGAAATGAGTGATGTCTGTACTGTGGGTTTATCAGAGCTTTTTCGCAGAAACAGCTGCCTGCTGCTGCTGGAAACAAGGCTGATTAGAGCTGTGTGACTGAACCAAACCAACCAGGAGGAGCAGACAGCCAGCCTGAGCAGCCTCAATGCAGCTGTACAAACTCTGCCACATTTGGTGCTGGTCTCCTCTGCAAAATTCATGTCGGCTACATTAGAACCATCTTGATTTTTAAGTTGTCTTTCCCCTTTGATTTGAAAAAGCAAAAAATAGAGCAGCTGTTGGAGGAGCATAAACACTAGTTTTCATGTATTGGTACCAGGGAAAGTGCAGTAAGAGGTCACCAACATGAAAGTTTCCCAGTGGCTTTCCAAATGTGAAATATACAGATGTGTTAGGTTTGGTTCACACCCAGTAAGTTTGGATTATTAGCTCAGTTTGATCAGGTGAGAATATTGATATTAAGATTTAGGTTGAACCATATAACCACACAGAGAGGGTCTGTGTCCTCTTGCAAAAGAGCCGCAGTGTGTTTCTTTGTAGATGGATGTATGGATGGACATTTGCATTAACGCTGCAGGCTGAGTTCTTCATTTTCTTTCCTCTTGTCCTCTTTCTTGTCTTTCTCTATCGCCTTCACTTCTCTGCTGTGTTCCTTGTGTCTCTCTCTCTTTCTCTCTTTTTGCTTGTTCTCTCTTTCTTTTGCTCATTTTACTCCCACTTACTTTCCTCTTCCCCTTCGTTTCTGTGTATCATCTGCCCTCTTTCTCCCTTCACTCTTTTTCTTTTTCTCTATCTGTGTGTGTTTGTGTGTGTGTCAGCTCTCCACATGCCCCTTGTTAGTTCCCAGCTATCTATGTGTCACGGGGGAAAATGAGCACTTATTATTTTATCACATCGTGTGTGTGTGTGTGTGTGTGTGTGTGTGTGTGTGTGTGTGTGTCTTTTTCAGGGTGATGTGCTCAGAATAATCAGTCCACAAGACAACACAGCAAAACTAGATATAATTGGGAGCAGACATGCAAACACACATTGACGAAGGTGTCGATGTTAGAGGAATTTTAGTGAGGTTGATCATCAGCTACATACGTGTGTGTGTGTGTGTGTGTCTGTGAGCAATGTTTGCCTTGGAGGGGGATGTCAAAACCCCACTCACCTTCATCTTTCAGTGGTGACTACTCCACAGGCCTTTTCATGCCCATGGTATGTGTGTGTGTTTGAGCATGTGTGTCCTCACAACATATCACTGTGGGTCCTGCACACTGTTATCTGTGGGTGGAGCTTTACTAAAAGATGGTGCTATCTTGGAGTTACTTAAATCTGCACACACACACACACACACACACACACACACACACACACACCTGTAATAGAGTGAAGTGGTCACCACAATGATCACAGAAAAAGAGAAAATGCTACTCCTCTTCTATAGTTTTCCTTTCAGCATCTAAGAGCTGAACATTTGCCTTGTGCTGAGGTAGGCTGAGGCTAAATCAATATACCTATTGGCAACACAAAAGGCCAATAATTGCTTTTTATTAAAAATAAACCACCCACTCAGTTTTGGCCACTTCCTCCCTGACCACTAAGGCAGCCTTTATGAAGGATTTATAAGTTGTAACTAATGACTTTATTAATGGTTGATGAAGCATTTACTAATGCTTTATTGATCAGTCATTGATAGGACAACGTTTTGGTTGTAAAAAAAGGTTGTGGAAAAAAATCTCCAATCGACCTTCTGGAAACTACAAGCAGCGAAGTGACTTTAGGTTTCATTGAAATCATGCTCTGAAATCTAGGATTTTTTTGTTTCACGTGCCATACTAGCAGAAAGTCTGAGGAAATTGAAGTCATTTTGATGCCTTGAAGAAAAACATTTTCTTTTACATCGCATGAAATTACGTCACATGACAGAGTCAGTTTCACCACATTGCACTGTGCTGTAGCAGGTGGAAGGGACTGAGAGTGGAAGCTGCACAAATTCTAGTGAGGATATTAAGCCCACAGTTTAACAGCTAACATGAAAAGAAACAGTGCTAGCCTGGGTGTGTTTTGCAGAAAGGGGGCTTCACTGCTGCGTCTGCAAGAAGAAACATGGTTGTGTGTGATGCTCAGGAAACACGTTGCACATTAGTTGTGTGGATAAGTATCAAAATTAGTATCACTACTAGTTTTGGTACTGATATATGTTAGCAAACTTTATAACATCATTAAGTGAAACAACTCAGCATTAGGTATCATTAGCCAACATCGTGTTGATACGGAATACGCCTTTGTTCCGTATTTTAAGATGGAAGGAAACCCTCCTGCTCTGTTATCCCTCAGCCTGTCTGTCAGGTTATGTTTCACTACCCAAACAGAGGATGCACTCCTCATTGGTCGCGTGAGTGACAGCGTTGCTATGATACACCTGACAGCGTCTTTCAACGGGTCTGACAGCAGCGCAAGATTTTAAAATGGTGACATACAAGCATAGTCCAGAAATACAGAAGGGAATGGGAAAGATGATGTCCTGTGGGAGGACAAAAGCCAAGGCAGTGGTCACAGATGTCCTTGCCCCAAAGGCAGTAGAGGAGGTGATCAACAAATTAAAAAGATACAGATACGCAAAATTGTAATTGTTTCCCTTGGTCATACAGTTTTTCACTCCAGAGAGCAGGGTCATCAACCATTTGATTAATTTTGTTGAAAATCCAGACTCTGCTGAAGGAATAGTCAATACCATCCTGAGCTCTCTGGAAAACCTGGGCCTGTCTTTGGATCATGTGTCTGCATTCAGTGGAGACAATACAAATGTCAGTTCCACATTTCAGTCTTCACAAAATTGAAGATAAAGTCCAACAGTGACCTCCTCCAAGGCAACTGCCATGCACATATTGTCCATAACACTATTAAACATGCCCTGGATCAGCTCTCAGTTGATGTGGAAAATCAGGAGCAGGAGGCTGACCTTGTGGAGGTGTACCTCCCTCTTCTGTAATAATGTCCTGTCCCTCTTTGAAGAGGTGGTCAAGAAGCTGGAAAGAGATGACACCACATCAGCTGACCTCTATGCCATTATGGACTCTTTTCTGAGAAGATTAACTCAGAGAAGAGATGATGGGTTCTATGGCTTCTTGACAAAATAAAAGCTGAAGCGTCTCTCTCCATCTGATGCTGATGTTGCCAGACAGGAGTTTACAGCCTTTTTAAACACCGCAATCAATCACCATGTCCAGAAGTGGTTTAGAGGTCAACTGGCTCTTTCACCTGCAGCCCCTCTCTCTGACATCTGGGAGGATCTCCTATGACGACATGGAGCGGCTTCTCCGAGTTGGCAGGCTTAACATCTCCGTCTATGATGAGTGTGTTACTGCCAACAGCATTCTACAGCGCCTCACAGAGCATCGTGTGAGTGTCCAGGGGAACAGTTGAGAGCTAGATGGCAGTTCTCCAGGCAGCTGACCTTTCAAACATCCTAGCTGTGGTGTCCTTTGTCCTCAGCATCCCAGCCTCTACTGGGTATGTGGGGAGGGTTTTGTCTTCAATGAAATAGAAATGGACAACTGTGCGGAACAAATGTTCTGTTGCACTAATGAGCAAGAGTGAGCTGATCATCACAAAATTTTGAAATAAACAGTTACTTACTGCTGCAAGAGATAAAAAAAGTACACTTGGAAAAAATAGGCCAACGAAATTCAGAGCTGCTTGTGATGTCTAATAGTTCTGTAGATGAGGGATCTCAAAGTTCTGTTGCAAGCTGGTGAATGTTTGACGCTCGCCACTGAGTGTCGGTCAGGACACAAGACTGGAGACACAAGGTTTTTCTTGTCTTCTTTATTGAGGTGTGGGTGTGTGTGGCTCTACAGAACAAATGAAGGAGAAAACAATATGAAACTCAGCTTACTGATTATTAATGACAATCCAATTTATCCAAATGATATTAATCAGCTATGGTTATGGAGATGATATTAGTATAACCAAAGTTGAATAAGTATCAAATAAACATTCAAATACATATTTCCACCAAAACCTGACAACAATGACTTAAAACTCAGTTTCAGTACAAATTTCTCTCACCAAATTAAATCGTAACACTCAGGAAACCAACAGTGATACCTGGTGGCCCTGGACATGGCAGCTGATCGCAGATGACTCCGCACCTAATGACTAACGGTCATTTAACTATAACACCATACCTATCATGAACTACACAAAGTAATTGTACCCTTCTGTCATCCTAAGAACAGGAAATATCAATATAAATCGAACATCTACTATGTAAAGATAATATTAATGCACAAGACAAAAGACAAGGAAAGAGGAATCTACCATGTGGCATGATAATTCAATTCAATTCAATTTTATTTATATAGCATCAAATCATAACAGAAGTTATCTCACTGCACTTTTCCTATAGAGCAGGTCCAGACTGTACTCTTTATAATATTATTTACAGAGACCCAACATATCCCACCATGAGCAAGCACTTGGCGACAGCGGCAAGGAAAAACTTCCTTTAAGAGGCAGAAACCTCGAGCAGAACCAGACTCAGGGTGGGCGACCATCGGGGGGGGGGGACAGACAGAGACAGAGAGAGAGAGAGACACAGAGAGAGGGAGAGAGACACAGACAGAGAGAGTGACCATTACCATAACCTTTCTAACAAGCTCAGTGTGTTGTGTGATGCTTCAGTGGCTGTAAAATACATACATTTCAATAATTAATTGTTCTTTGGTTTCAAAGATTCCATTTAAAATCTAGCTGCATGGCTGGTACACATTTTATTATTTGCTGACATGACTACTCAGAATTTGTCTGGTAAATGGTTGAAGCCATTTTTGCTTGATGAGTTTCCTTGATGTGATTCTATATGGTTATATCTTTAGATAAGTCTGCTACTGAAGGGTAATGCAGCCGTGAGACCCGTCGTTTTGGACAAAATGAGCATTATGCAATAACAGACCCTGTTGTGCAAGGCAAGGTCAAGCAGTTTAAAATACATTTTCAGATATATTGTTTCAAAATCAAAGACTACATTTATTAATCAGAGCACTCACATAAGAACGTAGAGTGTATGTAGAGAAACAAGCAAACAAGCTAACAAATGTAGCAAACAAGCTAACAAATATGCTAAGAAGCTTACTAGCATTCGCTCACAATTAATGCCAGTAACTTGGAGTACACGTCTTGACTTATTAGCCAGAAGGTTATCCATTGTCAGCAGTAAGGTTTCATAAATAAATCATGAAACCTTTATTATTAAACTATTTTAATTTCAACTGTTAGGAAATGCAAAAGCAAACCAAAAGACATCCCACATCAACACATGTAGCTCATTGTCATATTTTGAAACAATAATAATTTTGGGTTACAGTTACTGTTGGATGGTTTGCAATCCCACATTTCTTTGCGTTTTTATGAATGAACTAAATTAATCCCATACATCAAAACAACAACATTGCAAGCTACATGTAACATTGTTAAAGTTGACCTAGCTTGACCGCTCTACCTTATGTGATGTCATGTCCAGATTTTTTCTATTTTGAGGTGGACATGAAAACTGACTTACAGAAATGACTCCAGATTTCACTGTAGTGTGTGTATGGATATATATATTTTGAAAATCCAGTTTCTACATTATTTTCCCACCCATTCATTTACCAGACATTCAAACCTAAAAGTTAATCTTTAACATTACCAATTGCAGACATGATGTAAAAACCCTTCATCAATAACATTTATATCTTCAGCCTTGGTGTTATTATAAAGGTTAGATAGCCACGAGCATATATGGATTATATTAATGGAATACAAATATGACATCATTATAGAATAGAATTAGAATAAGAATAAAAAGAATAAACTCTAGTCAACAACCTGGAAAGCCAAAGGTTGTTCTTATAAATGGCTTATGACTGATCTATAAAGTATGAGTAAATAATTGATTAACCATTAAAAAAACTATTATTCACAACTTATAAGCACTTAATAAAATAAAAACTGATCAGAATGCGGTACCTTATGTGTGAGTAGAGAAATCATTCCACTGTGAACCTAATTCAGGCCAACGCATGGCAGCGTTTGAGACGGACAGCTCGACAGCTCGCAGACGGTGCCTGAAGCCAGTCATCCATTATGTTCACACTCAGCCCACCGGTAACCACCTTCACATACAACAGGCATTTCTCAGACGGACTTCACGCCTGGCAATGACACCAAACTGTCACTTTGGCTTAGGCTTCTGTTAAGTCTTCGCATCACTCCCGGGACTTTAAAGTTGGAACGACTGGGTGTGGCAAGGAGGAGGAAAGGAGGCAGAGAGATGAAGAGTGGGAGAAGGGAAGTAGAGTGATGTCGAGGTGATGATGTGAAGCCACCGCCCTAGGCAGAGCTAGGGAACTGGTGGGAAGAAGGTATAAAGCAATGAGGAGGCGACCTGTCAGTCTGAGTGTAGAGAGTGATATAGCTGACAGGTTGAAGGAGGGAGGAGAGAACAGGGGCAACAGTGATTTTGAAACAGGGAGAACGAAGGAGACTGGAGAAGTCAAGGCATGAAAAAGGGCAGGTAAGGGTACTGTCACTTCAGGACTGTCCGTAGTGAAGCTTTGCACTGTCTTAATGTAATTCTCAATCGCACCAGTGCCATTTGCCAGACTTCATTCAAAATTTGGAGCTTTTTCTCATTTGGTTTGTTTTGCTAGAATTATATCATTCAAAGGGGGTGGCATCAAAATGCCTGAAAATACACAACTTGGTTTCATTAGAACTTCAAGCTAATTTTGAGGCAACCACATGAAACAAACACAGTGGGAATAAGGAGGAGCAGTTCGTCAGCCTGGAGAGCCAAGAACAAACCACACTCTGGCCTGATGTTCATATTAGTGCCTGGTTATACTGGAAAGTGGAATAGCAAGATACATTTGCTTGACCTTGCAAAATAGATAGTGCTGGAAGCATGTTTGCAGAAAAATGGATATGAAAAGGAAATCTTTATTTGCACTACTTCTCATTTGGCAGAGCAGGGTTATTGGATGGCATGAGACGGCTAATACGATAGTTTCCCCTGTTTTGGACTCTGGACTGTGGAGAGACTATAGTTCTCTTACAAGTCCGCTGTGTCATGGTTTAAATATATTAGATATTTTCCTCTTCCCTATTAAATATGTGATATAAGAATCAGTTATCTAAGCCATAGCGCACAGGGCTTCCTCTGGTGTAATATCATGATTGGATCTTGTTGTTGCTCCACTCAAAGCTCCAGGTTTGCTTTGGAAGCATATCAACAAATCTCCCTCTCAACTGCCACTCAGTCGCTCTACTGTATATGAAACAGTTCAAGGGTTTCACTCCACTAAACTCCAGCAGCTCTGAAAGAGCTTTGAAGGACTACAATAAAGACTGACCAGCACAAGTAACTGACCCCCAAACAGCGAATGTCGTATCATACAGATGATACTCGTTTCAATTGACGTGATAATACCGCCGTAATGCCGCGACGGCAGTGAAGAGGGGTGAAATAATTTATCCAGTGGCCAGGTGGCACATGTGACCAATCCAGATGAAACTCTTTGGGAATAGGTTAGGCACTCATCGGGCCTGTACAGTATACTACACAGTCTTAATTTCATAATGGACATTTGTGTTATGATATTTAAACCAACCATCTGTCAACACAGTTTAGTCTGATCTATCAGACGCAGTTTTAATAATCAATAATAGCAATCGTCTTTGTCAGGTTCCTCATCGATGATACATGATTTGAAGTCTATACTTGTTGAACATTTAGGGTCATCAATGTTTTATTAGACTCAGCATTTCCTTGATATGATTGGTCTGAAAATTACAAGGTTTTCTTGATTCATCTGTCAATATTTCTTAGGGCACACTCTTTGGTGTTCTTTGATTTGAACTTTTACTTCCATTATTTCAGCTTCAGTCAATGTATGAAATTGACACTGTTGAGCCAAAAGAGCCCACAATGTGTGCTAGCAAAACCACTTGATTCATAGATCTACAGAAATAAAGTTACAGTGTGGACGCATTATTCGGCAGACTGCTGAATTTTACGATATTTTCAGAAGATAGACTGGCACTTTTCAAGAATGAGGATGTCGTTTCAGTGTAGGCCCAGTGGGGTCGGTGTTCTGTCTGCTTCGTGGAGCCATGCACTGTCTGGGAAAAGAGCGACGATGAAGATGAAGTCAAGTGACCTAATTCCTGTCCTACAGTAAACATTCCCAGTTAACTACATGCAAAGTGAATGTAATAACATCAAACTTTTGGTAACAAGTGTGATATGAGTTTGACATCTGTAATCAATCCAAACATCAATCTTTGAAGTTAGTGGTAGAAATATTTCCTAATTAATGCCATCTCACCCCTTTTCCATGAGTGGGCTAGAGGTTAGGTTGAATAGTTGAAGGAAGATTTCGCACCTCCCCCATGTGTTAGGCTACAGTTTGTGAGTTGTTAATGGCCCTCCTGCTGCTGCTGTCTGGTTGAAGTAGAAAGCTCAACCCAAAGCCCAAAAACTCAAGACGAGATAAACCACAGAAACCTTAACCTCACTGAAGAATAATCAAAGCAGGCAATAGATAGATTCAAGACATTTATTGGGCTTATAATTCAATACATTTGATCAAATCATACATAACAATATAATTGTCTTATGCACATGTTGATGATGCTCATGAATGCACAAAGTAAATACAGACAAACAAAAACTCTGGGGGCTGGGGGCTGAGGCTGCAGTCTGACCAGAGGAGGGATGTATGGAGATTCATTTACATGAAACATTATCACTCTCAAGTGCAAACCGCTCCAACTGTGTGGATTCAACTGTGAAGAGCACATCGTCAAACTTGCTTCACACGCAGCTCCCTGTTCTTCACACGGGCCGTTGCAGCTGATATCATAATGTTAAGAAGGCTATATTCAGGCCCGGATTAACACAGTGTGCTATTATTGAAATAAACAGCGTCTCATTACTTTAATTCACCCTATAAACATGTATTCCAAGGAGTACTTGAGATTTATGTGTGTGTGTCTATGTGTGATCTTCTCCGGGTCCTGCCATATTTCCAGCCAAGTTTCTGCATAGCCTTTCTCGCTGTACACAAACCGATGTTTATGTTGCGCCTCTTTGAAGCAGCACGTTCACTTTTCTTGCTGATAGCTTGTCGTCCGCATTCAGGATGGAGTCTATTGCTTCCATCACATGACTAGATAGGAAGAGATACATTCATTTAATATATTGTTACAGTTTACTGTTAGAAAATGTGTGGCCACAACACAGGGGAGCATTTGTCTCAGTTGCTCTTCCAGTGAACAAAGGAACTCGCAGCAAAGGAAGAGCGAGTAGAGGCACTGCGTGCAGCTGAGAAGCTCCAGACTGAGTTGTCAGCACTGAAGGCTGAGATGGCAGTCTTGAGACAGGAGAGCCAGAAACAGAAGGAGGATCTGGTAAAAAAAGATCAGAGAACTGCGGGCGGCTCTGGACACGCAGACAACGCAGTAAGATTTCTCCGTAAACTCTCCAGAGACCACAATTAACCCCCAGACTCACCTCAACACCAACAGCAATGGCATCCGCTTCAACATCATCAGCATCAGCATCAGCATCAGCATCAGCATCAGCATCAGGTGCTGCGAACACAGCGTCAGTTTGCCCTGGGACTCATTCATTAAGCTAAAGGCCTACTGAATTAGTAAATGTGTACAGTACAGCTTGCCTAGCATTTGTTGCTACAAGTGTTTTCTTTTCATTTTATATTAAACACTTTTTCTGTGACGCGCCTTCTTGACTTTACTTTTCAATACTGCAATAATAAAAGCTGCTGCTGTGTGATGCTGCAGGTATTTAATAAACCCAAAGGAAAGAACCTGACGCACAGCCAGCTGTGGGCAACAAACAGAACATCAGTACTGATTTGATGTTTCTGTGAAATCCCGGATATAGGCTATTCAGTGACACCTGAACGACATTATTGTAAGATTCAGATTTAATATAAGATTTTCATTAGTCTCAAATATTCAAATGTATCATCAATACAGCATGTGAAATACTCACACTTTAATACTTATGCATAAAAATTTTTTAGTTCTTCTTCCAAACAGTCATTCAGCTTCATTTGCTTCAAGAATGAAAATGTCGTTTCAATGTAGACATACATGGGGTTGCTATTCTGTCTGGTTCATGGAGCCATACACTGTCTGGTAAAAGAGCGAGCAATGCTGCTCCTTTTTGTCTTTCTCTTCTGGGATCATCATTTGGTGAGGCTGCTAATTTTTTGCCTGGGACACGTAACCTCAGTCTTTAAGCATTATGCATTATGCAGCCATCATGTGCATATTTATGACCCTTTTACAACGAATCAGCTGGAAACATTAATAAGTTTTCAATCAACTCATGGAATTTTAGCATTAGTATTAGCTTATGCTAGCTAGCTAATGCTGATAAAATCCGCTAGCATCAGTTGTCATATTGGACATGGCTGCTTTTTTCTACCTCTGTCTGAAATCAATGGCCCATTGTTTCAAAAATGACCACTAATTTTGGGTGGTAAATCTTCCACGGTTACCATCATTGTAAACTGCATTTGTGCCATGCGAAAATGAAAAGCCTGACAGGCGTAGCAACAGTAACTAAAGGGGGCAGGGCTTAGCGAACGGTCAATTATTAAGTGTTACTATCCTTATGAAGCCAAAATGTCCTTACATGGCTAGAAGGATGAGGAAAATCCTCTTTAGTGAGCACCAGAACTGGGTTTAGGGCTACAATACAAATGTATTTGTGTCATGTTTTATACATTCATATTTACCAGACAGTGTGTGTAAGTGTGTGTCGGCGGTTTCCCAGACTGGACACATGTGGCGCAGGCGGCTCTGCTGAATGGGGGAATAAATAAAAAGGCAAGTGGGGCCGCTTCAGAACAGTGTGAAAAATGGTCCAATTTGTTGTTGAGCTGAAATCAATGGGACAAGCCGAGGTGCAACAACACTTCTCCCACAGCTGCTGCCTCTCGTCTGCTCCCGCCATACACCTCTCCCTCTCTCACCATGCACTTTTCTCTCCATCTTGCTCCAGCTTGTTCTACGGGATCCATGCTGAACTGGATGGGTGGTGCTCGATGGCTTTGGTTAGAACTTTTTCTCTGTTTGATTTATCTGATTTGAGCTTGGTGAATTCCTCTTGCTTTGATCTCATTTGCTTTATCATCTTCACACTAACCTCTTTTATATCTTATTTATTATTTGTCCAATCACAAATGTCTCTCTTCCTTCATTGTAAAAATGTCAAATAAACGCAAAAGACCCCAAATAGTAGCTGTCATTTAAAAAAAACACACCATTTTGTTGTCTGGTAACATACTTTTATTATTCACATCATTATCTGACTTGACATAGACACATGTGACATCATATCTAGATATTTACAGCACTGTTCATTAGACAGCAGATTTTTAAGCTACTTGAAACATCAGGCTTTGATCAAATCAAAGAACAAGGTCTTCTTTTCACAACAGCCTTTTTGCACTGATTTTCAACAATTATACAGAGAGAATTCATCACAAAATAACAGAGACCAACATCTCCACACTCAAAGATCTGAACAGACAAGAAAGCATTGCAGGAGTCCAAGGCAATGAGTGGAGAGTTGCATGATCGTAGACATGCTCAAATTTCCACAACCTGAGTAGTGAGCTACTTTTTCATGTCATCATTTCATTGAAAGCAACAAATTCACACTTTCCGAAGGCTGCACACATTCAGAGAAAATGAGGAAATGGCTAAATGTAGTAATTAGTTTGCTCCTTGTAAACAAGACCCAAAGAGGACTCCAGTCGGGCCAAATTTAAATTATATAGAGTCTAATCGGTTCTGGATAGCGTGCCGTACTGTTGCTGCAGGTTTGAGGTCTGTGTAGTGCTACACTTTTAACCGCACCGCTTTTTTACATTTTTAGGTTGCCCTATATATATTACATATATATATATATGTAATTTTATAATACCAGTGCTGTTTTGGGGTGCTATGTTGTTATCTGCGCTAAGGTGTTTTGGGCTCTCTTAATAAAGCAGCCGTTGTAGATGCTGACTTTTCTCTCTGTCGTATTTTCACCGGAAATATGCATTTTCCACAATATTCTATGATACCAATGTGATCTCAAGGGATGGCGTATAAATAGCATGCCACTTTTAAGGACATTTTGCGTGTCATGTTGACGCATTTCAAGCTTTTTGCGTCATAAAGGTTTGTAACATCTGGGCAGTTCATTAACCAACTGGGCATTGGTCTGCACTATCTACAGTATCTTGGCTAAGCAAAATAGTCAACAAGTTACAAAAACAAAATCTAGATAAACATGACAAATACCATCGTAAAATACATAACCCATGTTTCTCAGTTACTCTGGTGAGAACAGGAAGGTTAGTTACTTAAATTAGTTAAGATAAGATGCATAGAGAGTGGCACTTAAAATGAATAGGACAGCTGTATGACTAGCTGTGTGTCATGATGGGGTGTGTCCTAAGCTAGTGTTTTAAATTAGTGGTCTTAATGTCAAAATACTACCAAGGAGCTGGTCCAAGTGTACTTGCAAAATTGGACAGTGGTGTCTGAGCCCAATTAGAATTTAGGCTTTTCTCAGCTAATAGCATGTGTGGCTATTACTGAGTTCAGAAATGTAGACATTTAGAGTTTGCTGTTGTTGCTAAGAAGTTTGCCTATGTAACAGCAAGAACAGAAAGGTATGCTGAGCTAGCATTTATCTTATTGTCAGTACAGGGGTGGACTATGTTGTTAGGTAATACTGTGAGAAGCTAACTCTGGAGCTCTTGTGTCAACATTTTTCTTAACTTGGGGCTTAAGGCTGTAACGCTCATGGTAGCCAGAGACAGAGATTATTCATACTTCTATTACTGCTGTGCAATATCCTCCGTCTCATTATAACCTTAATAAGCTGCACTTAACTTGGCAGTTCATGCACTATTACTTTATACCGTATTATTATCATCAACCGGTAAACCCGCTTTGTACTTCACACTTGTTTTAGGGGCGACTGTGGCTTAGTGGTAGAGCAGGTCGGAAGGTCAGCGGTTCGATCCCGGCTTCCCCCAGCCTACATGTCGAAGTGTCCTTGGGCAAGACACTGAACCCCAAATTGCTGTGAGTGTGTGTGAATAATTAGATTCTTTCAACTGATGAGCAGTTGGCACCTGCCATCAGTGTATGAATGTGTGTTAATGGGGTGAATGTGATATGTAGTTAAAGCGCTTTGAGTAGTCAGAAAGACTAGAAAGGCGCTATATAAGTACAGTCCATTTACCATTTTTAATTTTATACTTATACCCACTTTGTACTTAATTTATTTTCTGACCTGTTTTATAGTGGATTATATTTTTTGCTTAGTCCTTCTAGTCCTGTGTGCAGGACTAGAAGGACTATGATGCAGTTGGTGAACATGGCAGTTACGCTCTGTGTCCCTGTGCTGCCTTTTGTCACCTGCCTTCAAGCTCTTGTGAGGGTGCTGTTTTGAGGCAGCAGGTCTCTGTGACGCTGCAGTGGTTGAGCTGGCAGGCTCAGTGGTTTTCCCTGCTGCTTTGGAAGTGACAACAGTTTCCCAAGCCATCTGTGTCATTTTCCTTAGCTCCTGCATTGAGGGGTTACCTTGATGTATCATAAGTAAAACGTGAGTGCGTATACATGGGTGAAGGTTGTCCAAGAACAAGAACTTGAAGGTGGAGCTTTCTTCTAAGCCTGGTGCATTCTTGCCCTGGGAGTATGCATGCCTCAAACGTTTGTAATAATCTCTGGGATGTTCATGACAAGAATGTAGAATTCTGAGGGCTCCCATCAGCAGTAGAAGAGAATTCTTCTGTTAGTGCTTGACGGAGCTCTCTGTAGTCATTTCTGACACTTGGAGGTTGAGACTGAATAAATTTATGGACAACTTTACAACTGGTCTTCCACATAAGTTTAACTTTCTCCCTTTGGTCTGCATGGGGCAATTAGATGGTGATCTAATTCCCTGAGGTAATCGTCTACGTGTTGATCACAGCTGTCTGGATCAAAATATTTAATGTAGCTATAAACTCAAGCATTTCAAGGCGGGGGCACTGTAAGGTCATTTCCGGTGAATGCAAGGCTAAGCTAGCACTATTGGATCATGTGCTACACTTCTCTCTGGTTGAGACGTAGGGGCTGAATAGCTCTGAAATGTTCTAGTCCCCCTTTTGGAGGGATGAGCACTGATGAATGTGTCTTGCATCAGTTGCTGAAAAGAACATGATGGGGCAGAATATCTCATGGAGGATAAATTACATATCTCCTCACTGTCAGTCTCAGAGAGGGGAAGTCAGGTAGCTATTACCTCTGTCTCTGAGTGGAGGCTGAGGTACTGACTTAATTTCCAAGGACTCGGGGCTGGTTGGGGATTGTTGCCATCTTCTGAGTGGAGGGGGAGTTAACCTGTCACTAAGGGAGAAGTGTGAATCGGAGTAACCTGAATCACATTGGCTGAACGTCTGTGGTAGGGAAGGACATTCTGATCTAATGCCTAACAATTTCTCCTTGTGTGAAATGAGATCTGACTGTGCTGATTGCAGGTCTTCTAAATAGCGCATGACTTTCTTATTAGCCATCTGAACTTCGTGGAGGAGACATCTCCATTTCTAGGGCTGCTTCGCTCTGAAAGGCAAGGCTGGTTTGCCTGTGGAAGTTTAGAAGCAAATGTGTCAACAAGGGGCCCGTGGATGCAGTCTGCACATCGCACTTGTCACTGAGGAGTGAGTCTATCTCTTTACTGCATTCACTGAAATTCAACCTACTGATGAATTCAGGGTTGCCAGGCTTTAGGCTCTGTGCTAGCGAAGAAATAAACTGCTCTACACAGGGGCTCTCCATTGTTGGTCTGGAATGGAGGGTGAAATTAAGCTGGTTGTTTAGTACAACAAAGCAGTGTGATTGGCTACGGTGTTGCGTTGGCAGACATCTAGTAGTGTAGTTTGGGCAGTACACTGGCCTAACCTAACAATTTGGCCTACACTATCAGAAGTAGCTCTCTGTGGAAGAGGGGTAGCTATAGCACCACCTAGTGTGTCTAGTGGGCATCCGATCGGGGCCACTAAAGGCAAAGAAGGTTTACAAGAGTAGGCTTGCTTTCCAAAATTTCATCATGTACTAACTGAGATGCAGGGCATTAATGGTCAGAGGATGTTTCTTTAAGTTTACACAGACTGAAACATGTTTAAGTTACAGCTGGGTACAAAACTACACAGGGCTGGTAGCACGCTGTGGCTCTAACTCAGGCTCTATTCTTAATCAAATTGCTTTAGCTAACTTGATAAATAAATTTTCACCACAATGTACTTCTTTGTAAGTACAGCTGGATGTCTAGTCCTGTGGCAGACATTGAATGTAAAGACTTTTGCTAGTCTAAAAATTTTAGAGTGTAATCTAAAATGTTGATATCGGCCAAAAATTATGCTGAAAATTAATATTACACAATTATGAAGACTTGGCAACAATACAGTATGCCTCACACGGGCCTCATTTGTTGGGATTCACAATGGTTAAAGGGGCACCAAACTGTGTAGGTGCAATCAATTAAATTTGGCTATCAAGATTATCAAGGATAATCATAAATAATAACTTTAATGAATAAAGACCTCGGGGGCACCACTACAAAAACCAATTAATTAATTCTCATAAAATATCTAAACTATCAATTTGGAACTCAGATGAATAATTATAAATAATATATATAATAATATATAAATTAATAACTATAACCAGAATTACCGTCAATAGCTAATAGGTTGAAGGATTTGGAGTTCAACATAGAAGAGCATGGCAAATTACTCACTCTGTGCAACATTAAAGAAGCCATCATAATTATACACAAGCATTTATTTAAAAGATAAACAAAGCAAAAACACACAATATGAAGTCTAACTCTAAATAATACACTACAGAACAAAGGGATGTGTGTGTGTGTGTGTGTGTGTGTGTGTGTGTGTGTGTGTGTGTGTGCAAGATGGCTAAGATGGCTGCTTGGATCTTAGATGGCGTCAAACAAAAGAATGTGTGTATGTTTCTTTGTTCTGCTTCCGTATGTCTTGCGTGCACGAGCGCACGTGATCAGAACAAGAAAGCATGTGCAGTGGGAGCTTTAAAGTCCCTTTCCGCTGTGTGTGGTTTTCTTTAAGGGCCAAACTAGAGGTGTATGTGTATGATCTGTTTAGGATAACGGTGCCAAGTTAAAAGGAGTTAGGTAGTATGCAAAGACTGTCTGTGTGGAGCATAACATAAACTAACATCAACTTGAGAACTATGGTTACAATAATAACCTCACTTTAACCATGGAGACAATAAAACCTCAATGAAAACACATCAGTAACGTCACATGTACAAAAGTTAAACAGCCCTTTGCTTAGCTATATACACTGTTACTCTATGCCATGCCCAGTTGCTACGATACCCGTCCATGGGAGGGAAAAAGAGGTTGCATTGGACGTGCTGCTCAGTCAGTCGGCGGTCCGTCGGTTGTGTACGGGCCAGGTGGGGAAGAATTGTGGTCCGATGCAGTCTTTTGCTGTGCAGTGTCCGTTTATGCAGATGGGTAGAACCCGGTCTGTTGTCTGTTGTCCTCCTTACAGTTAGTTCGGCGCTAACTTCTATAGTTTCTTTTAAAGTTTAGCTGGCAAGCTTTGTGTAATAGCCGTTGGCACTAAACTTTGTTGCAGAGACCTAGCAGGCCCTCACATCGCTGCTGTAAGATCAGAGTTCGGTTCTGAAGGAAGGCAGGCGCCTGTGTTGCGGCCTAATCTTTTGTCCTTCTGTGGTAGGTCTGCTCCAAGCAGACCTCCCGAGGTCCGGGCGTTGAGTGAGGAGCGGAGAAAAAGAGAGAACAAATTACAGCTGACCCCTTTTATTGACCTGATGACACAGGTCAGAGTGACCCATGGGCGATGTAAGGCTGCGTTCAATGCAGAAACTAAATGCCGTAAAATGACACAAAAAAAGAAAAAAACTGCGTTGTGATAACGCAAAATGACTTAAGACACTGGCGTGTTATTCATTCCATTTGGTGAGACCAGGCTGGTGATACACAACTTTTCTGTATATGAAATTATACGGTTCACGTATTCCACAGCATGGGATCCCCAATCCTGTTGCAGGGTGAAGGAGGCTGTAGATGTGACGTGAGGCTGAGCAGTTAGCCAGAGCCAGACAGTCTAATAAACCAGAGTCAGCGTAGTGATGAAGGTCTCCTCATGCATAGGGTGCATCCAGGAAAGGACCATCTGCATTAGTGCAGCTCCTCTTCATCATTGTTTCCCTGCCTGTGTGTGTCAATATGTTGCATTACACGTTCACCTCTGAATGTCTGAATGTACATTTTGTTAGCGACTGGTTTCACCATTTCATTTTGATGGTGGAACAGTATATCGAGTGTATGCACGCCACATGAGCAACCACCACAACCGCCCAACACCACTAATGAGGTCCCAGTTCTTGTAAATTATGGGCTTAAGTTGAGAACTGATTGGCTGCTGAAAAAAAAGAGCTTGACCTTCTCCGCCCTTCTTGGTGGATTGTCACGACCTGTGAGCTTGTAGGAATGAAATCTAATCTTTACAGTGACCATTAGTGAAAGACACATTTAACTAAAGTATACTGATAGCTACATTATTGTTAAGGGGATTTAATTAGAAATTTGGTGATGGGTAGGAATTAAATGGTTTAATTAACCAAATGGGACTGGATGGAGAAACTTTAAAGTCAGCTAAAGTTTTATGTCTCCTTTCAAAGGATATACTTGCTTATAACACCTTGAAAAGTTCCTTTTATCACTCAAAGCCTTTGATAGAGTTGTTAATTTTGTTTGTATGTGACGGTTGCATAGTTTTATGATGGAGGATCACAAAAATTTTATGTCCATCAGCATTATTGGCCCCAACTGCGATATATTCCAAAATGATTGATCATTGCAGTCTACACTTTCCAACTGCAGAATAAATAAGAGCCAGGCTAAACTCCAGGCTCAGAGGGCTTTGCCTGAGATCTGCAAACCAGACAGAGCACAATGCATTTCCTTTGCCAGGATTGAGAGATGATGAATGGTGCGATGAAAGAAGAATAAACATCATGGCAGGGGAGGGAAGGTGAGGCAGATGGAGCGTTTTGCCAGTGCAAATGTAACATTTGCCATCATGAGACTGCTCTAAGAGAGAATAATAGGTGGAGAGAGAAATGATAGAAAATGAAAATTACAGAGACAAAGTTGAGCAATAGACAAAGAGAGAGATGAAAAAAGAGCAGTGGCTGGAATTCTGTGACTGGCAGACGAGCAGCGATGACAAGCAGCCTCATTACTCTCATTTAAATGTCAGTGGCTGAACCTCAGCTCATTTGTTTTGTGGCAGTTTAAAATGCTGTCCCATGAGCTCTGATCTCTTCGCCTCCACTGCTTAATTGAATCAGATGATAAACAGCAGGAGAGTGTTAATTTGCAAGTGTGAGTGTGTGTGTGATTGTGTGTGTTGTTGGCAGAAAGAGATAAAAATGATATACTGTATCTGTCTGCAAGTGTGTTAGTGTCTCATTTGTGTTTGGGTGTGTGACTACAAGTGTGGGTGTCTTAATACACAGAGACTGGATGCATGTCTGGAGGCCACTACCAGTCTCACTGCCTGGTGACTGAGTGTGTGTGAACATTGCTACACTACACAACAGAGTGGAATTTTCTGTTTGTTTCCCAGTCATTCTGCTCAGTTAAAGGTCCAGTGTGGAACATTTAGTAGGAGCTGATGGCAAAAATGGAATCTAATATTCATAAGTATGGTTTCATTAGTGTATAATCACCTGAAAATGAGAATCGTTGTGTTTTTGTTTCCTTAGAATAAGCTCTTTATATCTACAGAGGGAGCGGTCACCATGTTGCACCACCATGTTTCTACAGTAGCCCAGGATGAACAAACCAAACACTGACCCTATGACACAGACAATGTCCCAGTAATCACAATTAGTGTAGTTCTCTCCACATGATATTCCAACTGTAAGACACTTGAAAAGTGAATTTATCACATTTGTAATATTAAGCATCAGTTGGTGCACAGTGAAAATCAAGAAGAACTGTCAAACATTGCCTACCACTGACTTAGAGTTGTATCAAATCTGCCTTTAGGCGAGGAGGGAAAGATGTTATTTTGACATGCACGTCTTTCCAATGGAGACATTTGTAAAAAGGATCATGTATTTTCTGCCCTTTTAACTTGCCTTGAATTGTGAATCTCACTAAACATGGAACAGACACTTTCACAAAATAAATGTATACTGAATATAATAAGACTAAGTGAAAATAATGTACATGTCTTTTTTTCTCAATTATCATTTGACGAGTCAAATCAAAGGTCATCACAGGACCGCTTTGGCCGGCCCTGCTGTAGACTGAGATCTGATTCAGTCTGTTAAAAATAAATCAGTCTCTCACACTGCCAGATTGGTTTTCATTGGTTCTGATATGGATTTCTCTGTCAATCATTTTTATGGGTAAATCAAGTGAAATTCAGTTCTAATTATCCTCATGAATGTTCCTAGCTCAGTTCACCCAGTCCTGCTTTTACTGTGAAAGGCTGAATAATCACTATCCAAGGCCTTGCCATTCAGCATGAGACTGCTATCAATGAGTAAAATCACCATATGAAAGATATTCCGTGATTCGCTTTGCCTATCATGATCTCCTGCTATGCTAACCCAGGTGGTGTGAACAAAACACCAGGCAATTTGTGTGAGGTGTGATCTCCTTCAAACCCAGTTTGTTGATCCTCATTTGATTCAGTATCGCTCTGTCAGTCTCCAGAACCATTGCCATGTTTTATTGATGCTATGAATAAATAAGCAAATTAATAATGAAACAAAAGTATGCTTTTTTTAATGCATCGGTGCACCAGGGCTTGTGGTTCTTGTGTGAATATGTGTGTGTGTGTGTGTGTATGCTGGCAGGGTAATGAGCTCAGGGATATGCTGTGTGAACAAGGATAGAACAGTGACAGCATATTGAATGGAGATGAATGTGCACTCTGAGGATGACTGGCAGTGCTAACAACAGAGCAAAGCAAGACAGCCCTCTGATCCTCTCCACCTCACAGCTCAAACTCGAGCTGCTCCCTGACAGCCACACAAATCAATAATTCAGAGCAATCAGCTCTCAGACATTTCATATTCCTTTTAATTGCCTCGCATTCTTGATTTTAAATGTACCAAAAAAGCTGATCGAAGAGATTCAAACAATGCCCTACTTGTGGCAGACAGAAGTATCTGAGAAAACTTAACTTTGTTTACTCAAGATTAGATTAGATTTGGTTTAATAATGTGCTGCTTTGATATTGCATCAGTGCCTTTTGCATTAGTGCCTTTTAGTTTTACACTGTTGTCTTATATTGTTTTTTAGAAAGTCATATTTTGATGTACATTTCATATTGTAAAATTTTGGTATAGAATTATTGTGATGTTGCATTCGAAGCCAGATCAACATATTCTTCCTGACAAAGCTAATTATATAACACCAAAGTCAAAGATTTTCAGTTCAAGTATAAATCTTTGCATCTCAGTTACATGTTACAACCATGCAACATACAGCAGAAATAAGGGGACTTTATAGAATACAGTGACCTTTAGAAATGCTACAGTGTAATAATAACAAAATACAGCATATGAATCTAAAGTCTAAAATATGTACATAACAGCATGCACAAAGGGCATGTAAAATAACTAATAATAATAATTCTGAAAGAGAATGAAAAGTGTGCACCAGAGAAAAAGTATTTTTAAATATACATAATTAGTGTACCTTTTGAAATCAAGCTGAAGCATCAAGTCCTTTTTTTCCTTTTACATACAGTAGCATTATATGTTTGTTAAGGTCATTTTCAGTCAAGTTTGTTTGTCTCTTTGTTAGTTAGTAGGATATCTGACAAACATTTTATTTCAATAACATTTTGTAGAAAGACCCATGAGTCTTTCATTTTATTATTACGAGAACACAGAATATGCCCACAGATGATATTTAGCATCTAGGTTCTGACCATACACTAAGTTCAGTGCTTAGAAGAATGGGGAGTGATGATAATAACTTCCCTACCAAGCAACTCTTAGCCTACAGGTGCATGCTGGGGTGGAGCCGGGGATTATGAAATGCTGTATGAGTCGCAGCACCTTCATTAGTGTTTGCAAATGATCAGTGGAGTGAGCAAAACATTCGCTTAAATGGCCCACTTTATTCCAAAGAGTGTGTTGGCTTAAATACACCGCCTAATTACAGAGGGTTTGTTGGCTATACAGTGGTGTGAAAAAGTGTTTGCCCCCTTCCTGATTTCTTATTTTTTCCAAAACACACCAGCAAGTCCACCTCTGAATGGCTGAAGAAGAACAAAATGAAGACTTTGGAGAGCCTTAGTCAAAGTCCTGACCTGAATCCTATTGAGATGCTGTGGCATGACCTTAAAAAGGCAGTTCATGCTCGAAAACCCTCCAATGTGGATGAATTACAACAATTCTGCAAAGATGAGTGGGCCAAAATTCCTCCACAGCGCTGTAAAAGACTCATGGCAAGTTATCGCAAACGCTGATTGCAGTTGTTGCTGCTGAGGGTGGAGCAGCCAGTTATTAGGTTTAGGGGGCAATCACTTTTTCACGCAGGGCCATGTAGGTTTGGATTTTGTTTTCCCTTAATAATAACAACCTTCATTTAAATTTGTTTGATGATCTGAAATATTTAAGTTTGACAAACATGAAAAAAATAAGAAATCAGGAAGGGGTAAACACTTTTTTCACACCACTGTATGTTGCAGAGAGTAGAAAATGTCTTTGGTGAGTGCAGCAGTGAGACTTGTCTGCCTGACCTGCCTCTCAGATATTTCTCCATTTTGATGTTGATCTGGATCCAGAATAAAAGTATGCTCTCTCTGAGAGCTTTCTGGTTCACCTTTATTGGTATCTTCTTCTAGTGGAACTAGATGAGTCTTGTCTTGTTTCAGGGTCAGCTGAGGTCCGTGTACCTTTACAGATTGTGGTGAATATGAAGTATCAAGTATAAAGAAGAGGCAGTTGAGTGCAGCAACCATGAGAGCTTGCTGCATAATAAATGTGCTGCTGTCTCTGTCCAGACTTCAGTCCCCGCTGGGATGCAGCCCGATGCCCTATGCAATGCTGCAACAACTCCCACCAGCACACAGCTATGCAGTGTAAAGTTCCCCTTTGATATCCTTCCAGGAATTTGTTTTCTTTGCTGGAAAACAAGTTCTCTCAGGCGGAGGTACCCACTGGTGCGCTATGCATTTTTTTGCTTTGTTTATTTCCCTGTGATGGCACCATATAAATCTTACTTAAGCATGTGACAGAGGATTTAAACACATAGTCCAACACTCTCCTTCTTCAGAATATCATTGAGACACCCAAAGGCTCATTCTCAATACCCATCAAGGCAGAATCAAATCAATCAGCATTTTATCAGCAACACCAAATGCTGCTAAAGGTATTTTTCAAGCTGGAAACACTGATAGCTTCTCTAGGGCTCATTTCATGGTCGGTAAGGCTTTGCAAACAACAGACAGTATTCATGTTTGCAGTCACTTAATTGCTGCTTTTGTTGTCTGATCACTAAAGGCAGTAAAGTGGGAAAACCCAACAGCGCTGCATGTAATCGGAGTTTAACAGCACGTGAACGACTACAACAGATCCTGGATGCCCTTTTTCAATTAAGACACCACTGAACACAGTTCATTTGTGTAAACACGCCAGTACTAGTGTTTTTCTCGTCTGATCAATCACTCAGCTGTGATGTAGAGAGCAGTGGTTACCCCCTTTATAAAAAATGGCTGCTGTAGAACACAATTAAGGACTTCATGTAAAGAATCATCTGCAATAAAGGTAATAATCCTTCTGGTTTCAGACTTTAAATAAAAACAACACCCAATTTGAGCTTTCTACCCCTTACACCATGTCTACAGGGGCTGCAGAGTCTTTCCTCAGTGTCTGCACTCATCCCTAGCAGTACCCACACCCCAACACACAATCAGTAGTTACACATGTAAGTCATAGGAAAATGGACTTGGATCCTAAAAAGACACAGACAGAATAAATAACAGGCTAACTGAAATATAACAGTTGAGTCACTCCAATAAACGACATATTGTCCTTTGTTGATTTTGGTTTTGAAGTAAAACCAAAAGCAGTGTCTCTGTTCTCCATTTTTCTAGACATTTCTATATGAGTTCACAGATTTTAAAGTCATCGATGAAATCAACACATACCGTTTAGAATCATATTTCAGTTCATTCCAGGAAACTTTCTAGAAAATTAGGAAATGACTGAACCCGTAAAATGAAGCATTGTCCAACATTATTCTGTCCATTATTTTTATTTCTTTTCCACTAATTTACCAGTTTTGTTTAGCATAGTTCCAGACCTCTGAATCACTGCCCACATCAGTTTCAAATAGGTCTGGTGTTGTGCTCATGGATGAGATTGATGCAGCTTTATGGGGTACTGTAAGTCAACTAACAGAAATAACAACTCTTAAATCGGCATATTTCTTTGATGGACATGGCAAACCAAGACTGCAGCTTCCATGTCAACTGAAAATTATGTCAGAACTTTAGGACTAAATTCTCACAATGAGCCTGCTGCTATGACTCACGTCTTCTAACAAACGACATGAAATGACACAGAATACACAGGCCATAAGCACCATTTCTGAATAAAGTTTAGGGAAAAGACACGCGCCCAGTGCGCCCAGTGTGCCATGTAACATGATCGATTTTGTCGCACAGACTACAGGCGCAATTTAGTCTGATTATCCTCTAGCCTTTCTAGCTACACACCCTTTGCATTGACCCAGGACTTCTTTCACTTACATTTAACAAATGCAGCAACTTGCCGCATTGTAAACCACTTTAAACCATGCAAAGCATTCATCGTTAGATTCAGCTGTGATGTAGCATACACACATTTTCTAGCAGCACGTTACAGGTCATGAGTCTTCTGTCCTTTGTGAGGAATACAGTTCTGTCCCTCAGTTCATCCTACATGCCTGCCTCTGTGTTAACTGATGTGAGCTTCTTTACTGCTCACTGCTCTCGGGTTTCCCCTGTATGGGAAAAACTATCAGGGGGTCGATTTAATGATGCTGATTTATGTGTGTGTGTGTGTGTGTGTGTGTGTGTGTAGGGTGTCCTGGATCCTGGACATAACAGTTTATTCTATCATCTTGTTGCCACCCTGAGGCTCCGCTTGCCCTGTGTGTCCCTGCAGTGCCCCCATACAGGGTGGTGAGGATGATTCTATGACCTGGAGTTAAATTCACTTTGCCATTAATGAGCTCACATTACAGGAAATGAACTTGACTTTCCAATGAGCTTGACCAGCTAAGAAATCATAGAAAAAAAACGCTCCTTATAACTGAGAATCCTCCTGTTTCTAAGTTTCCTTCAGTCTCACAGTGATCCAGAGACAGCTGTCTGTCTGTCCACGGGTCCACTGCAGACAGGAGCTGCTGACAGCTGCTTCAGCTGCTCTAATGGGACAGTCTGACTACATGTAAATAAATATAGGCTAAAAAACCAGGGCTCAAGTTGTAGCCCACAGCTGACTAACTGTCTCCATGGCGACATTACACTTCCTGTGTACATCCAACACATTATCAGACTTTGAAAACCCCTGCTGTTTGGGTCATTGACATACAAAATGTCCTGCCCTAACAGGTGCGACAATGTCAGTCAAGCAAGTAAATGCTTGGTGTAACTGTAACTTGTTTTGTGTTATGAAGCAATCTAGCTAAAATCTCTCACAGTGTTTGAGGAGCTAGCAGTCTCAGTCTCCCCATTTGACAAAGTGAATGCAGCCTGTCTGCCCCGGGTTGCCAGGTCTCCTTATGTCTATTTTCATTTGCCCACTGTATATATTACTGATGTATATTACTGATTTTCTGCTCATTGTCAGTCACTGTCAATCATCTCTATATGTCTCTTTCTTTCACTGGTCTTTGAGGTCACCCAGGGTTGATATCTGAGCAGTAATGGAAGAGAAGTGTGAAGGAGGGAAGTGAAGAGAGAGAGAGAGAGAGAGAGAGAGAGAGAGAGAGAGAGAGAGAGAGAGAGAGAGAGAGGCGAGAAACTTAGCGGGGGCTAATGAGACTTCATTAACTGTAGCTAATTGGTGCTTTAACCTCTGGCTGCGGCTGTCTTCTCTTTGCCAGCAGGGAGACTCGTGGGAATTGGGGCAGAGCAGACGTTCTGTCCTCTGACGTTCATTTTCACCTTCACTTCTTTTATGACACATTAAAAAAACAGGTTTGACAGGCGCCAGTCAAAGCGACTTAATTTCACCAAGTCAATGTCAAAACTAGGGAAAGGTGAACGGAGGTGAGCTGGAGAAAAAAGCAGTAAGAAAGAAAGAGGAGGAGGTGAAAGAGGGCAGACAGAAGGAGGGATGGAGGGGAGAGGAGCGTGTTAGGTGAAGATGAGCGAAGTTTGAGTTTGCATCATAATGACAGCGAGCCTTTTTCCTCCCAGGCGAGGCAAACACTTAATCAAATGCAAGTGAAGATCCTGGTTTCAAATGGATTTTTGGTCTCTCGCAGGCTGGCGGGCCAATCAGCACAGCTGAATGGTTTGATAGATGGTTTGGGAGACCAATAAATGAGCTACCAAGGCTCAGAAATATCAAGGATGAAAGGCTTTTTACTAAGTGCCATACCTTATCCCGCTCCACTCTGTGCTGCAGTTAAATAAAAGATGGTGCAACCAAAGCAAACCTGTATACATTTTAAGCATTTTCTGTATTTAAATATTTTCACTCAGCTTCAAGAGTCATTTTTCAGTTTTAACTGATTCCCTAGATTTTTTAAAAGTGGCACTCAATTGTAAACTGCATAAGAATATTAAAAGCAACTATAAACAGTTAAGCTAACCCTAACCCTTTTGTATTATTGGTTTCTTAAATATTCAAACTGAGCAGAGAAATTTCCTCATCTTTGCTACGACACATAAAATAAATTAAAGTCAGACTGTAACTCTGAAATTAGCAATAGCACATTCATTCTCTTCCAAATGAAATGTGGAATTCATAAGCCATAAACCAGACCCATGTTTAATTCAATAAACTCAGGGGTTTTGCTACTGCAACCCCACTTGGTCTGGTATGACCATTAGCTTATGATGGCCAATGTTAGCTAACTATAACTAGATATTGCTGAGTCATTTTACTGATTTTATGACTCTTCTCTACCTTTGCTACTGTTACACTACATTTTAGCAATTACCATTATCCTGTCATTGCGACTTGCGGCCACAGTGGCCGTTGTTCTGCTAAAGTTGCGTAGTCTGGCTTTGATAATATGGAAGTTTATTAGCATGTGTCTAAACCTTTTCGCTGAATATGCATCCCTGCTCTTGTTCATCACAGTCTTGTAAAAAAGTGCATTCATCCCACATTTTGGCAATTCTTTCTGCATGTTTCCCTAAATAAGTGAATGAATCAGCGGCTTTAAATGACCACGAACAGGCGTTTGCTGCTGGTAGGAGCTCAGTATTCCACTAACTAAACAGAAATGCATTTCTATTGCTTGCTCTGCCATTTATTTGAAAATCCATTTCATTGTGCGACCACATTTGCTTAATTTAATTCACAGTATTTAGACCGTAATGATGTCTGACTGTCTGCACTGTTGTAAACTTCATTGGCAAACAATGCATGATTACAAAGCTTTGCTTTCCTATTATGAATATGTAAATGTTATGAACGTGTGTGTGTGTGTGTGTGTGTGTGTGTGTGTGTGAGTATAAATTAGTTTCTAGTACATACTGTTTGTAATGACTGTGACAAAAACTGGAAGACAAATGGGAGACTACTTTCATTGTTATGGTGCTACACTATATTTAGCATATTATATAACTGTTAAGTTAATTTAGATAGCTTCATATCCTTACCATAAACAAATAGGACTATAGTCCAGACAGTGTCGTGCTCGTGGTATTTCTAGTTCTCTTTAGAATAAACCTGCTGGGGAGGGGGGATTTTCCACTCATCTTTAATATGCCATTGCCTGAGACTCTACAGCTGTATCCCAGTTTCCTAAAACATACTGTATTTGGGAATGTTTTTGCTGTATACAGTATAGTTACTGCCATAGTGTGCAGTTTTCGCAGCTGATTTATAGGAAATAAATGGACTTTACTATTTTCTTCTAATGGGAAATGATGCAAAATATGTATAATATACCAACACAAATCACTCTAACTTCAGTACCACTATCATTTAAACTTCTCAAAGTCTTAATACTAAAAGTATTTAAGAAGTATAAAAATTGAAGCAGCAGAGGTATCCTGATTTAATCCCTAATATTGGTCAATACCATGTATACCATTGGTACACTCTAATTCATCTTTTCTCATTCCATGTCTGTCTTTAGATTTGTTGCCGTGTCAAACTGTTTTTCTTTGTTGTGTGTCTCAAGTCGCTTGCTTAGCATGTTTGTCTTTTTTAAATGATGCTACTTTTATAGTCGTGTGCCAAAGTTAAGGAGAAGTAATATTGTAGTATTTGTGTAGTGCTGTTATAGTTTTGTCAGCAATCTATATGGTCCTATGGAGACAAATCGTTAGCCTACTACATTCCAGTGGTTTCAATGTTGTCTGTGCCTGGCACATATAGTGCCTTTCCCCTCACCTGTTTTTATGCGCATTTTCGATAATTTTCATATAAAAAAAACCTGAGTGGGAAAAAAAAGTCGAAATATCACAAAAAAGTTCTTACACTTGGCTGAGGTGGAAAAGTTGGTGTATCTATGAAAGCAAAATGTGACAAAGTGCAATGGATACAGACAGTGAAAAAATCATAATGTACGTAAAGTATGTGACTTAAACATCCACTCAAGCTTCCAGTAAAGAGCTGAAAGCATCAGATATGTGTGGAGCGATGAGGAGACTGTAACCTTCCTCACATTAATACATGAAACTAACAGAAATTCCATGTTTCCATCACGTTTTCTACATCATTTTTGTTAATTTGAGGTGTAACTGACACTCTTTTAATGATGTCATCTTGTTGCGCCCTCCTCTGCTGCAGTGGTTTAATGGCACCGGCTATAGAATTAGCGGCAACAGCTGTTTCTCTCGACGAAGCAACTCCTAATAATCCCATAACGATAGAGGATGGAAATAAACATTATTTTGCATTTTCCTTTGCTGATTTCTGGAAAATCAGTTAAAATTTGTGTTACATTTGGATGGAAACTTGACAAGTGTCTCACAACCTTTCTAGTGAATTAGAAAGTAATGTCATTTTGTTTAATAACAGTCTTTATAATTGAATTTCCTACATAAAAACTTTGTGATTGCCTGGTTTGAACCTAGATCAGCTATATAGTCCTAAAATCCTGCGGCCTCACACAGTGCAACGCTGTGGGGAAACATCATCTTTAAAACAAACGCTAATGTTTTACAGTTTCAAACAGGCTTATTCACAGTAGTGTATCTAAGTTTATTTAACTTTATGTCCTTGTGCACAGGAAATGCCTGGTGCTTTGAAATACTGACCTATAAAGTCCCATCATTACCAGCTGACGTCACTGAAGCAATCCATCATATTGCTTTACAGCACACACCAGACTGTCCAATCCAACACTTCTGCACTCAGTGTAAAGTACAGTAGAGGGGCCAGTCCAGCCTCTCACATTATGATGTACTAATGTTACTAATCTGACTAATGTTAAAAAGCTACAAGCAGCACCTTTCTGACAATGAGTCAAAATTACAGGTGGTAATTTATAGTTTTCATTATGATGTAAATAATTTAGTGTGCCTTTAGAAATATTTGAAATATAACTGCATCCATGGAGTAATAGAGAGAATGCAGGGAGGAGACAATTCATAATGCAAAGTGTCACAAAGAGAAAGTGGGGCTAGATGCAGAGATACAAAATCATAGAAGAACGTTGCAGTAAAAGAGAGATAGAGCAGGGATTTGCCCTTTACCCATATTAACGTGAATCATAAATTACCCGCACAGCAGTATCTGTCCTCTTAATTAATTTCTTTGTTGAATCACAACGCTGTGAGTCAGTGTCTGTCCCGGCTCGATAGAACCCAGCTCTGACTCTTAATGTGCGTTTTACAGCTTGTGTGTGTGTTTTCTCTGGTGGAAAAGGTCACCGCTTCCCAATTAAACCCAATCTCCAGACACACAGCCACCCGCCTCAAGGCATGTAGCAGCTTCCAAACCAAAATATAACCTCTCACTTTGAGCAGTAGGGAACTGTGTCAATGCTGCTGTTCCTCTTTGTTCTTGGGAATTCGTGTCAGTTCTTAATAATCTAACAAGAGCTTGTGCCAGCAAAAACTAAAAGCAAATGAATGAGAAAATATGTCAGCACTGTGAAAGAGAATTATACTAATGGTGAAGAAGTGTTCAGATCCTTTACTGGAGTAAAAGAACCAATACAACAATATAAAATTACTCCTTTACACATTTAAGTACTGCATTCAAAATTTAATTTAAAGCTGCACTAATCAATATTTTTCATATAAACATTGGATCAAATGTATAATGTGAAAGGAGTCCCTCGTTGGTGTCCCCCAGAGAATTATCACCTGGCTCTACAGTTTACCTCAGCTCTGTGGCGCTTTTCAGCCTTTATTAACTCATTGTTAGTAATTAGTTTTCTGGCCCAGATACTCCACTCTGATCAACCTGATTTCTAGCCACAATAGGCAGCTGTTTAACAAAGCTTTCATAATCTACACTACCTACCCAGCACCAAACAGCAGACAGAGTTAGCAACTAGCTTGGTGAACATAGTGGAACTTTCAAATGGTAAATGGACTGTACTTATATAGCACCTTTCTAGTCTTTTCCGACTACTCAAAGTGCTTCAACTACATATCACATTCACCCCATTCACGCACATTCATACACTGATGGCATACTAAGTGCTCATCAGTCCAAGGTAACTAATCATTCATACACACTCACACACTGAAGGCACAGCCCTTGGGAGCAATTTGGGGTTCAGTGTCTTGCCCAAGGACACTTCAACAAGTGGGGTGGGGGAAGCCAGGATCGAACCCACGACCTACCCCTAAGCCACAGTCGCCTGTGAACAACATCTAAAGAACCAGATAGTTTCCTCAAATAGACGTGAATAAAGTGAATGGTAGACTGCTGGCTAAAAGCACAAGCCCAAATGAATGCTAATGTTGCTCTGGGTCTGTTGGATGTGTAAATACGCACCTAATTGCTAACACATAAGTCATTACAACTGCATAAGGGGTGTGCCACAGCCGCAGTGCCTTTGCGGGAAGGAATTAAATGTCACTTCCTATGTCCACTACATGGCACAAGAGAACACCCCCTAATTATACATCATATTCCAGTATATCAAATGTAGACCCCACTAGGGTTAGGTACCGTTCACATTTGAACCTTTTTTCGGTACTTTACGCTCTCTGTAATAACAAAAATGGAATTTCAGTCACTACTGCAGTGCTTGCATACTGTAATATTTCCCTGTAAAAAGTTTCAGAGCGACAGCGTACCCCCGTAACCATAGTAACTCACTGTCACTCCTGCCGTAACCATAGTAACTCACTGTCAGTCTTGCCTAGCTGTACACGGTGCAAGAGGAGAGGGAGAGACACTACTGCCAGAAGAGCCACTGACTCTTGTCTGTGTGCCGTAAGTGTCCGCTTTTCGTGCCATTATCAGTTATACATTTGTTTTTCAAATGTATGATAAATTGGACGAGTGGAATGAGAGCCTGTGAAAAGTGTCAGTTGAGTGAGTCTCACGGTCATATCACAGTGCGCGATAGTTGATAGTACTGTGGCTAACGCTAGTAAAAATGCTAAACTAATGTCAACCAAGACAACAACTTATCCACCTAGCTAATTAATTCAATTCAGTTTTATTTATATAGCACCAATTCATAACAGAAATTATCTCATTGTACTGTGGATCTAATAAATTAGTAATAATAGGAATGACAGCTATAGGAAAAATAATGTCAGCATCAATAACAGAGCCAATAACAACAACTGTAGTAGCAGTTGTCGAGCAGGAACACAGGGGCAGCAGGTGGCCCACAACCACAGATCCAGAATCTGCAGCTCTGGAGGCAGAAATACCTGCTGAAAGCGACAGAAGAAGAGAGGAGAGAAACGAGAAAGCACAAAACTATGGGAGAGAGAAGATGTTGAGTTAGTAACATGCAGTAGTGGGATAAAAATACATACAGTTGGAGAGGGAGAGAAGGAGAGAGGAAAGAGGTGCATCATGGGAAGTCTCCCAGCAGTCTAGGCCTATAGCAGCATAACTGAGGGATGGTTCAGGACTCACCCAAGCCAGCCCTAACTATAAGTTTTATCAAAGAGGAAAGTCTTAAGCCTACTCTTAAGAGTCTGGAGAGTCATAGGGGACTTATTCGGGCAGCTGGACAATAAGGAATTGCAGTAGTCCAGCCTAGAAGTAACAAATGCATGCAATTTTTCGGCATCATTTTGAAACAAGATGTGCCTGATTTGAAGTTTGTTTCTGTGGGCGTTAAAGGATAAATCCTGATCAAAGATAACTCTGAGGTTCCTTACGGTGCTGCTGGAGGCCAGGGCAATGCCATCTAGAAAAGGTAAAGCCAAAAAGCTTACCTCAGTCTGTTTGGGAACCGCAGGTTGGCCGGTTCAAGTCCAGCAAGGACCATGGTACGGAGTGTGGATTAGTAGCTGGAGAGGTCCCATCTCTCCACAACTTGAGTATTTAGTATTTAGTGAGTGTTTATTTCCTATGTGTGTATGTATAATGAAAAATAATTATTATTATAAAAAATTTTATTCCCCCAAGAAGGATTAATAAAGTACTTCTTCATCTCTTCATGATCATTGACATCATTGTTTTCAGTCACTATGCTCTATCCTATATTTTAACATGTATAGATGGATAACAAGTGTAACCCAGAGACTTCCCTGTGCAGTTTACAGTGTGAAGCTTCTCTACATACAGATTGTTGCTTCTCTCAGATGTCAGAGGCCTAGAGATTTTTCCTGACAGACAACAGAATAGTGGCAGCTCATGTTCAACATGCAGGCAATGAGGCAAAGCTACTTGAAAGGCGAGCAACGCACTCCTACAGTGTGCACATGTATTGTGCTCTGTGTGTGTTTGTGTGTAGAGACAGAAAAAAAATCTGACAAGACAAGTTGTGTATTCAGACAAGCAACGGCTTCCAAGGAGTGTGATAAGCACACTCACACAGCCAGGGGACTGAAAGAGCTTTTGTCAGTGTTTGACCTGTGTGTAAATGTGTGTGTATGAGAGAGATGGACAGAGAATGGAAGGAGGAGACTGGAAGTATTTTCCAGCAATGCTGACGTTTGCAGGCTGTGGTCACGTGTCCGTCTGGGGATCAGTCTGCATCACATATTTACCGGGATTATCATAGGGTTCAGCGTCTGCAAACACCATTTTGGAGTAAATGGCAGATACATGGATCTGTTTGGAGCAGTTCAAAGGTGGCTGAATATTGGTGTGGAAGTTGATGTGGGTAGCTGTGCAGTCAATCTAATGTTTGTCACTCCCCATGCAAGGATCATAAAATAACATTAACCATCTTTATATAATACTGTTTTATTGATTTAATTTGGCTTCATTTCTGTTGTAACCTTTTCCTCAATATTCATTTGAGGTTTAGTCTTCATTTCATAGTGAAGCAAGGAATCTCTTTAATAACACTGCCATGTTGGTGTATGATTCCCAAAGTGACTGATTGATTAGTTGTTGGTGTAAATTGGCGGGCAGCTCCTCCCCAGTTAGCTTGCACCGCTGGGACTGACTGACAGGTGGACACTCTGAAGCTAATTGGGTTTGGCGGTAATGCTTAAAGATGATTGGCAGAGGTGTTGCTATTTGTGACAGACCCTTATCAAATTGTACTTTGAATTCCCACTGACTATAGAACTCAGTTTGTATGTTCTTTGTTTTATCATTAAAGGCCTGATGTTCATATAACTGACAGTATAAGCATCTCTTGATTTTGTGTGGTTACTTATGGTGGTTATTTATACTGTGTTTGTGGAAAGCACCATGCCATGGGCAATTGGGGAGTTATCCAAAAATGAATGGCTGCTAAGAAACATGACTTACCCAAAAAACACCTAAAGCTGCAATATATTTATTTATGGCCACTTGCGGGCAGTAGAACAAGCTGTAAACACAACATTGACATTTTATGACACTTTCAAGTTTTAATGGCTATTGTGTGAGCAAATAGTTGCCTATTTACACATCCAGCATACACAGAGCAACATTAGCATTCATTTTGGAGTCGTGTTTCTGTGAATGTAAATATTCAAGCAAAAGAACTACCATGCTCCAATGTCATTAGAGACTGAAGGGTGCCGACCCAAAAATAACAAAATAGCCAATGAAGTCGTCAGCACGACAGCAGAAGGAAGTGGACGTGTTCTAGCCCTAGGCTTTCCTCAGCGTTTCTGAGACATTTGTGGGTGTGACTTTTTGTTACAAGACCATCCCACATACCCATTTTTTTACACATTGCCTAAGATCCATAAAGTTGTCAAGAACCTGTCCCAGGGGATGCCCTTGTAGCCCACCTGGTAGAGCGTGTACCTTGTGTCAAGGCTGAGTCCTTATCGCAGTGGCCTGGGTTCAAGTCCAGCCCGGCAGCTCTTTGCTGCATGTCATCCCATCCTCTCTCTCTCCCCTGCCTTTTGTGATCTTTTTTAGGAGGAGCGATAGAATCGAGTGTCTTTCGCAGTGAGCCTGCAGCACTATCAACAAGAAGATTAATTTTGGGAGGGGCTGAAATTAGCATAGGAGTCCTCTGTTATATTGAGACTTACCATTGAATTAAATGTGGATGGGATCGCTTCCTTAAATTTAGCTACAGCACTATCAGATAGACATCTTGAGTAAGTAAGTAAGTAGTTTATTAATAGGGGTCACTCCCATAAATGTCTCAGAAATGCACGTGCGTTACCTTCTGCCACTGTGCAACATTAAAAGTGTCGAAAAAAGCGACGACTTCATTGCCTATTTAATGTAATATTCACTCTCCTTTTAGCTCTGTTTTCGTCTTGTCGAAAAATATCTTTAGCTGCTAAATGCTCCACTGTGTTCACCAACTAGTCGGTAACTGTGTCTGTCTGCTGTTTGCTGCTGGGCAGGTAGTGTACAGTGGGTTTATCAGAGCTTTGTTGCTGAAAACAGCTGCCTGGTGATGAGAGCTGTGAGACTGAACCAAACCAGTAAAGTTGCTGGCCGTGAAACCAAACAGATTAGCTAAACAAGGCTAAAAAGGTGTGTAAAGCTGAGGGGAACCTCAAAGTTAAGTATTAATTATCTGTCGGTTCATCATTACAAGCAACACTTTTCACATTACACATGGTCATTTGACCCATTGTTAAAATTATTGATTCGTGGAGCTCTTCAGTGGTGACCTCAGGATGTAGTGGCTATAGCTAAAAAGTTAAACCTCAACAATTGTATGTCCTTCTCTCCATAACTGATATTGTAGTGGTTTACACTTCAGACTGATCTTTCATTCAAACGTGTCCCATTCCAAAATCCCGTTTCAAGATTAAATGTGTCACATTAAGGATGTTACTACGCAAACAAGGAAATCAGTTAATGTTATTCATCTAGAGTTTAGTTTTAGGGTCTTAGGCTAGATAGATGGCTACTTAAATGGCAATTCAACCTTAAATCTAAAGGCAGACAACTGAAGCTAATCTCTTTTAATCGAAACTTGCAAGCATTTTGAACATCTGGCCACACCCCAGTCGGTGATGTCACTGCAGGTGTTTTGCCTTTGCAGCTGATGAGAACCACATGATGTGATCACCCACTGGGGTGTGGCCAGAGTGTAAAATGCTTGAAAGTTTCAACCCATATCAGAGACCAGTATAGTAATCATTTTCTGTATTAGATTATAAAGTCTCTGGGGGTTTTAGTTCTTAGATATTTGGACTGACAAAAGAGCTGAGATACAAATGAAGCAGCCTCTACTTTTAGCATGGTGAACACGGATCTTTCCATGGTTGGCCATCATGTGTAGGAAAGACACGATGACATAAAATACATACATGAAGTAAAGGTTTATGTCAGTAAATCACAAATAAAGACATTTGTATTGAACTGCTTACACCCCTCATGCTTATGCTTTCATGTGCTCATTGACCCAGATCAGTAACAGAGCTGAATATATTCCAGTCCAGCATCAGTACCTTAATGAACACTCAGTTCATAGAAAAAGCTGTGATGTCCTTTATGTGAAACAGGTCAAAGTAATACTGAGCTATAAACAAGCAGCACAGATAGATTTTTACTGCTCTATCTTTGGTTGATACCACATTTAGTGAATGTGTATGAATGTCGTTTCTCTCATCCAATATCTTACTTATCAGTCTTTATTGCTCTCTAATGCTGATTACAGTCATCATAACACCCTCTGCCTCATTTGACTCATGCAATGAAACACTCTTTTCAAGGTGTTTTATTAGTGGCCAGGAAAATATGATCTCATCACCAACTGCTGAAGCTTTCATGTCACTCCATATCTCATTTATTTTCTAACTTGCTCCTCAAATAAACTCCCTGCAAGGTGAGTGAGATTTGGTATTTTTAAGAGCAATATTTTCATAAAGATATCCATTTACAAAGCCCCTTTTGCAAGTTGTTTGAAACCAACCAGAACTTAATGAACAGGCTCAAGTTTTTAAGTTCTTATTTGTGAATGTCATGACATAGGACTCCTTAGCAGTGTATGGTCATGGCAGGTAACTTGCTCCCACTGCTCTTTAACCCCCCTCTTACCCATTTATTCAATCTTCTTTTGAAAGAGCAAATATAATTTGCTCATAAATATAATTTAATATTGCTATAAAAATAGTGCACAGTTTAGAGAGGCATGGGCATGGCAAGTTCAACCTGTTAGGGGGGTCCATGGCATATATTTGTTGTGGGAAACCTATGGCCCCCACCTTCACCCTCTCATTGCATTGTGTATGTACCCTGTTGCCTCCAAGTTCCCACCATGTACAGTACACACAGCAGACTACACATGGCAGCTTTATTATCTGCCCAGACAACCAGAAACTAAAAAGTACTCCAGCCCAGAATCCCAAGGAATTACATCCATACTGGATGATTCTGCACAATTTACTTCCAATGCCAACATTCAGTGCCAATGCAGGAAGTGGTGTGCCTTACATGTTGCGAGGTGGAAAATAGAGGTGTGGAGGTAACGTTTGAGTAACGTTTGCTACAAACTCCGGTGAGCAGCTGTTTTAGAAAATGAATGAGTCTTTTTAAAAAATCTTCATTAGGAACCAGTGGGATAATGGCTGTTATGTGCTAGAAAAGAACAACACTTCAACACCAGCTATCATAAAGAGGGGGGTGACGTAATATCCTATACGGAGTTAACTGTGCGCATTTTCATGTTGCACTTGATTGTAAACATATAAAGTGACAGAAATTGTGTAATGAATGCAAAAAGACATTCAAACCCTGCTTAATTTCTTACCTCCACACAGCTGGCCAATCACTGCGTGAAGTGGATGTGAATGTCAGATTGTCGGTTTTGGAAAGTTTGCAGAATGCAGCCCCCCAAGTTCGACATCGGAAAAGTGTGGGGGGAAGCTGTCTGAAGCTGTGTGACCAGCACTTCTGATGAAAAATACTGGTGCCTTAAAGCTGCAGTAGACAATATTATTTTATTATACTTTTGGTTGAAATAATAATTAAGTAAAATAAAAAAGTATTTTGACCATTGCATGTCACTAACAATATTTAATTGAAGGGTTCCTTTAAAAATATGTGTATCTTTGAGCACCCACCCCTTTGTATTTAGTTTTTTTTTTAAAACTGGACCCGGTCTGATTTAAACAACCAATCAGGGTTAGCTAGCACGTAACTAGCCAATCACAGCGACTCTGTACAAACAAGGGTTATCCAGGTTCTATGTCTTGGTTCCTCCCTTTCTCTCTGCTAGGCTTTGCAGAAATTGTGTCAAGAGCTATGGCAACTTGTGCCAAAAGCAGGAAGACCTTGGAGGGGAAGAGAGAAAAAAGAAAGCACAAAATAAAATCAGATCACACAAGAGTCAACTTCGGAGAGGCATTTTCAAATGGCGAGAGCTGCGGGAGTGTAAGGGGTCAAAGAGTGATCCAGAGGTTGACAGGTAAGTGCTAACGGTAGCACTACAACAACTACGTTAGTTTGCTAGTAGTTAGTTACAGTGGTTGACAACCTTGATGTTCCGCTTCAAGCCAAGCCAAATGCGCATGCATGTTTAGTGTGTCATTTGGTGGGAGGGGCTTAGCGGAGTGATACAGGCAGCAGAGAGAGAGGCGGAAGGTTTTGCATTGTGTATGTTCAAATTGCCTACTGCAGCTGAAAGTGCCAGAGATGGTAGGGGAAGTTGGAATGTACCGAGAGACAAACTAACACATTCTTGCTTTTGGTCATTTCATGGGATTTGTTGACAACAAAACAAAACTATTGAAATAACACTAGCTTTAGCCTTTAAGGTCTAGAGTTTGACAAACGTGTCCCTCTACAAAAAAGGGCTGCGACATTCAGTAATTATTCTTTCCCAGAGCTACGACCCCCGACATCCTCGAAAAGCTCCCCGGATTTCTGGCTACACTCCCGACAACTATCACGAAAAATATTGTCCATGTCAGGACCAATGACACCGCCCGTCAGCAATCTGAGCTGACGAAAACAGACTTCATCCACCTCTTTGACCTACTCAACAGCAGTTGAAAGCATGCTTTTATTTCGGGTCCAATTCCTACACTGGGTCATGGAATTGGCCGTTTAAGTAGGATCTTCAGCTATCATACCTGGCTCCAGTCTGTCTGCAGTACCCATGACATTGGTTTTAGTCACAATTTTAAGTTATTCTGGGATCGTTCTTCCTTGTTTGCACGAGACGGTCTTCACCCAAACAAGTCAGGTATTCGGATGCTGGCGGCTAACCTGCAACACGCTGTATTGTCCTCGTCACATAATTGACTATTTACATCACCTGTTTCCCATCGCTTTTCTTCTTCCTCTTCTCTGCCAACCATAAACAGCCATGCACCGTCTGCTGTCACTAACTCCCCCTTGTGGACTGAACATAATGCTGCTTTTCGGAGCCCGGATCCTTCTAGCGCTACTTTTAAAATTCCTATTATAATTTTGCATAGGTCTTTAATACGAAACAGACACAGCCAACACAACAATAATAATAATTTAATAAAGATCCGGGCCAGAACCCTACCTCCACTCTCAACTTCAGCTCTGACCCAGCACAGACTTTTTAAGATGACTGTTAGCAATGTAAGATCCCTCTCTAACAAAACATTTATTTTAAATATTTGATCTCTTCTACTGATTTAGATTTCATGTTTTTAACAGAATCCCAGCTTGCTGAATTGTGCCCTCCACTGCTATGACTGCTATAGCCGCCCTAGTTATTGTGGTTGTGGTGGTGGCCTTGTTACTGTCTATAGGAAGCTTTTAAAATGTTACCTCATAGCTTGCCATGATTTTTCCTCCTTTGAAGTGCTCTTGGATCACCCACTCAGGGATTCTTTGAGCAATTTTAATGCTGTTATTCTGCCTGAACTAACAGACATCATGCCTCTTATGGAATATCCCCCAGCCCTCTGGACAAAATCCCAACTAGGTTCTTATTGGAAGTTATGGATTGTATTTGTCACAGTCTGTCTTGTTCTTTCCCCGTCACTCTGCACTCCCTCACCTGATTATTAATTCCCAGCACCTGTCACCCATAGCACACCTGCACATAATCAGCCACTCTACTCCCTATATAACACAGCTCCTCACCTCAGTCAGTGTCCGGTCTCGTTCATGGTGAAGGACAGAACGTTAGTTCCCCTGTAGCCTAAGAACAATTTGGACTCACCTCGCCTAAACCTAACTATTCCTTGCAACCGCTCTTCAGTACCTCTTCCCTGGCTCCATCGTGTTCCTGTCTTCCGTGTGGTTCACTCCAGCTCCAGTCTCCGTGTTTCTTCAGTCTCCCGTGAGTGTTCACTCCAGCTCCAGTCTCCCGTGAGTGTTCACACCAGCTCCAGCCTCCGTGTATTTCCAGTCTCCCGTGAGACTTCCACTCCATCCCCTGGGTTCGTGTGTCTCTCGTCTTCTGTGGGAGTTACGTCAGTCTCCTGGCTCGAGTCGAGCTTCTTGTCTGGACTTCCCACTCCGATCCAGATCTCCGTCTACTCCAGACTTAAGAACAGTAGCTTTTCCACCATACCCAATCCACGTTGTTTGTGTATAAATAAAGCACTCACGATTCTCCTTGTGTCTCCGGCCTGATCTGTCCGTAACAGTATTGCACCCCATTTGCTATTTATTTTTAACAGCTCGCTGTCCCAGATTACTTAAATTTACAACAGATTACTAAAACTGCTTGTGTCCAGCCAGTCTTAAAAAAACCTGGGCTTGATCCTACCCTCCTGGATAACTATCGTCCAATCTCCTTTTATTTCAAAGAATCTCGAAAAACTTAACTATCTAAGCAGCTTCTTACTGCTGTGGAAAACAATACCTTTGAAAATTTCCAATCTGGCTTTCGTCAGCACCACAGCACTGAGACAGTCCTTCTCAAAGTCACTAATGACCTTTTAATGAATGCAGACGCAGGCATGTGTTCAATTCTTGTGCTGCTGGACTTAAGTGCCTTTGACACAATTGATCATGGCATTCTTTTAGATAGACTGAGGCACTGGGTGGGCATATCTGGCACTGCACTAGACTGGTTATCATCATATTTGTCCAATAGGAAATTCTGTGTCACCGTTAATAACTACGTCATCCTTTTCCCATATCAAGTACAGTGTGCCTCAAGGTTTAATTCTGGGACCAATATTGTTCTCCTTATACATGCTTCCCTTGGGTGATGTCATCCGCAGACATGGTATTTTATTTCATTGTTATGCAGATGACACATAGTTGTACCTCCCTGTCAAGCCCACTGACATTAGTACGCTGAGTTCTCTGCAGGACTGCCTGTCTGACATAAAAAACTAGATGTCGATAAGTTTTCTTCAGCTCAACTCAAATAAAACTGAAATCCTTGTTATTGGGCCCCAACACATCACTAAACAAACTTCTACTGGCTACCTGTCACAACATATCAAGCCTTTTGCAAGAAATCCTGCTGTCCTGTTTGATAGCAATTTATGTTTTGAGCAACATATCACTAAGCTTGTCCAATCATGCTTTTTTCTCCTCACGCCTCGATTATTGTAACAGCCTGTTCACTTGTCTTAATCAAAAAACTTGGCTGTTAGCTGCTAGGCTGTTAACCAGGACCAAGAGGTACGATCACATCACACCTGTTTTAGCCTCTTTACATTGGCTCCCTGTTTGTGTTAGGATTGATTTTAAGATCTTATTGATTACTTTTAAGGTTCTTCATGGCCTGGCTCCAGACTATATTTTAGACCTTTTAATCCCTTATGAACCTTTACGTAGTTTGTCCAGTCCAGGATGAAAACTGAGGGGGACAGAGCTTTTGCCATCAGGGCCCTGAACTTGCCCAAAGAAATTAAGTTGTCTGAGTCAGTGTCTTCTCAAAATACATTTTTATTGGAAAGCATATCCTGATTTTACCTGAGCTGTCTGTTTATTTTATTGTTTATATGTATTTTATGTATTTTATCATTCACTATGGTATTTTTTTTCTCTCTCTGTGAAACTTTGTATAAGTGCTCTATAAATAAAGTTTCTTATTATTATATTATTAACTGGTGCAAATTATCGAACAAATTTACAATTAATCAAATTATGTACAATTAACAGATATGCAGTAAAACTAGGGCTTTTGGGGCCCCTGGGGTTCTGGTCCCTTTGGCCAGTTGCCTTCTTTGTCTGGTTTGTAATTCAGCCTGGGGCATGCAAGTCTGACAGACAGTGAGACAGTTATGGGAAAAACAAAAGAAATGTCATTTTTGATAATGAAAATACTCCATTCCATAACTTACAGTCTAACAGATAAACTGAAAGCCCAAATGTAATTGCATAATCACAAGCTCTGCTGTGATGGATGCTCTGAGATGTAAGCAAGACTGGATGAGGCAACGATAACGATTAGATAAAAATGAGAGAAAGAAGCAGACTACTGTGTGCTGAATTATTAGCCATTAGCGCTAGCCGACTTGCTCATTAATCTAGCAAAGTCAGCCCAGCTCTATGCGAGACAGAGCATGGCTTGATAAATCAACATGTCTTCATTAGCTGGGGTTTCATAGGGCCCACTGGAAGCATAAAGCTGTGATTTATACAATTTATAGCCATTGTCCTGGTTTGGAGATGGGTTGGTCTGTTAATGTCGCTCTAAGAAAACATCTGAAGTAGTTTTTTCTGGGTTTGTTTTATCAAAATAACTGTCAGGTCACTGGAGACAATTTTGCATTCTTATTAGCGTACAGAAGTTTAACCCTAGCAAAGATGAAACCATCACTCCCAAACGTCTCCTAAACTTTTCTTCAGCTGTCAGATACTTAAAGAGGCCTTTGGGCCGATGATGCTGTGATCAAGGCAGCATTGGTTGATGAGTCAGGTCCACTTTGTGAAATCCCTGCGTCGCCTGTCAAACCGCGGCTTTTCTTTCAGCGTCTACACTTTAATTATTTAGTCGCCGGATAAAATCACTCATCCTCTCTACAGCTGAGAAACTGTTGTCATCACAGGGAAGGGTTCCTCACAGAGGCCTAAGCTTCTGTGAGAATGAAAGCATCCTTGGGATGGAGCCTAAGAATTGTGGTTATTCAGATCCTTGTGTGACTGTAGGTTTCTGATGGTCTGTGCAGGTGTGTCTTTGACTCATCAACATACCAGACACTTTCTGGCATGTCTGTACTGAGATGGTATTATCAGTATCTGACTTTAACTTATGGATGTCCTGGCCACATTTTATGATCCAGTATTTATTCTATTTAGATTATATAGTGTACAGTGCACATGTAGCTTATAATAAGTCTCCATTAAAATTAGTAAAGCAATTAAAATACTTTTGATGATGGAATAACTTTGCATGGCTTCAAATAGTATTTGTATAGCGTTCTATACTGTTTTGGATGTGTTTTGGCAGGAAGGTCTGGATGGGATTTAGACTCTCTTCAGCCTTATTGTTTCTGCAGCAATATATGTGTTCAACCAACAGCACTTTAGAGGTGTGGTTCATCTACGAAATGTCAGTATAATTGAAACTCAAAGCATCTCTGGTCACATCGTTGACGGCCATATTAATTTAATCTCCAGCAGCTTATTTGTTTTGTGATGCTTCACTCCTTATATCAGTGTTTTAAGAGAGTGCAAGCAGGCACAAGTATTTGGCTGCTGTAACTCCAGGAGTAAAAATGACTGGACAAAAGTGAAAGTATAGATGTCCCGAACAGATCTACAGGCTCAGGACTTCCTTATTTTCAATTTAATTTCAAGGCATAGATCATTACAACTTTTATTAGGTTATTATATCTTCTGTTTAACAAATTACTAGGTGACTCAAGTTCAGGGTGCATCTCCGTGCACACATGCACAGTATTCAGGTTATGAGTTTTCAGATTTTGATCATCATTAAGTTACAAAATAAGCGGCAGCCAGCAACATCAAGCAATGATATCACATTGAGCATCAGTATCTGAATCGAGTGTCCCTCTACAGAGTCTGCCTGCAAACTCTTATCATCTGGTGTTTGGTGCACTATAAGCAGTGCGTTTCCAGCTGGTGGCACCCTAGGCAACTGCTTTGCTCGTCTATGCCTAAAAATTGCCCAGGTTTCTACCAATTTCTCCTCCATTCGAATCACTGGAAGACCCAGAGTGAAAGAAAAGCCTCCCCTCTTCAGCTTCTTCCTGTCAGCACCCTCAGCCAGAACACCCTTTGAAGATTAAACAGTCCAACACAAATGCACATACTCACACATACCTTCATGTACATTTGACACCTCACACATGGCGTGTTTTACGTTTTGAAAGCAGGATTACCTTGCAACGCTTGAGCATACTTCATCTGAGGGCACTTTATTGGCCCACATGCCTGGCAGGCCAGAGATTAATGAGCTGTTTGTTGGGTACACACATTTTCCACACCTGTGTACTCCAGACCCCATGTTTCCAAGCAGTGTGATTAGGTTTTCTCACTTAATACAAAGGCAGAAAGCATTTCGCCAGTGCTCAGGTGAGATATTGTACCTTCACCTTCTCAGTTTTCCTCTACTTCATCTTGAGGAGAATGTGCTCATACTGTAGGTCGCTTTCATCTTCTGGGTCAGGTGACTTTTGACGCCTTTTAACGTTGACACTCAAAAGGGTGACAACAAGGTCGGGAAAGTATCGTTTAGGTTTGTCAGCCTAAAAAATGTTTTTGTGAGAAGAAGAGTAAAAATTGAAGGGGAGAGAAAGTCAAATCTTGATGTTTTTGATGTCTGAGTGACTTGCAACATTTCTGGGATCAGCCATTTTGATTCAATTGTATTTCAGAGGGCATTTTGAGCTGCTAGATAATGCACAGGCTCAGAAGGAAATGTTACATCTTCTGTCTTTCTCCACCTTAGAATACAACTTTGCCATGTGACATACAGAATGTGTCAAGAGAGCGCAAGTGTTCAACTTTTTGCTTTTTGGCTTTTGAGAGCAAGTGGTGGCTGTGTTCTGTTAAATATTTCAGGACCGACAAGGCTGTTTGAGAGAGGTTATGTGGCGAGGAGAAATACAGTGATTGTGGGAATGATGGAGGCGGAGGGCAGAGATGGAGGAAGGTGACTGCAGCTGATGGTGAACTTTAGTTGAACTTTGTCTGGGTGAATTACAGCAGGCCAAAGCTGGCTTATCCCTTTCACCAGCCACATCTCCAACAACCATATCATACCATATGATTTGCTAGAAATATAGTGTTTTCTTTCCGAAAAGACTTGAGTTTCTGTGTTCAGTCTCAAAGGTCATTGCACATTCTAACATTATTGTAGATTCTCATTTATGTAAGCAATGTTTTTTTTACATTTCAACCTTTAACACCCAATTGATGCATTTTGCATCAAAATCTCTTTTTCTAAGAGCAGTTACAAAATCTGTAAAAATTAGTTTATTTGGTTTTACATTATTAGTACATTTTAAGGCATCAGCATGGCTCTTATATCTCTGGAACACTGACTGTGTGTTCAGACAACGCAAAGAAAATTTTAGAGGCGTGAGATTGGATACAAAGTCTACTGAAAGACGCACTTAGACACAATTTGCCCGGAGCAGTGCAAATTGATGCAAAGATGACAGATGTTTCATTTTGAGCAAAAGATCTGCGTGTATCCCGGGGCTTTATGAGTCCGCTTCATAAACATACAGAGACGAGAGGAGAAGGAGTCAGAGGCTGAGCTGAACCAAAACACAGACACACACTCCCACACACACGGCTGGTGTGTCTGTTGCTAGCTAGCTTAGAGCTAATGTGCAGTTGGTGCATTGGCTGTTTGGGGCAAATAAAGACAAACTTGAGGACAAGGTGCAGGTTTGTTGTTGAGTGCCTGTACAATGTGCAACATTAAGACAAATACTGCTCTTCTAATACTGGGTGAATGAGATGTGTTGTGGAGATGGTAGGAGGAGGGGGGGGTTTGTTACTGAATTAAAATGAATGATGAAATAAAGCTGTATAGATGTATTGAATTGTTTCATTGAAAGTTTTCAGGTACCGGATATAAATCCTCCACACCAGACTCAACTCAAAACAACCATACAACAAAAAAATAAAATTAAGCCTTTTTTCCAAAAAGAGCATTCTAGAACATGTATTGCAGCACTCACAGGCCAAAAACTGGCATTTCTGAGTAGCCTAGCTTATTGTGAAAATATCAATACATGGCATGTCTAGCTAAGACATGTAGTGACTTCTGCTATGAGCCTATGTATAAAGGGGGTGAAATCTGAGCAAAAACAGCCTGTTCATGTCCATGGTGATGACATATAATGGCAATGAAAAAGCGTATGCATGAGTCCTGCTGAGTATTTGACACAAAGATGGCAAATGTGATGATGAATGCTAACATTTTCCCTATATTCCATTATTTTCTCATAAAATGAATGCAGACATATTCTCTGCTTTGAGGGAACTCTATTTCCGTTTTCTCTGTGAGACCAGCCTTGTCTGTAACTTCAAGGGGTTGATGCTGTAATACCACTAATGTGAGCCTGGGGATACATGATGGAGGGGCGTTTTGTCTGTTCAGAAAAAATTCCTCACTACAGTTTGTATTGTGAGACACAAGTGCAAAATTCTAAAGTAATTTCATCAAGATTTAAATTCCCCCTTAAAGTAACATGTTCCTCAAAATACAAAAGTTTAAAAGTCTGTAAAAATTTATATTTCCAATTTCTAGAAGTGAGTCAGGGCATTTATGTGGGTGAAGCATTGTTGGTAGATGTTTTATGCCTGTCTGAGTACACTGTAATAATTCTCATTCTACCCAGATAAAAGGTGCCAGAAAATCCATCCCCTTCCTTTCTTTTATTATTGAAAAATCATCCCATCGACAAATCTTCCTCTCCCACTTGTCTTTGTTTGACACACACCTTTTTAGGAATTTATCCCCTCAGTCCTGCCTTGTCATATCATCCCTCTGTGGCAAAGAAGCTGTCACGAAAAAACAGAGGAATCCAAAGCAAAATAGTTTGACTGCAGAGAAAAAGAGAGTGATTCACAGAGACACATATGTCTGTCATTCATTCACTTTGCATCTCAGCTCATCTCATCTCATGAGTGTTCAGCACTTACAGTGATGAATAGCAGTGATTCTCCTCTCTGTGGCTTATGGCTGCTTCAAACCATCCGCTGTATGAATATGAAAAATCACAAAAACGAACAGAAAATCCTCACTCATGTCTCGGGCCTCTGCGCTCTCATCAGTTAAGCTATTACCCTAAATACACAGTGAAATCATGGGCCCTGTCAGGTATTGCTGCTTGTGAAGGACATGTGGTATAATACAGCAGGCATGATGGACTTGGATTGCTGCTTCATCGACCTCTCACAAATGAGAGTAATGGCTAATGACTGAGGCAGGCGACTCCAGATGCAAGGCTCATTGCGCTCAAGTGAGGCCTTTCAGCATCTGTGTTTCCACCTACTAAATACTATTCATTCATATTCATTGGGGTGACAGGTGCCGTGTTAAACTCTATGGGAGGCTGACATATGGATGATTTCATCTCATGGGGTGATTTCATACACAGTTTGACCTCCGACTAATGATTTTGTCTCTCTTATGTCTGCTTTTTTACATGTCTGCTGTGTCTCTCGCCTTCTTCAACATTCTTCAGGTAAGAACTCATGAGGAGTATTTTTTTTAATGTTTTCAGCTGCTGATGCAAACATGATGCTGATACTGTAACGTAACAAAGAGGCATTTTATAGACACTAAGTATATGCTGCCTGTACTTAACCATCGGGGGGGGGGGGGGCACAATGCAAATACCACCTAGAATTTTAAAATGTAATGGTAGTGGTAACATTAATATTAATAAGTTAATAATAATAGGAATGACAGCTATAGGACGAATAATGTCAGCATCAGTAATAGAGCCAATAACAACAACTGTAGTAGCAGTTGTCAAGCAGGAACACAGGGGCAGCAGGCGGCCCACAACCACAGATCCAGACTCTGCAGCTCCGGAGGTAGAAATACCTGCTGAAAGCGACAGAAGGAGAGAGGAGAGAAACGAGAAAGTACAGAACTATGGGAAAGAGAAGATGTCGAGTTAGTAACATGCAGTAATGGGATAAAAATGCATACAGATGGAGAGGGAGAGGAGGAGAGAGGAAAGAGGTGCATCATGGGAAATCTCCCAGCAGTCTAGCCCTATAGCAGCATAACTGAGGGATGGTTCAGGACTCACCCAAGCCAGCCCTAACTATAAGCTTTATCAAAGAGGAAAGTCTTGAGCCTACTCTTAAATGTGGAGATGGTGTCTGCCTCCCGAACCCAAACTGGGACCTGATTCCACAGAAGAGGAGCTGTTGCAAATTATTATTGTATTATTGTATATAAAAGTCATTTCTAGTAGACATGGTTATTATTTGGCAGTTGTACATCATATGTCCCAGTTTATCACCGGCTCTTGTGCACTTTGCACTTTGTTAGCAGTTTGAGGGCACATGACTTTGGTCTTACCTGTAGAGGCAAAGCAGGTTCACTCTGGCCTTTAGGTCCACTGAAGGACTCACCTCTGTGATCTGCCACCTCTGGAGAATCCGGCCACTGATTTGGGACACAGCTTTTATATGTGTCTTAATGCTAATAAGAGATTAGCTTCTCATTGTTCAGTGTAAGCATGTTTACACCAGCACAGCCACTGCAACTCTCCAGCTTTATAGGGTTCACACACATCTTCACAGCACAGCACTTGGCCATCATGCATATACAGGTCATGCAGTGTACACTTACTTTGACAGAAACCTATCACATTGAACTTACAATAAATGTAGCACCAAACCGATAGAATAAAAGCTAAAATCCCAGAACTTTGAAGTTTAATTCTGAGCCCTTTAAGCTGTGCAGCCACAGATGAATTCTGAACCTCAGTCATTTATTTTACTTCTCCTGTGTCTTATCATATGGCCGCAAAGGAGGTAAAAGCCCTTGTGGTGATGTAGACTTAATATTTATAACGTCTAGAAGGTAGAAGTAAAGGAATTAATGGCTATAGTTGTCGTTTCGACTCCCCTCCACCAGCCCCCAGCATTTTCTCTATTGCTTATGTGAGGAAACACATCCTCTCAGCTTCTCAGTAAGAATGATAGATTTCATCATTGCACAAAGGCAATAATCACTGACCACTGTGTGTTTTCATCATTCCTAATTGGCTAATAAATGACCTCCACTGATGACAAATGGCGTGTTTGCAAACTTGTGATCAGATACACTTTGTCTTACAAAGTAGCTCAAGTGTAGGTGGAATGAGGAGAATAGTGCTTTTTGAAAATTTAGAAGATTTATTTAAGGGGGGGCTTTTCATCATTGATTGATAAAACGCAACAGAGAGTGAGGAAAGATTATAAGATTTATGAGATTTGAAGATAAACCACTGCGTGTTTAATTTAGGGGACAATTAAAGCGACATATCACGGTGCTACACCGCTGCACATTAGGCTAATCCCCATGGAGATGGTTGGAATGTTTATTTAGACACCAGCCCCCCCTGGGATGAGGACGTGCAGAGGGATTTGTCAGATGACGCGTCCTGCTTGGTCTGTGTTGAGAGAATATTAATGCTCACCACAGGACATCAAATAATGCTGTGTTTGTTTAACTGCAATGAATGTGTGTGTATATGTTTGTATGCATAATTATTTTACTGGAGGCATTTTGCTCTGTAATGTTAGCTCTACATCCAAGATGTAGCTAAAATGGTTTCTTATACAATAGACAGACAATTTTGATAATTTGAAACATTTCTGATAAGTCGAGTTACGGAGAGATTAGATCCTAACCTTTACCCAGCCCCGAGAACCTCCTCACAGTTTTCTGGGGGAGGAGTTTTGTATATGCCTAGAACTGACACTGGAACCCGGCTTGTACCCACATCTTGTAAGACCCGTCCCAGCTGAACCGGACTAGTACTTCCAAAGTTGAGACACAAACCCGACACAAGAAGGTATTAGGTATGTATCTACTTGCAGCACATGACACACATGGACACAGATTGGCACAGTCAGAGACAGAAAGAGAGAAACTCATTAAACCTACAATAACTGATTTTTTTTGGCCACTTGGGAGCAGTGGACACAACATTGACATGTCAGCACCTTTTAAGTTGAACTTGTTAGAAAACAGTTGCTAATTTACACATCCAGTAGTTACAAGCAGCATTATCATTCATTTGGTGAATGTTAGTTCAATACTCTCTCTCTCTTTCAGCTCTGTTTTGGTCTCCAGCAGCTCCTGAAGGAAATATCTGGCTCTTTAGCTGCTAAATGCTCCACTATGTTCACCAGCTAGTTGCTATCTGTCTGTCTGCTGTCTGCTGCTGAGCAGGTAGTGTACAGTGGCTTTATCAGAGCTTTTAAGCTGAAAACAGCTGCCTGCTGTGGCCAAAAATGACACTATGAGAGCGGTGAGAGTGAACCAGAAGAGTAAAGTTGTGGGCCAGACAGCTGAACAATGAGCTGAAACTCTATAAAACTCTGTAAAGTTGAGGGGATCTGCAGATTCAGCTGATAATTCTCTGTTGTCACATTATTTTCACAGTTGATAAATTGTTAGCATAAAAATATCGATTTCAGTCACTATAATGAATTACTTAAACAATAATGACACTTGAACTTGACCTAAGCGACGAAATTTTACGCAACTGACGGCCCTAACCTCCCAAGACACACAATATTTTTTCAGCAGCATTGGTTTCAGTTCAGGGAGCAGATACTGTATCTACTCCTGTGGGACTCAGTTAGAGAAAGCAAACCCTGTCCCTTTGGAAAGACTTTGCCTATGTACTATTTAAGTCTTTTAACAATTCATCCACTTTTATTTCTCTGCACATCATCCAGCTTAAAGTGTTTTCTGCATCATTCCTATACATTTTTTGTATCACAAGAGGTGTCCTCGTAGCTCATCTGGGAGAGTGAGCACCCCATATGGCATGGCTGAGTCCTTACTGCAGCAGCAAGGGTTCAAATCCAGCCTGTGGCCTTTTGCTGCATGTGTGTGTCTCTCTCTTTTTTATGTCTATCTTCAGCTGCACTATAAATAAAGGCAAAAAAATGCTTTATATATAAAAAATAATAACATTAGTGTCACAGATGGACACTAAAGTTAAGGAATGGATTAAGGGCCTCCCCAAGGAGTCATTTCATTCTCTTTCTCTCTTACTTTCTGTCTTTTGCTGCCTTATCCATTTCTCACACCTAGGTGAAATGAAACATGAGCTAACCAGGCCATTACCACTCAAAGCACAGTGCTAAATGTTGCTAATGACACTCAGTGACACATTTCACAAAGCCAGGGCCACACATTATATTTCAACTGACAATGGTATGTGACAAGGATTTCTGTAGCACTACCATGGCAACCAAAATATGTCAGAGGTATAGGTGCAGAATGTTGGACACTGCAACTGATGGGGGAACATTTGTATTTGTGGAGATCATGCATACTAGTATCCTCTGCAGGCTAAAACAAACATATGCAGGTGACATTTTCTGTAGGTGTATATGTTATCTCAGTTCAGTTCGATGTCCATGTGTTTGGCCCCTCCTGTGCAACCCGTGGAACAGGGTGATGAGAGTGGAGAGCAGTGGAAGCAGAGTGGATCTAGACTGACCGCAGGAGGCAAAAGGCCGTGCTTTTCCCTCCCCACCAATTACATACCCAGCAGATGATTGAACACTTAGCTGGTAATTCTTCCCTCCCTCCTTCTGCCTGTCAATCCCACAGTTCATTGATCCTTCACTGCTGTCTTTCCCTTTTTAATTTTGCTCCCTGCTAGTAAGACCACCAAAGCAGGGTGAGGTTAACACCCGCTTGAGTTGGATTTCATATTAACTTTGGTCTGTGAATGCTAGCATGTACTGTACACTAGCATGCGCACTGAAAGCATATACAGTACATGTTACAGATGGACTACTGAACTGTACAGCTCAGACTGCAACTTCTTTTTGATGTATACAGTATACCGAAAGGATTATTCAATTTTATTAACAGTAGCTCTTATATTCAAAGTTTTGGCCATCAACCCTCTCCATAAAATTACAATGCAGCAACATCGCTAAAAGATGTCAGATAGGGCAAGAAACACGAGCAGTCAGAAAATCACACAGGTTTTAAATAAACCCTATTGTAAGTCCAACCTATTCGAAAAAAAAGGCAAACAGTAAAATGATCACCCAAAATGTCCATTGTAAACATCCATCACAGTTTACTGACCTTCCTAGTTTGACTTTGATTTGATGTACCGCGCCATAGTTCAATTCAATTCAATTTTATTTATATAGCGCCAATTCATAACAGAAGTTATCTCATTTCACTTTTCCTATAGAGCAGGTCTAGACCATATTATTTATAATATTATTTACAGCGACCCAACAAATCCCACCATGAGCAAGCATTTGGCAAAACAGAAAGTGGTTTTGATAATCTGGCTAAAGTGTCGGCTTGTTTACAACTTGTCTGATTATCCAACCGCTCTAGCCTTGTTCCAGACCGCTGAATCACTGCCCGAATCTCTGATTTGTCCAGTGATTCAAAAAGGTCTGGTGTTTTGCTCACTCAACTTTGACGATTAATTCATCTCAACCTGTCTCTTAGACCCAATTCCAACTAGGCTGCTAGACGTTTTACCCTTAATTAGCACTTCTTTACTAGATATGATCAATCTATCTTTATTAACAGGCTGTGTACCAAAATCCTTTAAAGTAGCTGTAATTAAACTGCTTAGCCAACTATAGACCTATATCTAACCTTCCCTTTCTTTCTAAGATCCTTGAGAAAGCAGTCGCCAATCAGTGTGTGTGTGACTTTCTAAATAACAATAGTTTATTTGAGGATTTTCTGTCAGCATTTAGAGTGCATCAAAGCACAGAGACAGCACTGGTGAAAATTACAAATGACCTTTTAATTGCATCGGACAATGGGCTTGTCTCTGTACTTGTCTTGTTAGATCTTAGTGCTGCGTTCAACACCATTGATCATCACATCCTATTTCAGAGACTTGAACATGTAATTGGCATTAAAGGAGCCGTACTAAGCTGGTTTAAATCCTATCAGATCAATCTCAGTTTGTCTCAGTTTGTTTATGTATATCCTTTAACTCCCACATGAAACAAACTTCAAAGACTGCCTTCTTTCACCTACGCAATGTTGCAAAAATCAGGCACATCGTGTCTCAAAATGATGCAGAAAAACTAGTGCATGCATTTGTTACTTCTAGGTTGGACTATTGCAATTCCTTATTATCAGGCTGCCCGAATAAGTCCCTTAAGACTCTCCAGTTGATCCAGAATGCTGTGGCACATGTACTGACAAGAACTAGGAAAAGAGGAAAATCCAGAATAGAATTTAAAATCCTTCTCCTCACCTACAAAGCTCTTAATGGTCTGGCACCATCGTATCTTAAAGAGCTCATAATACCTTATTACCCAACTAGAACACTGCGCTCCCAGAATGCAGGGTTACTTGTGGTTCCTAGAGTCTCCAAAAGTAGAATGGGAGCCAGAGCCTTCAATTATCAAGCTCCTCTTCTGTGGAGTCAGGTCCCAGTTTGGGTTCGGGAGGCAGACACCATCTCCACATTTAAGAGTAGTCTCAAGACTTTCCTCTTTGATAAAGCTTATAGTTAGGGCTGGCTCAGGTGAGCCCTGAACCCTCCTTTAGTTATGCTGCTATAGGCCTAGACTGCCAGGAGACTTCCCATGATGCACCTCTTTCCTCTCTCCTTCTCTCCCTCTCCAACTGTATGTATTTTTATCCCACTACTGCATGTTACTAACTCGACATCTTCTCTCCTCTGTAGGTTTGTGCTTTCTCGTTTCTCTCCTCTCTCCTTCTGTCGCTTTCAGCAGGTATTTCTGCCTCCGGAGCTGCAGAGTCTGGATCTGTGGTTGTGGGCCACTTGCTGCCTCCGTGTTCCTGCTCGACAACTGCTACTACAGTTGTTGTTATTGGCTCTTTTACTAATACTGGCATTATTATTCCTATAGTTGTCATTCCTATTATTATTAATTTATTAATATTAACACTACAATGACATTTCTACTATTTTAAAAATTCTAGGTGGTATTTGCATTGTGCCTCCCTCTCTCCCACCCTCTCTATATAAATATAATTGAATTGAATTGACAGCAGTTTTCCCTGGCTGAAAAGACAACAAATGAACCAGAGTTTAGTAGGCGGACTATGTCATCTTCCTACATAACTAGCTAGCTGCTTAGCTATTTCCATGAAAAATAGTGACAGAAATGGCAACAAGCTTGGATGAGAACTCCTATACAGGTTGTTGTAAGTCAACATACAGAAATAACTCTTAAATCTACTTTTACGTTTGCTTAATTGATCCTAGCACTCACTAACACAGACTTATTTTGACTGATTGGTTAAGGCAAAACCAAACTAAAAACTTCCCCTACCCAACAAGAAATCGGCTGGCATGAACACAATGTCAGGTTGAATATATGAACCCACCCGAACTGATAGAAATGATAGCCAAAACGTCTTACGTTGGAATAAAACAGGATCATCTAATAAACATAGGTTTCAATATACATTGCTTGTGCTTTCATTCATCTTGACTAATGTGACTCTTCTGTGACACTTCTAGAAGTTCTGGGTGGTCAACCTCCTCAACATAAACACACTGATGCAACAGAATGAGTAATAGTGCATTGATTTCATATTGTTGTCCCTAGATGCTCTCCCTCTCTGTTTCTTAGATCTTTATTCACTTGTCCTGTCATTTCAACTCAAAACAAATATCTGCTTTATATATTTTATCCTTTTATTTGTCATTTCCCATGCACATATGCCCACAGATTCTCTCTGTGTTCTTTGCCTCCTTGTTCTGTGTTGTTCTGTGGTGTTTTGGGGGCTGCAGCAGGAGGCCCCTACAGCATTCACACTGAACAGTGGTTGACCCAGCCTTCAAGAGGCTCAGTTTGATCCTCAGCCTGTGTTCTTGCTTTAACACGAACAGATCAGGTCAGTCAAGGAGAAAGCCTCCACCACCACCACCCTTCTCTCTTTGCTCTGTCCTTTATCTGACGCTTCTCTGTCCTCACCACATCACAACCAGAGCAGAACAGGAGGGTGAATCACCATCATCGTCCTTGAACAGTCTGCTACACTCCAAAAGAGACAAGAGAAAGGGAGGGTTGGTATATCAAATTCTTGTCGAGGCAAGTGGTCGCTGCTATTCCCTTACGCACCCAATGGGCAATTTGTTTCAATCGTGAAGTGGTGCTTTGCTACAGTTTTCCCACATGAGGAGGATAAATCCTTCTCTCAGCTCCACTCCTCAATTGCTGCCTTCTCACATCATAGAAAGTTTCTTTAAAGTAAGATTGTTCCAAGTATGTTGGCTTTTGTGGGCATACTCCTTACATATGCCCTCCATGCTTGCTCTCTGGGTTGAAGCACCAAACACTGTGACAGTTTGTTACAAAGAAATAGCAGGTGGAGTTATTTCAAAAGAGGCCCTTTAGAGTGTCTGACAACTCCTTGTTGTGGTAAGTGCTAGTCAGAAACATTTGAAATTAGCAGGAAGTTAACAGGCCCAGCATGACTGGAGACTAAGCTCTGAAACATGGAGCACAGCTTGATGGTATTTTGAATCGTTAAGACTGGTCAGCATGGTTAATGGCCTTTACTGCTGAAACTGTGCTCACCAGAAAAACAACACCACTGGAAGTTAATTGAAACCCTTAAAATGATCAATAGTTATGTTTTCCTGTCAAAAAAACTCTATTGGTTGATCAAATAATGACTTTCTTCTCTTTGAAGCAAAGGTGGAAGTAGCATGATGTTATAACATTACTACAGTACCTGTTCAGAAGGAGATCTGTAGGTTTGAGGGCCGCATTCCAGCATTGAATCCACTTATCAAATCTATTTAGGCTTAGCTTCCACTATTGTAAGTATAGTTATTAATAACTAAACCTAATTTCAGTTGAGATTAAGTTTTGCTGGCCAACAAGGCAGAAACACAACAGTTCTGAGTGGCAGCCTAATTAGTTATTAATAGACTTCATGACAACCTCTTGCTAGAACCTGAAAATGGATGAGAAGTAAAATATGAAATGTCTATTAAATATAAGTATCTTACTAAGAAACATTGAAATAACAGGTGTAGCTTTCTTACTTTTGCACACATTTTCCAGAATCAGAATCAGAAATACTTTATTGATCCCTGAGGGGAAACTCTTTCGTTACAGCTGCTCACTGTCACGTCAGTGCACACAGGAATAGAAGTACTAAGCAAATCAAAATATAATACACTATAATACAGGCAAGATAAATGAAGTACAAACAGAATAATACAATGTTATAATATATGTAATAAGTAATAGTGCAATAATGAGTACTGTCAAGTTAAGTGTAGCTTAAGATGATTATGAGATGGTGGATATTGCACAGCAGTAATAGAAATATGAATAAATATTAATAAATAGGGAATATTAAACTGAAAACAGCACAGGAGTATTAAACAGAGAATATTGCACAATATTTCAAGTATTGCAGTGATGTTAATGATCAATGTCCAGTTTAATGACTTAGGGACATGCAGACTGACACTTAGAGGGAGGAGTTAGAGTTTGATGGCCACAGGCTGGAATGACTTCCTGTGGCGCTCTGTGGTGCTTTTTGGGGGGATGAGTCTTCCGCTGAAGGTACTCCTTTGTTTGACCAGCATGCCATGGAGTGGGTGGGAGACACTCTCCAAGATGGCATGTAGTTTGGCCAGCATCCTCCTCTCTGACACCACCGCCAGAGAGTCCAGCTCCACCCCCACAATGTCACTGACCTTACGGATGAGTTTGTTGAGTCTGTTAGCGTCCGCTACCCTCAACCTGCTGCCCCAGCATGCAACAGCATACAGGATAGCACTGGCCACCACAGACTCATAAAACATCCTCAGCATTGTCCGGGAGATGCTGAAGGACCTCAGCTTCCTCAGAAAATAGAGGTGGCTCTGGCCCTTCCTGTAAACAGCTTGAGTGTTCTTAGCCCAGTGCAGTTTATTGTCCATGTGTACTCCCAGGTATTTGTAGTCCTCAACAATATCCATACTGATCCCCTGGATGGAAACTGGGGTCACTGGTGCCTTGGCCCTTCGTAGATCTACAACCAGCTCCTTAGACTTTGTTGCATTGAGCTGTAGATGGTTCTGCTCACACCATGAGACAAAGTTCCCCACCACAGCCCTCAGTCTCATTACCACCGCTGATACATCCCACCACAGCAGAGTCATCAGAAAACTTCTGAAGCTGGCAAGACTCTGTGTGGTAGCTGAAGTCCGTGGTGTAGATGGTGAAGAGGAAGGGAGAGAGGACAGTCCCCTGAGGGGCCCCAGTGTTGCTGACCACGCTGTCTGACACACAGTGCTGCAGACGCATATGCTGTGGTCTGCCAGTCAGGTAGTCAACAATCCAGGAGCAAGTTGAGGGGGGAGTAGGACTCTCCCAGGAAGATGGAGGAGTGGACTCAGAGGAGTTTGAGGGCAGACAGCACTGAGTTAGAGAGGGGATGGGCAGGAACCGGTGCGTCAAATCTGTTAAAGAACAGATTAAGTTTGTTGGCCCTGTCCAAGCTAGAATACAATGCAAATACCACCTAGAATTTAGAATAGTAATTGTAGTGTTAATATTAATAAATTAGTAATAATAGGAATGACAGCTATATGAATAATAATGACAGTACTAGCAACAGAGCCAATAACAACAACTGTAGTAGCAGTTGTCGAGCAAGAACACGGAGGTGGCCCACAACCAAAGATCAAGTCTCTGCAGCTCCGGAGGCAGAAATACCTGCTGAAAGCGACAGAAGGAGAGAGGAGATAAACAAGAAGGCACATAACTACGGGAGAGAGATGTCGAGTTAGTAACATGCAGAAATAGGATAAAAATGCATACAGATGGAGATGGACAGGAGGAGAGAGGAAAGAGGCGCATCATGGGAAGTCTCCCGGCAGTCTAGGCCTATAGCAGCATAACTAAGGGAGGGTTCAGGACTCACCCAAGCCAGCCCTAACTATAAGCTTCATCAAAGAGGAAAGTCTTGAGCCTACTCTTAAATGTGGAGATGGTGTCTGCCTCCCGAACCCAAACTGGGACCTGATTCCACAGGAGAGGAGCTTGATAACTGAAGGCTCTGGCTCCCAATCTACTTTTGGAGACTCTAGGAACCACAAGTAACCATGCATTCTGGTAGTGCAGTGTTCTAGTCAGGTAATTTGATATTATGAGCTCTTTAAGATATGTTGGTGCCTGACCATTAAGAGCTTTGTAGGTGAGGAGAAGGATTTTAAATTCTATTCTGGATTTTACAGAGAAGCTAATATTGGAGAAATATGATCTTATATGATATGATCTCTTTTCCTGGTTCTTGTCAGTACACATGCTGCAGCATTCTGGATCAACTGGAGAGTCTTAAGGGGATTCGGGCAACCTGATAATAAGGAATTGAGGCCATGGCAATGCCATCTAGAGTAACTATATCTTTAGATAATGTGTCTCTGAGGTGTTTGGGGCCAAGTACAATAACTTCAGTTTTGTCAGAGTTTAACATCAGAAAATTGCAGGTCATCCAGGCTTTTATGTCCTTAAGGCAAGTTAGCTATGTAGCTTGGTCCTAGCCCATTAAGGGCTTTGTATATAAGGAGGAGGAGCTTAAAAATCAATTCTAAATGTTACAGGAAGCCAGTGCAGAGCAGCTAAAATGGGACTAATGTGCTCTCTGCTCCTGGTTCTGGTTAACAGCCGAACTGCAGAGTTTTGAATGAGCTGAAGTCTCTCTGTGTGTTTATTCCCGGGAGGCCAGTAAACAGTGCATTACAGTAATTGAGTCATCTTGAAATAAAGACACGAATCAGTTTTTCAGCATCTTTTTGATTTAGTAATGGTCGTTCTTTGGCTATGAGTTGGCTAAGGTGGAAAAATTATGTTTTTGGTCACCTTGTTAATGTGGGACTTGAAAATTAAGATTTGGCATTAACCTCAGATTTAATCCAGGGAGTCAGTTTCCCCAGATTATTAAACAGCATTTCTCTTTTTGTTTTAGGGCTGACTAGTAGGATTTCATTTTTTTTTAACTTTATCTAGAAATTATCGCTCATGCTTTTATTTATTGCCAAAAGACTTTATAGAGACTTAAGACTATAAGACTATAAGACTTTAAGAGTTTATAGCTGCAGCATCATTTGGTTCCGCAGAGATGTATAGTTGTGTGTCATCAGCGTAACTATGGAAACATACATTGTGCTCTCTAATGATGTCACCAAGTGGCAGCATGTAAATTGAGAATAGTAATGGACCAAGGCAGCTCCCTTGTGCAACCCCAAAACATGTCATGTTTCTCAGACACATGATCTCCAGATGGTGTTTCTTTAGCTAAGAAACAATTGTTGCTGAGTGCAGACACAGACATGCTGAGAGCACAAGAACTAGGCAACACTTACATTTTGGTCATTCGTCAAATGATTACATAGCTAATTAACTACCGCTGTGATAAGCAACCTAAAAGCGTCCACAGCTGCAAAAGTGACCATTAAGGCTTTTGTCAATTGAAAGTGAAAAGCCTGCTATGTGAATAGTTTGCCTTATAATTGTGACACGTGCATTTTACATTGATTTATATATTGTTATCATTTATAATCATATTGTTATAATTTTTTTATCCTTATATTTTTGTTTTCTAGTTCTTTTTGAAGTAGTCTTTTAGCACAGCTTTAGGAGCCACACATGTATATGTGAATAAACCTTTGAATCCTTGTATATTTTCCTTTTCTACAAAGAAAGAGCGAGAACTGTTAGAAAATAAAAGATTCATTAGTCGCGGAGCCTAGTGAATCCGGATATTTTGTCTAGTAGGGACGGGATCCAAAATTAAACTGGCCATCGAAACCCTAGAGAAGGGTGGATGGTTGAGCATACAAAGTGTCTGTCCCATCTTCTACCAAATGTCAACCTGTTTCATGTTAACCATGATCACAATCATTCCCTACCCTTCATCAAGTACTTTGTTTTTGCTTAAAGGTGGGGTATGCGATTCTGGAGAAATCCAATACCATGACAAACATCATGACATGAACGAACAACGACACACCAAGTAATGTAACTAACATTAGCTAGGTTGTGGGTTAGCAAACCGTTGCTACAGTTGCTGCTGCAAAGCTAACAGCCAGAGAGGACGAGACGGTTTCCCAGAGCCAGCACAGCAGCTCCAGACAGCGATACTCACAACTCTCCTGCTACTATAGCTAACATCACAACAACAGCATATCTTGGCAAACTAGAAAGTAAACTGAATATCCGTGGGCAAGTCGTTTAACGTTACCTGACACACAAATCATGGCTGGAATAGTGTTGTGTGGCTCGGCCCGAGCCACTTTGTTTGTTTCCCATTTACAGAGTCAGGGCTGTGTACACACACCGGAGGTTTTTTCAGCGCGCACACTGAACGGACAGCTAGCGGACCGTGAGGAGATATTTAAATTAGACAAAACGACGTGTTTTCGATTAGAATCGCATACCCCACCTTTAAACTTAACCAAACCTTAACTATAGGGGTGGTAGATCAGAAAACAGTCATTTGGGTCAAATTAGAAGGCAATGACAATTTACCTGTTTTGTCTGCTAGCTATTAGGACTTGTTATTACTGCTTCACAGCCCTACATGGAAGCACATTTATTATCAAGAATGACTGGTTATACAATCCAAAAATCATTAAACTTTCCTTACGTATTTTTGATGTTTTCCCTTCTGTTATCTCAATTTCTATAGTTAAATTAGCCCATGTGTATAAAACAAACTAACATCTAATATATCCCTGCTCAGGCCTTGTTTGCACTCTGTTGATGCCATCCCTCTTGTCCGCGCTGCTGTTCAGCCCCTGATCGATGTTTGTTTTTCTAATCCAATCCCAACCGCTCCCCATGGCTTTGACCTGTTACCACGGTAATCAATAGCCAACAAATTTCTCACCAGCACTGAAGATGCACCAGTGAATTAAGGCAATTATAGTGGAGGAGGAAGAAGGTACAGCGTGGAGCAGGATGTGAAAAAAGTTGAAAATGTAAGAAAGGCTGAGTCACTGCCAAGATGCTTTTGTTAGTGGCAGAATAGACATCATTACATTCACCATTTACCAATAACAACCAAAAGTTCATTTTTAAAATCCCATTTTCCATCTCACTGGTTTCATAGTGAGCAGTTCCTGTTTTGTTATTTGAAAGTTATTTAATGAGCTTTTGAAAATAAGAATGAAGAAAACAAAGATGTACAGCTTCAGCTGATTTTACATTAATCAGTAATTCAACAGCGTTTCATACCATCATTAATTAATGCTGTATTCCATAAATAATAAGTTTCCAAGTGATGAGAAAAAGATTTAGTAATCTGAACTACTTTACACATAGTGCACATATTGTATTATTACCTAAAATCATGTATTATATAATGATATAATATTATATTATATCATATTATAAAATTAAGAGTCTACAGCCATGCTTGCTTCTTTGTGAGACTGTACTTAAGCAGAATGATGCCTTGAGCCAAATGCTGACGTCAGCATGTTCACAGTGAAAACAGGCTGATATTTAGCAGCTAATGTTTACTGTGGTTGCCATATTAGTTTTATGTGCTAACATTTACTTATTAGCACTAAACACAAAGTACAGCTGAGGCTGATGGGAATGTCATTAGTTTTGCAGGTACTTGGTCGTAAACCAAAGTATTGGACAAATTAAAATGTTGACCTGATAGTGGCGCTAGAGGAAAAGTCATTTAAATTCATCCTCCGGGAAACATTAATATCTGTACCAAAGATTATGGAAGTCCATCCAATAGTTGTTGAGATATTCAGTCTGGACCAAAGTAGTGGAACGTACGACCAAACAATATTGCCATCCCTGTAGCCCTGCCGCTAGTGTGGCTAAAAGCAATAACTTAAATCGCGATTCTACCAATTTCCAGATGAACGGCACTTTACTAGCCATGAGCAGTGCTACTCAGCCTGTGAAAACAGTTGTATAATATCTTCTGTGTCTCTGGAGGTGCTTTGTCTGAGAAAATAACCCCAGATGTCATCAGGGCTTCCTCATCTTGGCTTAGAGACTACACATTTTACAGAAAGCCTGTGTCACAAACTGGACGTGTGTTTGATTCACAATAAAGTTGTAACATGCTGAATAATAATGAAATGAAATGAAAGACATAAACAGCAGACTCCAATGACATTACAATAAGGTAGATTTTGTCCAGTTCATCAAGCCAAACTTTAAATTCCATTTATTATAGGCTTCAGGCTTGTGAACAGAGTTATATTGTGAGCTCCTGGTTGTAGAAGTAAAACACTGTTTTCCATTCCGCATGCTCAAAACATTATGCATCACTTCATTTAAAGGGATTTGCTGAGATTAAGGCAGACATCAGCAGAGAATAAGATGAGCATGTTTATATATTTTAGAGGCAGATGTGAAGTAAATTACATGGTTTGTGTGACGAAATGCTAATTCAAATTATCCTCAGCCTGCCTGCTGTGAGGAATACAATCATATTTGACACGCATGTGAATGAATCACAGGTTAACAAACACACACACACACACACCTGCCCAGCTGCACTCATGCATACAGGAAAATGTTCACTGAATGCACAAGCAACACCTGATGCTGTATTCATATAATTGTTGCTGCACCTGTGTTGTTATATCACAACAATAATCAGAATAACAAACAGAACCATAACACTTTTTCACATTTCACCAACTTGTTGCTTTTTTGTAAACTTCGCAAGGGGTGCTGCACAATGTGAGTTTGAAGTTGAACTTGGTTGAAAGGAACCTTCACACCTGCTTGATGCAGATCATAGGAAGTCTGCTATGGTGCTGTGTGAATTCAAGTCCTTTTGAATCTCTTATCAAATCTAGCTAGACTTAGCTTTCAATATTTGTAAGTTATTATAATATAAGTTATTAATAACCAAAACTCATTTCAGTTGAGATACATATCAGCTTTTGTTGAAAGAAGGCAGATACACAACAGTTCTGAGTGGCATCCTAATTATTCATTAATGGGTTCCATAACGACCTGTTGCTAGAACCTGAAAATGGGATGAGAAGTAAAAGAACCATTTCTCTGACAATCTGGTGCAGCTGCCATTTTGTTTCAGTTCATTTAGGCTGGTGTGGAAGTCGTCAGTCAAACTCGGACCAAACCGAAACAGTTCTTGCTCCACTTCCAAGTGAACTCTGGTGCGGGAAACGTAGTAACCACAAAGTAACAATCACCCTTCCCCTTAATATTACAGTACGCGTTGGGTTTTTTCCCTGTTTCTAGCTGCCTGAACTTATTCATGACATATGAGGTCCAGTTTGAGTCATGACTAACATGCCGACCACCACCATTTCTACATTAGCTCTTTGTGTCACCACAGAATGTACAAAAAAATGTTAAGGCTCAGTAAAGTGCTACAGGACTTACTGTCAGTCACTGGAATAAGGCCTGTGGCTCGATGTAGTGCTGATGATGCGGGATGTCCAATAAATGTTACATGTGGGCTCATATGACTTGATATTTACAGCTCTGAAACAGACCAGAACCGAAAGTGAAACAATGTATCTTTTTTTTCTTTGTGAACCAAACTACAAATGTGGTTTTTGGGACAAAGAGCAACTGCATCCTGCAGTCCACATAGATGAGGGAGTCCAAACAAAATCAACCCCAATCCTCGTGGCTTTAGCTAAGCATGATGGATTTGTGCACTCATTCATACCTGGCTAGGAGACATAAAGGAATGACCATTGGTGGTTGGAGACACCCAGATTTGAATGGAATTATGGTCACCTGGCCATCAAACTAAAAGACTAGACACTCCAGAGTTGAACTGAACCAACAAACCAATCGATCAGGTTTTCTTTCATGTAGGGCTCAGGATCAGCATCCTGTAGAAAGATTTGCATTCATATTCATCATATTTATATCATATTGTTATATGCATATTGTTGCAGTCAATAAAAGAACATGGTAAATTGATGTATGATTGACAGAAGACTGACAGAATTCCCCAGTTTTTTTGTTGTCTTATTTTTTGTTGTTGTAATAGTTGGAGTAGAAATACTGGATACCAACATTATTGGCTATTGGCTAATGGATAATATTAGTATGGTAATACTGTTTAGATACTTTTTTTACTGTAAACCACAATGAACAGTGAATTTCTGCGGCCCGAAAAACTTCCGTTTAAACAACCTGCTCTTCTTAAATAATAAGGGTGAAAAGCTGCAGTATTTCTAATGACCTCTAAATGCTGGCTACAAGACAACTTGTATCAGCTACACTGAGGTCAAAAGGAAGTCTAGCTAAGCTAAGCTAATAGATCACCTTCAGCTCATCTTCTCATCACAACTTCTCTTATGGAAATATGAGCAATTTTGTTTCTCTATCTCTACACGTACCTCTTCTTCTTTATTTATTCATTTCTAAGATCTTGTACGTTAAATTCTCACTCTGCAGTTGGAGTACTGTGACAGAGCTGTCACCGACTGCTGCACTCACTACTCATGAAACGAGTAGTTTCACGTTAATTGTGATATTAATTAGGATGCAATTTTTGGCTAGCATCTTAATGATATAATTAACTATCATGAACTGAAAACACACTGTGAAAGGGTCAAAGTTCTTAGACGAAAACACCGACAGCACCCAAAAACAAGTTCACGGCTAGTTAAATGTACACAGTGCAGTGGATACGTATCACCGCTATCCTGGCTGACAGGTCGCCGTGGTAGCAAATTGTCAATCACAAGGTAGCCACACCCTAAAGCATACCCTGCTTTATCTAAATGGGACCGTAATTGAATTATTATTGTTTATTTTGTATTGAAGAAGACTTGAAACTAGCGATTGACACCATAAACTCTTTAGGAAAGTGTTTGCTGAGGAAATAAATCAAGTGAGCAGTAGGGTCATTTTCTCATAGACTTCTATACAATCGGACTTCTTTTTGCAGCCAGTGGAGTTGGACCGTGCTGATCATTAGAAAGAATGCAGGTTTAAGGCGCTTCTGCACTGTCTTCACTTTTCAGACCCGGAGGTTGCTGCTTGGTTTGATGTCAGTAATAAATTACAGTATCATGGCAAAAAAATTTGAAGGCATAGATGCCTTTAGCCAAGTGTGTTTATTAATGCTGTGAATGTGTCTCCTATGATGTGGTTCAGAGATTTGCATTTTAGTTTTACAAGCAAACTTTAATTTTTTCATTGTACTTGGCATATTCACTTGTATGGAAGTTCAGGGATGCCAATATTAAAATAAAATCATTGAATTTGATTAAAAGTTTGTTTTCCTTTCCTAATCCTTTTTTTGGCCACTTGGTAGAAGAACTCCATAACAAGTTGAACATCACACACACTTGAGATATTATGGCCTTATAAAGTTTTTATTTCTAACGTGTAACCAAACAATTGCCTGTACACATCCAGCAGACACAAAGCAACATTAGCATTCATTTGAAGTGATGTTTGTGTCCACCTGATGAATGTGAGTCCAATATTCGCTCTCTGAGAAACATATCTGGCTCTTTAGCTGCTAAATGCTCCACGATGTTCATAATCTGGTCTCTAATCCTGTTTTATACTACTACTAACTGTCAAAATTCTAATTTAAACTCCACTGACTAGCAATTTTCACACACACCAATGCACCAATTAGAGGACACCATTCCACCACCCTCTGGTTCCTTGATGCTGGGTTGCTTCCGTCTCTAAATAAAAATGAAATTTCAGTTTGATTGAGTTCATCAAGTTGATGAATGAGGTTTAAAATGATTTAATTTTAATATTTGCTTCCCTGGACCACAGAGGATGATTTGAGCTTTGGCTTCACTGTCTTTGTTTACTCATAAAACTTATAATATATTCCTTTATTCATGAAGAATTTTCAGCATAAACAAACTGCTTTCTCACATACGGCCCCTTCATCTTTCTAACTCAACCTCATGCTTGTTTTGCGTTCCTCTCCCTCACCGTCTTTCCTAGCACTCACATAAGTGCTCGCACGTCCCCCACCGTCTGCATGCCTTTGGATTTTTCATCAGCTGAAGATGTGTTCCTCCCCATCTCACCCACAGTGGGTACATTATTCAAAGCAACAGCCCCCAAATATAACCCACAGGGAATGGCCTCACAGATGCCCCCACTGCCCCATAAAGGCCCATTTATGGCACCCTCCCATCATGGCCACGGCTGATTTGAGCTCAGTTTAAATCTTTAATAAAAGGGTAATGGGACTGGGGGGAGGGTGACAGGGATTCAAAACACTGGAGGGAATGGTAAAGAGAGGGGCTGTCATTCGGCAGTTCATGGCAATCAGAGGAGGGAGGAGCTCTCTGCCATCTTGACGCACATTTTGGGAAAATCTCTGTGGGACGCCTGCTTTGATCACTATCATTTCCCCAGTGTGTGTGTGTGTACTGTATGAGCATGCTTGTGTGAATTAGCTCTGTGTTGGCAGGCAGTGGTTAGTCAATGTGTGTGTTTATGCAAATGTTCTTTTGTCCTCAGTAACTGTCGAGGTGTTTACTTGTGTTTGAGCTTGCAGACAGGGGAGAGTGTTGGCTTGAGCCCACACGGACGCCTCGCCACCCCACCCCCTACTGTTAGCTGTTTATTTATAACAAGCATCAGTAACAGCAGGTTGTGAGCCCAGAGTGGGTGTTGGGGGGCTGACTATCATGTCAGCGATGGGTCTGGCTTAATGATAAGCCTACATTGCCTTGACTGTGGGATCAGCACAGATGTGTATTGAAATTCCTATTTACAGACTGTAATCTTGGGGTTGAAGGAGAGTGAAGGAGAGCAGGCAGAGGCGGCAGATAAAAAGAGATGAGAGGAAAAATGAAGATGACTCTGTAGGCCTGAGGTTTTTAGACTTTTTTCAGGAAGGAAAAAAGTCAGAAATGCAATATATATTAGACCAAGGTGAAACAAACGACTGCAATGTGAAGAAACTGGTATTACCAGAGCTCTTCCTCTCATTTCTACTCAAACCAACAAACCAATATTAAAGCGCCTTTGTGTTGGATTTGAAAATGTCTAAATTTGGTACCTTCCAGTGGTTATATCAAAAAAGACATGGTAGAAGACAGCAATCAATGCCCATACCCTTCTTCGAAGATATGTCATCAGAATGATTTGCTATAACTGCATAAAAATTCTTTAAAATAGGGGCTTTAAAACATTCAAGGAAATACGTGTTTGGCTGGTGCCATTCTCTTAATTGCTGCTGAGGCTGCAGACACACTAGACGATTACCAACTGACTTACTCGAGACAATCAGATAGGAAATCCTTAACAGATCCTGATCTAAATCAGTGAAGGATTTACTGATTGAATCTACAGTCTCTGCCAACAGCCATAAGTCCTGGGTTTAGTGTTAGAGTAGGCTTAGGTTTGTAATAGTTTGGTTAAAGTTTTGGTCATTGTCAAATAACATTTACTAGATTAAAAGAAAAAAAACTCCCGCACCAGTAGAAATAATGTTCTCATGAGTTGAGGTACATCATCTACCCATTTTACAGTATATTAATGCATGTTGGACATGTTTGCAAGGTCCTGACATCAGAAGGATTATCTCAGTAATCATGTCAAGTGTGTCATGCCCCAACCTTACTCGTCAGAGAGAGCAGATTTATGACAATCGGTGTAATCCGTCACTTAGTGTGTAATGCAATGTATTTAGGAGTTCTAGTCTTCTAATGCAGTGATTCCAGACCTTTTTGGCATGTAACTGTTTAGCATAAAGCAATGTCTACTTGTGACCCTTCCTTGCAGGTCACATGTCTACGAGCTGTAAGCAGTCCTGCTGGAGAGAATACCCACTCGCTAACTAACCATATAGTGAACATTTTCTGTTTATATACTAAGCCTTTTTTAAAAGCCAAGACATTCTCTCTAACACAGTTTTGAGTTTACATGCTGGCTTTGGACAAAAATTAGACAGGGAATAACAGATGTTATTGAGAATTTAAAGAAAAGAAACAGTTATTCTTTCAGAGTTTGTGTCCTTTGTCTTGTGCTAGTGCTTTTTAAGAGGCAGCATGCCTCATCACAACCACTTTTATGTAGAACATGTGTAGGCAGAATCTCAGTTTTAATTGGATAGTGGTTATGTGATCATATGAGATGTCATTAAGTTAGATACTGATGTTAGAAACAATTTTAGAAATGAATATATGTTTTTGTTAACCTCTTTGGGTCTCCGTCCTGGAGTTCGGACCTAGTTGGCCAGTTTAAAGTGGGACGGCGAACGAGGCCCCAAAACCTTCTTATATTGTTTTATTTAAAAATGTGTAGAGGTTTGAAGAATGAGTCTGTCTAGAAAAAACATTTGACAAAGTCAGAAAAGAATATATCATTTTGTAGAGCAGAACACTATTTTTTGTTTATTCCCATTCTGTTCAAATGCTTAAAACATCCCACGTTTTTGTTTTATTGGTCTTTGTAGTTTTATGAGAAAGTGGTGAGAGAAGTACAGTCAGTAGGAAGGACATGAGAAGAGAGAGTGCGATCTAGTCGCCTTATTGGAAATCATTTGTTTGGAAATTACAGTAAAGAATGGAGGCCTTTGAGGTTTGATAATGTGGGTCTATGTAAGGTGTGTGTGCGCTCACAAAGGGCTGTTTATATAATCCATAATGCACTGCACTCCCTCCTCATAATTCCTGTCACCACTAGTGTGATTTTTGTCTGATTTCATTGTTGTGGCTGTCTGCGAGTTATTCCCTTGATGCACTGACACACACACACACACACACACACACACACACACACACACACACACGCATGCAGTCTGAGCTTGCCATCCAATGGCTGTAATGAGAACTGACCCTGATAGCTACATACTGTACGCCATAGCCTGCTCTCCGTCTTTCTTTCTCTCCATCTTCCCCTTCTCCTCCTCGAATGCCCACTCTCTCATAAATGTAGCATTGAGGATTATGCAGCCGTCAGATTTCTCCAGGATGACAACGACCCCCCATCCCCCACTCCTCTCCTCAAACCTCATCTCACCTCCTCTTATCTTCCCACCGGCGCTCTTCCAATAAGCTTCCAGCCTCCAGCCTCCAGCAGGGGGCTACAGGAGGTCACAAGTGACTTTATTAAAACATGGGTGTCTATTAATCTGCAGTCCAAATCACACTGAGGTCGGGGGGGAGGGGGGGGTTATTGAAGGACGATTGAAAAGAAAAAAGAATAAGAGAAAAGAGAGAAGAAAAGAGAAAAAATCACATATTAAAGGGACAGTTCACCCCAAAATCAAAAACACGTATTTCTCCTCTCACCTGTAGAGCTGTTTATCCATCTAGATTGTTTTGGTGTGAGCTGCCGAGTTTTGGAGATATCGGCCGTAGAGATGTCTGCATTTTCTGAATATAATGGGACTAGATGGCACTCGGCTTGTGGAGCTCAAAGCGCCAAGAAAATACATCTGAAAAACTCAACAGCAACGTCTGTTTCCAGAAATCATGACCCGGTTACTGAAGAGAATCCACAGATTTGTCGTGAGCGGTTTCATGTAGGAGCTATTTTCTTTCTACCGATAGTTCCTACATGAAACTGCTCACAAGGTCTTGAGTTTGATTCATTCAGCTACACAAATACATATTTGTCTTGTGTTTTTAGTCTTCCTACCCTCATTTCTATTACTTTGTGTGCACAATTTCATAATTTATTCAAGCAAATTAATTGCCACTGCTTTGCTCGTAATTTAATAAAAATAAAGTGTTGCTCAATTTAACTTCCTCAGCAACTTCCAAACTAATTTCTTCTCTTAGCTAATTGAATTTACTTGATTACACAGATTATTTTGTTAAAGTAACTTGATATTTTGCAGTATGCAGGTTCATTTAAGTTCAACTCGGAGGGGAGTCACCATGGCCGGTGACATCACTGCGATGAGTCTGCATGCTAACATGTGAAGGAAGTGATGTGTTTGATTGACAATAGCTTAACTGCGATGACGACAACTGGAAAGTAGTTGCACTGATGGAGTTAGTGCTGTAGAAATGTACACAGGACTTCCAAATGAGCAATTGTAGTACAGGCAATTTCCCACCCCCTCAATATTTGTTTACCCAGCCTTTATTAGTGACCTGCCTTATTAGTTTGTGCTGGCAATGCCCCCGTCTATTCATTGAGACTTTGATTTTATTTGATCATTCATAGCGTTTGAAAATTGTCATGAATTTCCTTAACAATTTTTAAAATATCTGCTCTAAAATTCAAGAATGACTTACAGCTCAATAGAGCGGAGTTTCATGGGGGAGCAAGTAGACTTGCGGTGTAGGAGCAAGCTCCCCTCCCTGTCTTCGCCCTGTTTAAATCAGCAACAGACGGTTGGTGTCAGGCTGTCAGCTGCCATTTTGAGTGAGGGCAGGAACACCAGTCTGCCATAATGACTGTTTGAAAATGAGTCTATTTAATTATCATTAGCCTAATCACACATCCCCTGTCCCTTTATGGATCCCACTGGGGCAATAAGACAGGTTTCCCTGGGAAGTGCTGGGAAGAGTTAGAGAGGAGAGCAGAGACAAGATGGGACATGAGAGGAAAGGAAATAAAAGGAAATAAGAGAGGGGGGGACATAGGAGGAAAGAAGAGAGGAAATGCTAAAGACAGGAGGAGAGGGGGATAAGAGAAGAGAGGAGAAGAGACATGAGAGGAAAGGATATAGGAGGAATAGGAGAGGAGAAGAAAGTGAAGAAGGAGAGGAGAGATAGAAGGGAAAAAGACAAGGAAAGGTGAGGACAGGAAAGGAAGGAGAGAACAGCAGACGACAGGAGATAATGGAGGGAAGTAGAGGAAGACAGGAAGGGGGAGGAGGATCGGAGGGGAAAGGAGACATGAAAGGGAAGGAAATAAGAGGGAGAGGAAGAAGAAAGAATGTTAGAGGAGAATAGGAAATAAAAAACAGCTGTGAGATGAAGAAAACAAGAAGATGACAGAGGGGATGGGAGAGTGTTTGAGCAGGGGACGAGAGGAGAAATGATTGTAACAATTAGACTGATTAAACGAGTGGCACTCTGCAACTGTTCACCCCCGTCCCTCACCTAATTTACTCCGCTCTGCTCTGCTTTATGACATGCCTGGGAGGGTAAACAAAAGAGACTCCTACCAACAAGAACCACACAACACACACACACACACACACACACACAGACAGATACAAGTTACAAGATTTCCCTCACATGTGAAGAACACCCACTTAACCTCTGAGTCTTCTGTGTATAACCTGATGTGTGTGTGAATAAATTCAAGAAAATGCTTTTTGTGACTTAAGGTAATTGGAACAGTATCAACAAAACAAGCCCTCCAAGACGCACTAATGCAAAACCATGTGACAGGTGCAGGCATAGAAGACAAAAAGAAGAGCGTGTCATAAGGCAGAGAGCTGGCAGCCGGTTGCAAACATTTCCTGTGACAAGCTGCTGCAGTCTTTTTCTCTTACAGTAATACTTTACCTGCACAGCACACACAGTTCAAACCACATGTATAAGGCCTTAGTAGGATAGCATGTGCTTGCAACCATTACTGGCTTAGTGCAGCACATAATAATTAAGTAATGATTACAGCCTTATGTCTCATGAACTCTGTTCAAACAGAGTAGACAAACCCATTCACAATCGACTCCCTAAACTTTTACTATGACAATATAGTTGCTATTTGCCAAGTAAACATTTAAATGAACTCCTTTCATTGGTTGGAGTACATAATATCCCTTATGTACACAATCAATTTTCAGGAAAGTCTGAAACAAAGCATTGGCATCACAAAGTGCACATACAGAAGGATGACAGATGAAAGGATAAAACAACAAGTGTCTTAGTAGGTGTTGTTGCACCACAAGCCTCCTGAACAGCTTCCGTCTCCATGTCATAAGCCAGGTTTCCGTGATCACGTTATATAATTTTATATAATTTTAAAGTGCTCTTTCCTTTTTGAGTTATATTTGTTTGCTGTTACTTGTTTGTTGTTATGATATTATTTTACATTTTGCTGAGATCTGGGGATGTAGGGCTGCAGCTAAGATCATTTTTATCATGTGTTAATCTGATTATTTTCTCTATTAATTGAGTAATCGTTTGGTCTATAACCTGTCAGCTAATAGCAAAAAAATGTCCCCAGAGCCCAAGGTGAATCTTCAAATATTTTGTCCAACCAACAGTTCAAAGATATGTAGGTTACTATCATAGGAGACAAAGAAGACAGAAATATTCATGAAGGCAAATGAGTGTAACTGTGTTTGCTTGGATTTCCTGGTGTTCTTAAAGGTCTTCCCTATGCTAGCCAGACAGTGCAAACCAGATGTGAGGCCGTGGGAAACGCCTATTTAACTGCCCACTGATTCCTGGTTGATCTGAACAAATGGCCTGTTCGTTAGAACTAGAAGTGCCTTTCTGCTGTTTGTGCTCTGTTGTCTAAGTCCTCTTATAGAGCTAATGCATGCAGGTGGATGCACCACCGCAGGTTTGCCTCCCGTACACGAGCCGGGGTTTTGTGCCCACTCGTTGCCATTGATTCCCAGTAATCCACTAACAACTGTTTACTGTAGCGGAGCGCTGGAGGCTTTACACTGTCTCAGCCCACGCCTGGATGTGGTGCACTGCACACAGGACCATCTATCTTCCCTCTAATACAGGAAGTCAGCCAGAGCAGCAGTTTTTCTGTTTACAGAGTATTGAAAAGCTGAACCCAGAGAAATATTGTACACAGTCTATTATGGTTTATATTGAGAGGCTCGCAGGCTTGTGGGTGTTAAAATGGGTTTTGTGACTATGTGGTTGCATATGTGTTTGTGTGGTCCAGTGTCACAATATGACAACTTGTCCCCATTCCTTGTCCCTCCGAGGACATTGGGTTACACAGTTGGGCTCCTTCTGTTTTTATATGCCAACAGGCAGGAGAACAACACGTTGTGTAATGGCCATGGACTCATAACAACAGATGTAATGTTAACTGTATTTGTATAGCCCAATATCACTTACAGCCACACATCAAAAACAGTTCGAAAAACAAAATACTTTAGTACCAAGAAATGTGACTTAAATGTCACTCAAGCTTTCACTGAAGAGCTGAAAACATCAGATCCGTGTGGAGCGATGAGGAGACTGTAACCTTCCTCACATTAAATTATTATTAATCATCACATTTTCCACATAGTCTTCCATTGTTGAGTTTGACATCTCGCTGCGCTGTCTTCCTCTGCAATGACTTCATGTTACCTGACTGGAGCATTAGCTCCACCAACTGTTCATCTCAATGCGACCAACTCCTAATATTCGCGTACCAGTAGTGGACAGAAACGTGCATTTATTCTAATTTTCTTTTGCTGATTTACTGGAAATTTAGTTAAATTTGCGCTCCATTCAGATGGAAACTTGACTAGTGAACATTTGCAATTTTGCAGATACGTTCAGTAAAAAAAATCTCCTCAGGATGTTGATAAAAAACAATTTTTCATTTACATTTTAATTTATTTGCTGTTCGCTGTTTCAAATGCACTGATCACTTGCAATGTTACATGTGAGTGCATTGAGTTATGGTTGGTATATGGTTGTGTGGACTGTGAGGGTTGTTCTGGGCTTTAAATATTATGGTATGGATGGCCAGAATTTATTTATGTACACAAAGGATGAGAGAGCTGGGCACAAGCATTTCACTGTACTTGTAAATGTGACAATAAACTTGAAATTTGTAGTATATAAATGTACTGTAATTTGGAGGAGATAAAGTTGCCATTTGACTGCCACTCCAGGACTGTCTTATTTATGTCTTTTTGGCCAAGTCTGCCATTCAGAGCAGAGATTCTTGTCAAGTATTGAAGCTTAAACACTTTGTCAGGAAATTCAATTTTATTTTATTTATATAGCGCCAATTCATAACAGAAGTTATCTCATTGCACTTTTCCTATAGAGCAGGTCTAGACCGTACTCTTTATAATATTATTTACAGAGACCCAACAAATCCCACCATGAGCAAGCATTTGGCAACAGTGGCAAGGAAAAACTTCCTTTTAACAGGCAGAAACCTGGGACAGAACTAGACTCAATGGTGGGCGGCCATGCGCCGCTGCCGTGTTAGGTTTTGAGAGAGAGAGAGAGGGGTTTTGGGGGAGAGGGGGTTGGGGAGAGGCTGGCTCCCATTCTACTTTTGGAGACTCTAGGAACCACAAGTAACCCTGCATCCTGGGAGCACAGTGTTCTAGTTGGGTAATAAGGTATTATGAGATCTTTAAGATACGATGGTGCCTGACCATTAAGAGCTTTGTAGGTGAGGAGAAGGATTTTAAATTCTATTCTGGATTTTACAGGGAGCCAGTGCAGAGAAGCTAATTTTGGAGAAATATGATCTCTTTTCCTAGTTCTTGTCAGTACACGTGCCGCAGCATTCTGGATCAAGTGGAGAGTCTTAAGGGACTTATTCGGGCTGATAATAAGGAATTGCAATAGTCCAACCTAGAAGTAACAAATGCATGGACTAGTTTTTCTGCATCATTTTGAGACACGATGTGCCTGATTTTTGCAATGTTATGTTGGTGAAAGAGGGCAGTCCTTGAAGTTTGTTTCATGTGGGAGTTAAAGGATAAATCCTGATCAAAGATAACTCTCAGTTTTGTCTGAGTTTAACATCAGAAAATTGCAGGTCATCCAGGTTTTGATGTCCTTAAGGCATGTTTAAAGTTAAGTTAACTCGTTAGTTTCATCTGGCTTGATCGATAGATATAATTGGGTATCATCCGCATAACAATGAAAGTTTATGGAGTGTTTCCTAATAATATTGCCTAGAGGAAGCATATATAAGGTGAATAGAATCGGTCCAAGCACAGAACCTTGCAGAACTCTGTGACTAACTTTGGCGTGCACGGAGCTCTTTTAAGAAGCGGTTTAATTACAGCTACATTTAAGGATTGTGGTACATAGCCTGTTAATAAAGACAGATTGATCATATCTAGTAACAAAGTGCTAAGGGTAAAACATCTTTAAGCAGCCTAGTTGGAATGGGGTCTAAGAGACAGGTTGATGGCTTAGATGAACTAATCATCGAAGTTAGTTGAAGGTCGATAGGAGCAAAGCAGTCAAAATATATATCAGGTTTTACAGTTGTTTCTAAGGTTCCTGTGTTTGAAGATAAATCGGTATCGGTTAAGGGCAGGACGTGATTAATTTTTTCTCTAATAGTTAAAATTTTATTATTAAAGAAACTCATGAAGCCGTTACTATTAGGGGCTATAGGGCTATAATTCTCTGTCAGCCTGGCTAAAGTGCTGAAAAGAAACCTGGGGTTGTTTTTATTTTCCGCTATTAATGATGAGTAGTAAGCTGCTCTGGCATTACGGAGGGCCTTCCTATATGTTTTAAGACTATCTTGCCAGACTAAACGGGATTCTTCCAGGTTGTTGGAATGCCATTTCCTTTCAAGTTTTCGTGATGTTTGCTTTAATTTGTGGATTTGGGGCTTATTCCATGGAGCTAACCTTCTTTGTTTTATTGTCTTCTTTTTTAGAGGGGCGGTAGAATCAAGTGTCGTTCGCAGTGAGCCTGCAGCACTTTCAACAAGATGGTCAATTTGGGAGGGGCTGCGATTTGCACAGGAGTCCTCTGTTATATTGAGACATAACATTGATTTAAATGCAGATGGGATCGCTTCCTTGAATCTAGCCACAGCACTGTCAGATAGACATCTAGACTAAGAGTTTTTGCCTAATGGCGTGTAGTCCAGAAATAGAAGTTCAAAAGTTATTAAATAATGGTCCGATAAAGAAGGTTTCTGTGGAAAGACTATTAAATGTTCAATTTCAATGTCATATACCAGAACAAGGTCGTACACTCTGACAAAAGCCAATCGAATCTAATGAGATAAACGTAGTACTAAGGCTATCATTTTCAATGTCCACATGAATATTGAAATCACCTACAATAATTACTTTATCTGTTTTAAGGACTAAACTTGATTTAAAAAAAAAAAGAATTCAGATAAAAATTCAGAATAAGGACCAGGAGTGCGGTACACTATAACAAATAGAATTGGCTGTTGTATTTTCCAGGTTGGGTGTGAAAGACTAAGAACAAGACTTTCGAATGAGTTTATGTTTAGGGTTGATTAATAGGCTTGAGTCGAAGATGGCTGCAACTCCACCTCCTCGGCAGGTGCCTCAAGGAATGTGAGTATTTATATGACTGGGCGGAGTGGATTCATTTAGGCTAACATATTCTTCATGACCCAGCCAGGTTTCAGTAAGACAACATAAGTCAATATGATACTCTGATATTAAATCATTCACTAGTACAGCTTTAGATGATGGAGATCTGATGTTTAAGAGTCCACATTTAATTCTCCTGTTTTGTTGTGCTATTTCAGCGTTTTTGTTTAGGTTTTTATGCATAACTCCTCTTCTGTTAATTTTTGGTTTTATTAATTTAAGTGGTCAGGGGGCAGACACTGGAAATAAAGGTTAAACATGTCTCGTGTAGTTCTGTATAGTGATGAAATAATTTTCTTTGTTTCCCAGAATACTTTGACAGTGCTCAGAAAAGGGACATGAACTTGTTGCTCTCAATTAACGTTGGGAGTGTAGACGTAGCTAACCAGCCAACTGCTTCATGAATATCAGGGCATGTCTATGATCATGGATAAGACTTAAAATCCAACTTCTAGTGTGCCTATTTGCATTCTGATTTATTGAGGCTACTGTTGGTGACGACATTGGTCTGTCTGCCTCTTCTGGAAGATGTCACTGTTCTTTGATTTAGAGAGAGTAGCTGCAATTTCAAGTCAAACTCCCCTGGAAATATTTTGGTATGATGTCAAGTGAGTGTTATCCACCAGTTATCCACAAAGAAGTACACCAATAAACAGAAAACATGGGCCAACAAATATATTTTGACTGCACTCAAGTGTCTTCTTTTAGATATTTCAAGACATACTGTTTTGAAAAGTAACCTAACATGTTAAATTAACTGTAGGATGTAATAAAAACAAAGAAGATATACCTTCAAATGTGACTGAAAAATGAAAAATTGTGCAGATCTCAGGCAACAGGTCAATTATAGGGCTGGGATACTTGCACCATGTTATGACATGAGAAACTGCAATTAGTTTTAGTGATGTGCTGACAGCGTGAATGTTTCATCCTGCAATACTGCATGGTGAAAGGCATTATACACCTTGATGACATGTTGGAGGTGTGCTGGTTCTCACAAACCACAGTAACCGTTGTGGCTGTTTCTGCTTGTACACTTCCTCCTTGTGGTATTTTAAACTCAATTGCTGAAAAAAAGTGCAGAAAAAAGTGCTTGTTCTGTACACAGTAGCATAGCATACACAACACTAACATTGCTAACATCAGGTGACTGCTTCACAATAAAGGTCTCAATGTGATTTGCCTATGCAAAGCTTTTAATGTGACACAAGAGCAGCAGGGAGTGACTGCTTTGAATTAGCAGGAACTTAACCAAATAGATGCAGTCCCGAGACAGTTCTAGGAAAGCATTCAGATAGAAGAAAATTACCTTTCAACAGAAATGCCGTGCAATCGACTTGAAACTCCACACAACTCGACAGGTCAATGAGCACTGATGTAATCACGACATCGTTTGTGATGTTGTGAATTTTTTATTGTCATCAGAGTAGAGGCAGAACCTGATGAAATTTAAGCAAAATTATCAGCAAGTCTAGATACTATTGGCATGGCCAAATGTATGCGGACAACCATTTCTTTATGGACCTATCTTTTTGTCTTCTTCTTCTTTTCCTTTCGGCTGTTCCCTTTCAGGGGTCGCCACAGCGAATCATGTGCCTCCATCTAACCCTGTCCTCTGCATCCTCTTCACTCACACCAATTAACTTCATGTCCTCTCTCACTACATCCATAAATCTCCTCTTTGGTCTTCCTCTAGACCTCCTGCCTGGCAGCTCCAACCTCAGCATCCTTCTACCAATATATTCACAGTCTCTCCTCTGAACACGTCCAAACCACCTCAATCTGGCCTCTCTGACTTTATCTCCAAAACATCTAACATGAGCTGTCCCTCTGATGTACTCATTCTTGATCCTGTCCATCCTCGTCACTCCCAAGAGAACCTCAACATCTTAAGCTCTGCTACCTCCATCTCTGCCTCTTGTCTTTTCTTCAGTGCCACTGTCTCTAAGCTGTACAACATCGCTGGTCTCACCATGGACCTACAGTATGAGGCATTATTAAGTTGAAACAGGAAAGGAGCAAACACAAAGTTGGAAGAACACTGTTGTCTAAAACTTCATTGTATGCCGTAGCATTAAGATTTCCTCTACTAAGGGACCAACCACATAGCCGCAGACCAAAAGTATGTGGACAGGGGTGTCCACAACATACCTTTATATATAAGATAATAGAAAAGATAATATAAGAGAAAATAAAGAACATGTAATCTGAAATAGTTCATAGGTGCAGCAGCTGTGTGCCGATACTTTTGATTTAAGTCCATTTATTGTTCACAGACTTTTTTGACGGTGCCCTCTGAGGCCAACACTTAGTGTTCTGTTCTTTTTGTTTAGAAAACATGAACTGCATTGTTCATTAAATTAAATTACACCCTGGACTTTGTGGAAACTTAAATTAGTCCCTGCTTGGCCATTATCTAGCTTTGAGCTTTGATGTCATTGTGAGCCTGAGACACAAACAGATTACTAATGGAGGAGCTGAAGGAAGATACAGACTGATATTCTCCCTCCCACTGGGAAACTTGTGGGGGAATAAAATTAGTATCGCAAAGAGAGTTTCCACCCTTTGCTCACAGCGGGGGTCTCGCCCGTCCGCTGTAATGTCGCTCCTGCTGCATGAAGCAGCACGCTGCCTCTACCGCTACCTCATTATTCCATCTGTCAGAGAGGAGGAGAAATAGAGAAATGGAAGGGGGGATAGAGGAGAGATGGGGCGGTGTTATCAAACTCAAGGATAGAGGGTCAATAAAAACAGATGGCGTTGAAAAGCCACTTTGAAAAGCCTACTCTGATGCTCTGAGCAAACAATGCGAGATTCCATTTCAGAGAGCAGAGAGGTCAGTTTTACCCCCGTCGCTGTCTTCTCTCTTCTCCTGTGTGTTTTCCACTGTTTTTTCCATTCCTATCCACTCAGAAACATACTCAGTGCGGCCCGTGTTGACAAAGCAGATACATGACTACAACTGCCAAATGATAGCAGTTGTTTGCCTGCAAATCAGATTGATGAAACGATGAAAGCCTTTTTTTTGTACTGTGGTACAAATTGTTATAAGGGCTGTTTGTTTAGTCAGGCACGAAGCTTTAACAAGGCTGGACTCTGTTTGTTCCCTCTTCTCTATCTGCAGTACAAACTGGACCCACAACAACTATTCATCATCCAGCCTGTCTGCACAAAACGAAGCCATAGGACTTTATGTGTGTACCTGTGCTTGTACCTTTGTGCAAATGAAAGGTGTGTTTGTTGTTGTATGCAACTCTAAATGGCCATGGACTGAAAACGAGTATCTTTTGGTAGGAAATGAGCAGAGTTTAGAGAGTTTCAGTGTCCTATTATTTATCTGAGCTATAGCCTTATAGAGTGCAGCTCTTGCCTGTATTTTATAGGTTATCAGTTCAGCATGCTAACAGTCAGAGATCTGACACAGCGTTCCAAGAAGCATGAATATCAACACAGCTTTCTTGCCAGCAGCAGCAGTTTGTAGGAGCCACAGCAGCAGCGTGCCAGGAAGCCCACACACACTTTATCAGAGTAATTTATAGTTGAGCAGATACAGCAGAGCTGCTGGTGCTACTGCAGCTTTGGAGCCAGTTATGCTAATGAAACAGAAATGTAATGGCAACATAACATGAAATGACATAACATACAGCATTGTAGAGTATCAGGTATACTGCAAAACTGTGTGGGGCTGCAATGTCATTTGAGGCAGCCACTGCATTGGAACATAAAGAGTAAACACTTTACAATATGACATGAACTCAGCATAGTAGAAATTACCATAAAGACACACATGATCTCCACTTACTACATATTGCATTCCCTGAGCACGTCATCTGTTGGGGCCTTATCATTGATGTTGTGGATCTTGTGGATCTTGGATGTTTCATCCTGGATAGTGGCTCTCACACTCGCTAGTCCACGGTCGCCTTCTTTATGGCTAGCGTACAGTCTCAGGGTGCTGGATTTGGGATGGAACCCTCCATGCATGGTGAGGAGCTTTCGCGTCTTAACGTCTGTGGTCTGTATCTCTTCCTTTGGCCACCTTGTTATTCCCGCAGGGTATCTGATCACTGGCAGGGCCTAGCTGTTTATTGCCTGGGCCTTGTTCTTGCCATTGAGCAGACTTCTTAGGACTTGCCTTACTCGTTGGAGGTATTTGGCAGTTGCTGTTTTCCTTGTTACCTCTTCGAGGTTGCCATTTGCCTGTGGTATTCCAAGGTACATGTAACCATCCTTAATGTCTGCTATTGTTCCTTCTGGGAGAGAGACCCCTTCTGTGTGGACTACCTTCCCTCTCTTTGTCACCATTCGACTGCACTTCTCAAGCCCGAATGACATCCCAATGTCAGAGCTGTAGATCCTGGTGGTGTGGATCAGTGAGTCGATGTCCCGCTCGCTCTTAGCATATAGTTTGATGTCATCCATGTAGAGGAGGTGACTGATGGTGACCCCGTTCCTGAGTCGGTATCCATAGCCAGTCTTGTTGATTATTTGGCTGAGGGGGTTCAGTCCTATGCAGAACAGCAGTGGGGACAGAGCATCTCCTTGGTATATGCCACATTTGATGGATACTTGTGCAAGTAGCTTGCCATTGGCCTCAAGGGTGGTTTTCCACAGCCTCATCGAGTTTGCAACAAAGTCTCTATTGATGTTGTACATCTCCAAGCATTCAGTGATCCATGTGTGTGGCATTGAGTCATATGCTTTCTTGTAGGTTGGTGTGTCAGGTTCTGCAGTCTTGGGTGACTGTTCTGTCCACCAGGAGTTGGTGTTTGGCTCCTCTGGTCCTTTTGCCAATGCCCTTCTGTGCTTTGCTCATGTATTGATCCATGTGTCCACTTATCTTAGCCGCGATGATGCCTGACATGAGCTTCCATGTTGTGGAGAGACAATCCTTCAGGATCAGGATTTGGTAAGCCATTCAGGGTGCGTCCCATCTCTTAGCAGCTGGTTCATTTGTGCTGAAGTACTATAGGCAATACAAGGACCCAAACGCCTAACGATGAAGGCATGATCTTGTGATTAGTCTTCTGTCTTTTGGTTTATCAGCGCCAGAAATGTAAGAATTCTTGTCTTGAATTATGGCTCTTCTCTTCTGTTCTATCTACAGTGCCTCTGTGTGGCCAGATTATTTACTTACAGCTAATGCTTTAAAATGACAAGAATAATGCACTTGTACAACTGTATAAGAACTATGTCCTTTAAGGGAGTAAGTGGACATCTCAGTTCTATTTATTAGTCCTGCTAGCAGCATGGCAGTGGCCACCACTTTGGTCCAATCTGAAATATCTCAATAACTAGTGGATGGGTTGCCATGAAATTTGGAAGAGACAATGCTTGTTGCCAGACAATTAATCCTAATGACTTTGGTGATCCCCTGACTTTTCCTCTAGCACCACCATGAGGTTCACATTTGTGGTTTTTAGAGAAATGTCTCAGCAACTGTTGAATAGATTGCTATGATATTTTGGTTCAGACATTCATGTTCCCCTCAGGATGAACTGTAATAACTTTGGTGATCCCATCACTTTTCATACAGCACTGGTTTTTGAGCAAATATCTGCAAAATGAATGACATTCCCATCATTTGTGTTTAGTGATAATTAGCAAATGTTAACATTTGTTAACAAGGCTTTTATTGTGAAATATTTGTGGACCGTGTTGTGGAAAATTCAGTGTCCCGGCATTTAATTGAGTACATGCTTTTATTTCAGGAAATACTGTAGAATACTCTATGTAGAAAGATGGGGCTGGCAGTGGCAGCACCGCAGCAGCAGCGCTGTCTGTGTCGACACCACACGGAAGCAGTTCAAGAAGGTAGCTGTCACACACAGGTAGAGGTAGGCAGTGTGGCCGAAGCGTTAGTCCTGTTATGTGATAATTAAAATGTGCTCATACCTGTCAGTAGGAAGAAGACCTTTTTACATATTCTTTAAACTATATGATCTGCCACCTTCAGAAGTTTTCTGATGACTCTGCTGTGGTGGGATGTATCAGCGGTGGTGATGAGACTGAGTACAGGGCTGTGGTGGGTAACTTTGTCTCATGGTGTGAGCAGAACCATCTGCAGCTCAATGCGACAAACTCTAAGGAGCTGGTTGTAGATCTACGAAGGGCCAAGGCACCAGTGACCCCAGTTTCCATCCAGGAGGTCAGTGTGGACATGGTAGAGGACTACAAGTACCTGTGAGTACACATGGACAATAAACTGGACTGGGTTAAGAACACTCAAGCTCTTTACAGGAAGGGTCAGAGCCGCCTCTATTTCCTGAGGAAGCTGAGGTACTTCAGCATCTCCCGGACAATGCTGAGGATGTTTTATGAGTCTGTGGTGGCCAGTGCTATCCTGTATGCTGTTGCATGCTGGGGCAGCAGGTTGAGGGTAGCGGACGCTACCAGACTCAACAAACTCATCCGTAAGGCCAGTGACATTGTGGGGGTGGAGCTGGACTCTCTGGCGGTGGTGTCAGAGAGGAGGATGCTGGCCAAACTACATGCCATCTTGGACAGTGTCTCCCACCCACTCCATGACGTGCTGGTCAAACAAAGGAGTACCTTCAGCGGAAGACTCATCCCCACAAAATGCACCACAGAGCGCCACAGGAAGTCATTCCTGCCTGTGGCCATCAAACTCATTAACTCCTCCCTCTAAGTGTCAGTCTATATGACCCTAAGTCAATAAAGTGGACATTGATCATTAACATCAGAATCAGAATCAGAAATACTTTATTGATCCCTGAGGGGAAACTCTTTCGTTACAGCTGCTCACTGTCACGTCAGTGCACACAGGAATAGAAGTACTAAGCAAATCAGAATATAATACAATATAATACAGCTGAGATAAATTAAGTACAAAGTGGATATAAGTATAAAAGCTAAAATAAGTGTAAGTACAAAAGTGGATTTAGAGGTTGATAAGTATGTACGGTATAATACATTGTAATAATATAAGTAATAAGTAATAGTGCAATAATGAGTGCTGTCAAGTTAAGTGTAGCTTATTAAGATTATTATGAGACGGTGGATATTGCACAGCAGTAATGGAAGTATGAATAAATAAATAAATATCTGAAAACTGAATATGTTGCACAGCAGTATTAACCAGAGAATATTGCACAAATAGTAATTTCCGGGAGAGGGAGGCACAATGCAAATACCACCTAGAATTTGTTTTTAAATAGTAGAATTGTAACTGTAGTGTTAATATTAACATATTTATAATAATAGGAATGACAGCTATAGGAAAAATAATGTCAGTATTAGTAACAGTATATATATATATATATATATATAGAGAGAGAGGGAGAGAGAGACAGAGAGGGCGTAACTTCTTTTGCATGCAGTAAATGTGGTCGCAGTGTATGTTAGTTCGACTTAGGTCACTGTATAAATTCCCATTAGGTCTGACAACCTCATTATAAAGTCTCACCAGTGTCTCTCACCTTTACATCCCTCTCTCCTCCCTCTGTCCCTCCACCTTCTTTCTGATAACCTCACCATGCTGCAGTGTTCCGGTAATTCATCTGAGCTCCGGTCAGAGCCAACACAACATAAACAGTCAGACTAAATACCACTTTACTGACTCCCACTTGCTCTTCTCTCCTCTTTGTCTGGCCGTCTTATAGTCAGGCCTGCAGCTGTGTGTTGGCTGTATGGGAGGCTTTTGTCGGACTGCAGTTAGTAGGGTGGAAGTTTTCCCATGAATGACTTGTTGAATGCTCTGTGCACTCGTTGAATCACCTGCATAATGTGCCACGAAGCTGAACTATAAGCTGCCATTTTAGCTTAAAAAGTGATTCGAGTAAAATCTGTGGCCGATCCAATTATGTTGTTATGCCAACAAGACTTGCACTCAAATGATGGTTTCCACAAACGTACATGCTGTCCAGGGTTGCCAACTGTCCCATAAAATACAGAATCGTCCCATAATTGGAAACTAAGAGACGTGTTCCATATTGAACTGATACAGGGTGTTATTTGTTCTGTATTTTTGAGAATCATTTCAGTGGAAGTCTCTGGGAGAGAAATATTACAGGTTAGACTATTAGGACAGGGCAATTTGTATGAGATAGAAGTTATGTTATATTATGTTCCAGTACCCAAACAGAGAAGTGTGAGTGACAGCGTTGCTACGATACGCCTGACAGCGGCTTTCTACAGGTCTGACAGCGACCAAGATGAGGTGACTGAGGGGGCTGTTAAAAATTGCAGGTTTTTTTTCATAAAATCCAATTCATTGATTTAACCATGCAATAGCCTCAGAAAGGCTTAATAACAGCAACATAATGCTACTGTTTCAAAATCAAAGAATACATTTATTAATCAGAGCACTCACGTAAGAACGTAGCATTAGCAGAGCACTCAGCTCTGGGTGGTAAATCAGCCGTAGGAGGCACATGGAAACAGCTGTTTGCAGCTTGCAGCTTATCCCATTTCAGGAAGTTGGCAACCCTAGTACTGTCTGAACATGTCTGGACACATCCATTTTGGAGTGTATGTGACCTTTAGAGGCCTGATCACACCAGAAAGTGGCACAACAATTCATACACATGTCTTCATATACTATTTTTATATAAAAGCTTTGCAACGTAGTGACTACTCGCAGGGCTACTTGGCAAATTAGCTGTAGTTGGCGAGCTAACCACTAATACGCTAGCCAGCCAGCCACAGGCTAATGAGTCAGTCACAATGACACAGTTGCTAACAGGACAATAAGTCCACACAGTTTATTCAAGAGACATATTTGTCACTAGACAGATACAAACACACACTGACACACCAGACCCCCTGCTTATTGAAAAGGCATGATTTGTGGCTGGAAAAACCTGTGATTGCTCCCAGCATGGACGCTTATATCTTGATCTAAACAGAGTGTTTGACATGTGTTCCTGCCTGTACGGCTCATGTAGCAGGTATTTCATCATCGCTCACTTTGGTAGCTGTGAGGTATTTTTTGTGGCAGAGACAGACTGCTGAAATCGACACAACGAGAGAAGAGTGCAACAGAAATAATAGTGGTATTAGTCATCCTGCTCTTGTACTGTACAGTAATAAGGAGCTCTATTTTTAAGACACGTCATAAGGATTTAAGGGTGGAATATCCTCTTATTATGTCTTTACACTCGCAGGTCACATCATATCTCCTCACAGCTGCCAGCTTGTCAGTGGGGGACGTCTCATAGTTTTTCTATTAAAGTGATGGTTTTCTGAATGCTTGGTCAGTTCCATTCCTACTCCTGGGGACTTGTCTTCTTTCCCGCTCCCTCAGTGCTCTGAATTCTCCAGCCCCATTATTTTTTCATCTCAGCCTCTTCGTCTGTCTATTTGGTCTCCTATCCCTACCCGCCCATTCTCTCCTGACTGATCTGCCTGTGAATGTGAGCCATTTGTGTTCGTAAATGAAATATCCTCTCTTTTCTGTCACCGCCCATCCGGATCTCCCTGTAATTAGAGCACTTGTGTAAAGCAGCGGTCTTTAAATTGTATTGTGTAAGTGTATTAGGTACAGACCAAAATGCTGACGGTAGCGGTTTGGCATGGATTGATGCCCTGCCTGCTGTAATTTTAATGTCACTGACAGGAAATGAGAGACAGGTGAAAATAGCTCCAATAAAGTAATTTGATATGGTAATGATAATTTCTCTCATTTTCAATGCGAAAAGTTTCTTAAATTGAGTCAAATGTTTGGTCTGAGTGGTCTACATCATTTGGTCTTGTTTCAAGAAGTGAAACTACGACTATGTCTACACTAAGCCGGCTAAATCTGAAAATGCTGTGCATCTACACTTCAGGTCGTATGTTTTTTGGCAGCTTAAAAAGCTGTGAACACAACATTGACATCTTAAAGTTGTTATAGTGAAACACTTAACCTATTTACACATCCAGCAGACATGGAGCAACATTAGTATTCATTGGAAGTCGTGTTTCTGACCTCATGGTAAATGTCCAACATTCAATCTCCTTTTAGCTCTGGGTTGGTCTTCACCAGCTCCTGAGAAAAATATCTGGCTCTTTAGCTGCTAAATGCTCCACTATGTTCACCAGCTGGTCTGATTAGTCTGATTATTCCACTAAATAACAATACATTTTTTGTTGTATAGGACGTTAGTTAAAAATCTTTTTTTTTTGGCCAATAATGGATGTTTAAATAGGTCTCATTTTTTGGTCCTGCATAATATCCTTCTAGAGAGCACAGTCAGTGCAGCAGGAACCAAGGATCATAATCCATGTCTTACTTTATTTCACAGTTGAGTTATTCACAAACATCCCTTTATTCTTATATGTGGAGTTTGAATAGATTTGAAAAGAAAGTGTTCTACATAACACTTTTGCCAGCTGGGATGTCAGTGTCTCTCACTTTTTAATTTCAGTAAAATGTCTGCCTCTTGAGGAAAAAACAATTGAAGCGATATGGGCTGAAGTTGCAGAAAGTCCCCTTAATTGAAAATCATTGTAAGAGAAATAGAAGAGCATGCAGTCTGATGGGCTGCCACTGTACATCTTACTATTTGCCTGTATTAAGTTCATCTCTCTGTTTTCAGCACATTCATTACCCTCTTCTTCCACTACTGATTAATACCACCCATCAAGCATGCTGTCTTTGCTTTACTTGGTGTGTTTTCAGTCAGTTTCCTAAAATCTGAAATAATATTAAAGGCCCTAAAAACCTGTTTTCTTATAAGCAATGGAGTCTTACATAACCCACCACAGTTATAACAACACTGTTGTTTTTACGAGGGATTTCTGTATTTGTTTATTTTACAGGTCAGTAATGTCCTAATAATTTCCTAGGCAGTGTCCAGGAAATAAATATTTAATTAGGTACTTATATGGAAAATAGAAACAGTGTTCAGTCCAGAGAGTCTCTCAGTCAGTGCACAGTAGGTCAGTTGAACTAAAAAATGTGATATTTGTGTACAGGCAAGCATACAATTCAACATAGAAGACGAATAAAGTTCCCAATAATAAATGAAAAATTAATTCATATTTACATGGGATGAACCAAAGCATTTCTTTCGAGGAAGTTGTTGTTTTCCTTATAATTAGTACCAAATTACATGGTTCTTTCCAGCAAACTTCATCACAAAGTTAGAATCAAACAACAGACATCTGTTGGGATTTACAATGGTTAAAGGGGCACCCACTTATGTAGGTGTGATCAATTAATTATGACTATCAGAATTATCAAAGATAATCATAAATAACTTTTTAATGAATAAAGTCCTCGGGGCACCACTCTTCTTAATGAAGAGAAATTATTGAGAATGAATGAATTGATTGAGTCTCATAAAATACACTAAACTACCAATTTGGAACTCAGATGAATAATTAAATTAATAACTATAACCAGAATTACTGTCAATAGCTAGTAGATTGAAGGATTTGGAGTTCAACATAGAAGAGGTTGCCAAATTACTCACTCTTGTGCAACATTAAAGAAGCCAGCATAATTACACACAAGCATTTATTAAAAGATAAACAAAGCAAAAACACACAATATGAAGACTCTAAACACTAAACACTAAACTACAGAACACAGGGTGTGTGTGTGTGTGTGTGTGTGTGTGTGTGTGTGTGTGTGTGTGTGTGTGTGTGCGCGCACGCAGGTCTGGGTGCGCACCAAAAGGAATGTGTGTATGTTTCTTTGTTCTGCCTCCGTATGTCTCACGTGCAAGAGCATGAACTCACGTGGTCAGAAACAAAGGAACATGTGAAGCGGGAGCTTTAAAGTTCTCTCCGCCGGGTGTGGCTGTCTTTAAGGGCCAAACTAGGGGTGTATGTGTGTGATCTGTTTATGATAACGGTACCTAGTTAAAAGGAGTTAGTTAGCATGCAAAGACTCTGTCTGTGTAGAGCATAACAAACTAACATCAACTTAGCATGTGGCTACCAAATTAACCTAACAGATAAACACGTCACAACAACAAAACCTCAGAAAAACACATCAGTAACGTCACATGTAAAAAGTTAAACAGTCCTTTGCTTAGCTATATACACTGTTACTTTATGCTATGCCCAGTTGTTACGTTACCATCCATCATGAGGGAAAGAGAGGTGGTTGGCTTTGGTGCTTCTGTTAGCTGGCAGTCAGTCTGTTGTAGACGAGCCAAGCTGGGAAGAATGGTAGTTCCGCTGTGGAAGCGTCTTTTGCTGTCCGCTTCTAGAGATTGGAGGAAGCCGGTTGCTCTGCCTGTGGTTGTCCTTACAGGGATAACAGCTCGATGTTAACTTGCTTTGTGCTTCTGTTAGCATGTGAAGTTAGCTGGCAGGCTTTGTGTGTGGCAGCCATTGGCCCTAAACTTTGTTGCAGAGATTTAGCAGGTTTTTGTGTTGCTGCAATAAGATCAAAGACTTCAGTTCTGCTGTGTTTACATGGTGAAGCCAGGAGAAGAGAGTTCAGGTGGGTGTCTCCTAGTGAGCCGGCCACACTGAGAGGGAGACAGCCATGGCTGTCTGCTGCAGTGAAGGATTCCAGGAGAAAGAGAGACAGAAGTATTTTTAATACCTTCATAATATCTGTTGATACTGTATTTACATTGAGCATATATCTTAAAACAATTGTGTTTAATCTAATTACCACAAACTTAGTGACACACAGCAATTCTGGGGTGTGGGTGGTATACCAATACACAAGTATAAATTGGTTTTGGGGGCTCTGGGCAAAATATAATGAATCTGCTATTTGCAGTATGTAGTGTAGACATGATGGCCGCATAAAGCCCCTGATAACTTGGTTTCAAATCAAGTATTAGTCTATAACATTAAATGTATATGATTAAATAAGAAACAATACATTATAGTTTGGGGGGAAAACAAACTACAACTTATTCATTAAGAGTTTAACAGTCAAAAAATCAAGTATCTGCTTCATCCGGACTGTATGTTTTGATCAGATTTGATTGTCAGTGGCCGAACTATCCCTACAACTGTCTTCAGATTTGGAATCAAATGTTGCTAAATCATGATTGGTGCACGGAAGTACATGACATCGTGTACTTCCAACTGAGCTCCGCCCACTTCAAACCAGTGAGAGGAGCACAGAGAAAAAAAGAAATGCAGATATCTCTAATGCGAAACAACCAAAACTGTGGCAGAAAGTATCATCCAACTGTTTATGGTAAAAAGATATTTAATATCAATGACAAATCCAACATTATACTTTCTGTTTACTAGGAAGGTAGTGGGCGTTGGGGGGCCCAACAGTGTCAGACTGAAAATTCCTTATGTAAATGCCATATCCCCAATATGATCAAAAGCAGGGTCGGTGATACTTTCACTGTGTCTCAGCCCAAGCGTGAAATAATACTTAACTAAAAGAGAGCACTCAGTAGAGTGCAGCTCTCCACCAAGCCTGGTGTCTCTAATTAACGTATGAATAACCCACCAATGTCTTAAGTCATTTCGAGAGTTATCACAACGCCTTTTTTGCTTTTTGCGTGTCATTTCACGGCATTTAGTCTCTACTGACTTACACTGGTCAGAGACTGCGTGTCATTTTACACACGAATGTCAGAGAGAAAAAATGTCAGGTGACGTAGTATAAAGATCAGCACAGTCCGTGTAGGGACGAGGTCCAGGGGAAAAAATATTAGGCTGCTGGGTCCAGCAGTATGCGAGATTAGCTGCGGAGAGATACACACACACACAAGCTAACGCATGATCCCCTCCAGGCGTAATCAGACAATGACCATGATTAGCCACTGACTGGATCTCTACCTCATTACAACAACTAATGGAAGTTTCATGTTATAGAGATACACTGATATTGTAATAATAAGAATGTTTTTGATGTAACAGGATAAAATTATATAATAACAAATGGAAATACAGAGACAGCGGAAACAGTCAGAAAAAGAGTAAAGTAAATAGAGAGGAAGGGAAAACAGAGAATAAAGAAATACATTTGAGGAGATGGTAGTAAAATAAAAGAGTAGAGTCAGATGCTAGGGAAGGGAAATGAAGTGTGAGCGTATCACTTGCCAACCTGCACTCCATAATCCACATTTCCACTTGTATTTCAACTGCATACAGTGGGGAAAAAAGTAGATCCACATCACACAAAATCCCGTCATGCTGCTGAGAAATCTCTTTTTTCCTTATTAAAAAACCCACTTCTTGTCAAATTTCCCAAAACACTGTCAGCCAGCCAATTAAATACTCCATATCTGTTCAAATCAATTATCTCCACCACGCAAATGCCCTGCAACACTGTTGTGAAATGATTGAGCTAATGGGTTTTTGTTCCCACGCAGACGGTATCAAACCACTCCGCAGCAATTAAGATCATTATCCACCCTCGTGTTTTTGTTTAAGCCCATTTCAGGTCCATTTTGCTAACTCGCAGGCTCAGCTATGATTGAATTTGAAGCTAGAAGCACGTTGTGTACTCTCAACCTTGTTAAAACGCATCAGGTGACCACAAATGCACTTGAGTTCCTGAGAGCTCTCTATGGCACGGATAATTGACCTTGTGGTAGAAAATAGCAATTAGTACCTCAAGTAGCTAAGATATAGTCGAGGTTATTATAAAATTACTACTGACTGGCAGTCTCATACTGCAGAATTATGGAACAAAGAGAAAACTTCAGCACAGCCAGCCAGTGCAAATTCATTGTTTAGTAAAAACATACACCTGCTTACTGCTTCCATTTAGCGGCCAACTATGTGTATGACACGCTGTTTACTTCAAATACACATCAACTACATCAGATGGAGCAATGAATGATCAATGACAATACAAATATGGATCATTCAGAGCACCAACCCTCCTCAGCAGGGAGGTATTTTTGCTCCTGTTGCTTTCTGTGTCATTGCTGAAACGTGGACAATAAAATTAATAGTTTTAGGAATTGTTGATGCTGAAATTTTAGTTTGAAGAAAAAAAATGATTCAGCAATTTTTTTATTTTTTTTACATGTCAGATCATATCATGGCACTGAGGTTTTAAATGAAGCTGGAGAAGATTTATTGTTAGGATGGAGAGGTTAGGTTAGAGTTTGGAACCTGCATTATTTTTTTTTTTTGTTTGTTTTTTTGGCCACAACACAACATTTGACCCATTATCACAGAGTGAAGCTGATATGGGTTAACGTGTTATCAGAATCAGAATCAGAATCAGAAATACTTTATTGAACCCCAAGGGGAAACTCTTTTGTTACAGCTGCTCACTGTCACGTCAGTGCACACAGGAATAGAAGTACTAAGCAAAGAATATAATCCACTATAATACAGGTTAGAAAATAAATTAAGTACCAAGTGGGTATAAGTATAAAATTAAAATAAGTGTAAAGTACAAAGTGGGTTTACCAGTTGATGATAATAATACGGTATAAAGTAATAGTGCATGAACTGTCAAGTTAAGCTTATTAAGATTAGACGGAGGGTATTGTACAGCAGTAATAGAAGTATGAATAAATATCAATAAATAGGGAATTTTAAACTGAAAATAGTATATTGCACAGCAGGATTAACACAGAATATTGCACAATTACATCAAGTATTGCAGAGATGTTAATGATCAATGTCCAGTTTAATGACTTAGGGTCATATAGACTAACACTTAGAGGGAGGAGTTAAAGAGTTTGATGGCCACAGGCAGGAATGACTTCCTGTGGCGCTCTGTGGTGCATTTTGATGAGTCTTCCGCTGAAGGTGCTCTTTTGTTTGACCAGCACGTCATGGAGTGGGTGGGAGACACTGTCCAAGATGGCATGTAGTTTGGCCAGCATCCTCCTCTCTGACACCATCGACAGAGAGTCCAGCTCCACCCCCACAATGTCACTGGTCTTACGGATCAGTTTGTTGAGTCTGTTAGCGTCCGCTACCCTCAGCCTGCTGCCCCAGCATGCAACAGCATACAGGATAGCACTGGCCACCACAGACTCATAAAACATCCACAGCATTGTCCGGCAGATGTTGAAGGACCTCAGCCTCCTCAGGAAATAGAGGCGGCTCTGGCCCTTCCTGTAAAGAGCTTGAGTGTTCTTAACCCAGTCCAGTTTATTGTCCATGTGTACTCCCAGGTACTTGTAATCCTCTACAATGTCCACACTGACCCCCTGGATGGAAAATGGGGTCACTAGTGCCTTGGCCCTTTGTAGGTCTACAACCAGCTCCTTAGAGTTTGTCGCATTGAGCTGCAGATGGTTCTGCTCACACCATGAGACAAAGTTCCCCACCACAGCCCTGTACTCAGTCTCATCACCACCGCTGATACATCCCACCACAGCAGAGTCATCAGAAAACTTCTGAAAGTGACAGGACTCTGTGTGGTAGCTGAAGTCTGTGGTGTAGATGGTGAAGAGGAAGGGATAGAGGACAGTCCCCTGAGGGGCCCCAGTGTTGCTGACCACGCTGTCCAACACACAGTGCTGCAGACGCACATGCTGTGGTCTGCCAGTCAGGTAGTCAACAATCCAGGACACGAGGGGGGCATCCACCTGCATCGCTGCCAGCTTCTTACCCAGCAGGGCTGGTTGTGTTGAAGGCCCTGGAGAAGTCAAAAAACATGATCCTCACCGTGCTTGCTGGCTTGTCGAGGTGGGTGTAGATGCGGTTCAGCAGGAAGGGGGTCCAGGAGGGGTCTGACCATGGGCCGCAGCTGTTCCAGCACCAGTCTCTCCAGGGTCTTCATTATGTGGGAGGTCAGTGCCACCGATCTGTAGTCCTTGGAGCCACTAGGATGCGGCATCTTTGGCACAGGAACGAGGCAAGATGTCTTCCACAGAACAGGGACCCTTTGAAGACTCAAGTTGAAGACATGTTGAAGGACACCACATAGCTGGGGGGCACAGGCTTTTAGCACCAGGGCTAACTCCATCGGGGCCTGCAGCCTTGTTTGAGTGGAGTTATCAGCTGTCCTCTCACCTGGTCAGCAGTCAGCCACACAGCAGAGGTTACAGGTGGGGGAGGGGGGGAGTCATCAGTGTGAAGAGGGCTGTTAGCCTGAGAGCCAGTTGAGGGGGGAGTAGGACTCTCCCAGGAAGATGGAGGAGGGGGGAGCAGTGGACTCAGAGGAGTTTGAGGGCCGACAGCAGCTGAGTTAGAGGGGGTATGAGCAGGAGCCGGTGTGTTGAATCTGTTAAAGAACAGATTAAGTTTGTTGGCCCTGTCCAAGCTGCCTTCAACTCCTCTGCTTAGCAAACAGTTGCCGCATCCAGTCCACCTCCAAAAGTCCATTCTCTCTCCTTTTAGCTCTCTTATTGGTTTCCACCAAATCTGGAGAAAAGTATCTGGCTCTTTAGCTGCTAAATGCTCCACTGTGCTCACCAGCTAGTCGCTAACTGTGTCTGTCTCAATACTCCAAACAAGAGTTACATGAATAACTGTGGTTCTGTGAGTTCTGGTTGAAGGCCACAGACTGATGGTATTACCTGGATTTCTCTCCACACTGCCAACAGCTGATTTGTGTATTTATATGTGTTATATGATAAGAGCTGCGTTGCCCAGATCAGAGTGACCTTGATGTTGCCTAGAGAACAGAATTACTCAGGTTTCGCTAGAAAAGGCAAAGAACTGCTGTGGTGTCTACATAAAATTCACTAACTCAATAAGATGAATTTACTGTTAATCTATTCTCTAAAAAGATTTACATCTTCCTGACCTTTCCTTTGGGTTGTGTGACTAATGGCTGTTGTCTCTTAGATGCGAAGGCTGAGTTAGTGTGATGTGGGACACCAGAGACCAAAGTTCACGTCCTGTCTTATGTACCAACAGTCAATGTTTGTTTCTTCCAACCCTGGCCATGACCATTTCCCTAACCTTAACTTAGTAGCTTTAGATGCCAAACCAAACTTTAAGAGGTGGCAGATCAGAAAACGATCATATGAACCATTTTTGTAATAGTCACGTGTGCTTTTGGAAGACTTATTTTGTGTTTTAGGTACAAGAACTGTTGTTGTAATGAGTCAAAGCCACAGGCTGAGGTGCTTCATACAACACTGAGCTGTGTTGGGATTTACTGTTTGTGTGTCTGCTTTCATCTTGTGTGTGTGTCCAGCAGCAGGGATATGTATGCCAGTCAGAGCGATGCTCCCTGTCACTGCTGATAAGTGGTAATTGAATTTTGTCAGGCGGAGCTGACGGGGCAGGGCTGGCAGACCAGTGTGTGTTGCATGAGAGGGTCTTGGCAACATAATGCTTTTAATTGTGTCGGTCAGGGGCCGCATGGAGGTCTGTTTACTGTAAGCGGCCATTTCCCTCTTTGTCTCTCTGCTGTCTCTCAGTCTTTGTGCCTCCATTTCTCTTTCTCTGTCTCTGTATCCCTTTTTTACTTCACTAGCATTGATCAAATACACTATCCCTAAAGCAGTGTCCAAAAGTTTAAAGCTGCAACTAATTAATATTTTATGTAATATATATTTTATATATAATATCAAGGTATGGGATTCAGGTAGGGCAGGTTTGGTTATTAGTAGAACTATCAAAGATATTTATGAATATTAATCAAATTATGAATATTATCAAAATTATTCATATTAATAATTACGGGGCACCACCCTGGGATCAGGCACCAATAACCAAACATGAAAAACTGTCTCAAAGTTGGCTGTCCACCTAAAAATGCCAATATTTAAAGTACTATCTTACATTAATTATAGTGAACAGTGAAGGGTGAATCCGAGCGCTGACCGTCGCTACCAGCTGTTATTGCAACGCATACACAAAATAACCACAGGCAACTGCTCTTAAAGGTACAATAGAGTTTATTTAACCTTAGCACTGATTAATAATCAATAACTTCAGCCAACAACCTCTATCGTGTATTCTAAACACAATAAGCATACAACAATCAGCAAACGTGTGTGTGTGTGTGGGACAGTAGAGGGACGGTGATGAAGCTGTTCCTTTCGGGGCAGCAAAGGAAAACAGCAGCCGACGTCGGTAGGGAGAGGGGCTCTGTTTCTCGTCCAGTGAGTTCAGACTCTTCCTAGGGAAATGAAAGCTCACGTGAGAAGTGTCTTCTTGTGGTAACGGCCGTTACCGTGGAGAGAGCCGTGATGCGCCTCCAAGTAAACAGGTTACTGTGGAATGGCGACGGGCAGTGTGGAGCGGCTGTGTCGGCTTGGCGCCTTCCTACTGTCTGCTTCTCAGTCAAGCCTCTTACTGAAGGCATTGGCCTTTGCGGGGAGGCCGGTCTTTGTCCCTCACACGAGGTGGGGCCATGCCCAACATCAGCTTGTCCCATTGTCCCCACGTGGCCAAATATATCAATTAATGCAGCTTTAAAAAACTAGAACTTGTCAGTTTATGTGTGTACTTCTTACATTCAAACCATACTTGGATGTTTTTAAATTCTTTTTAATTCATTTTAAAGGTTTTTTATTATACAATTGATTTATTCACGTTTAATATTTAATTTATTGATATGATTTTTATATGGCTTATTTACATATTTTTCTTTTTTTCTTTCATTTTTTGGTTCATTTGTTCCTTTTTTATATTTAATTATTTTCTGTTTGAAAACATGGACCATATGATTCAAAGTGACAATTTGTTGGAATCTATGATAACATTTTTGTGAATACCAACAAAAACATATGATTAATATTGTACACTAGCACTAAATCCAGTATAATGTAGTAAAAACTATAAATAAACTGCAATATACAGTATAAAGCAAGAATACATGTTGAGGTGTTGTGATGTAAGAAAATAAAGCTGGAGGTGAAGAGTGCTGCAGCCTGAAGCAGTGTGGTCTCGTTCCATGTTCTTCTGCTGTCTGCCAGTCACTTCCCACGTCCTGAGCTGCTGTCAGTGATGTCGATGTTTGCTGCTGCAAGGTCAGAGCAGCTCTCCCTCTCCCTCTCTCTCTCTCTGTCATTGTCTCTGTGGGTCTCTCGCCCTGTCTCATGAGTGTTTGTGCCGGCGGCAGGTTGTGGTGGTTAGCTGAATAACCTTAGCAGTGCAGCCACTGACAAATTGGTCTGGATTAATGTCAGTGCCGAAGTCTGATCTGGCTCTCTCGCTTTCTCTCTCGCTCTCTCTCTCTCTCTCTCTCTCTCTCTCTCTCTCTCTCTCTCTCTCTCTCTCTCTCTCTCTCTCACACACACACACACACACACACACACACACACACACACACACACACACCCCTCTGCTACCACTCCAATGTTTGTGTTGAATTTTCGACACGTTTTGACATGAATTCTATTGTGTTTATGATTTCTTCAACAGGTTTTTTCATTGAGGTTATTGTCCATTCGTCCCCCTCCAAGTTATTATCCAGATGGGTTTGGGGTTAGGGTTAGGCTGAGCCTATATGAGCCTAATTTAGCCTAATTAATAATTATCAGTCATTGATTACCACTGATAACCAGAAGTAGCATGGTCAGAAAAGGATAAAACTCCTTAAAAACGATGCCAGCTTTTATCACATTTTTAAGATTTCTGATATTTTCACCGAATCTTAGCCATTTTAAATGACTATTTTCAGTTGAACAGCATATAATGTATATTATCATAAAGTTTCTCAGTAAAGAAGAAAGCAACAATTCAAGGCAACTTTTTTAGCTAAACCTGGTGGAAGTGTCAGCTTGAGTCAGCCATGATTGACATAACACACGTCCGACAAAGATAACCACAAAGAACCTTAAAGTTTTAATTTTGGAGATGAAACAAAAGCAAAACAAAAGGAAATGAGATGCCCTCTTTCAATCTTATCGCAGCTTTCGCAGCATCCCCGAATGATTGCACTAATGAAAAACAGGGAGTGGAATTATTTCTTGTTGCTGTATTACTTTTGCTGATGAGTTTGTGGAGTTGTTTTCAGTGTCTCTGGAATTAAACGGGAGTGAATGATCCCAGAGTGGCTCAGTGGTTTAGCAATGCAGGTCGAATCCAATGCCTGGCAGAGGCTGAACATGATTTTATGTAGGGACATGAAAAACGAGTTTGCTGATGCTATCGTGCTGACCTGAATCATGTCTTTTATTTCAATTGAATTCAAGTTGGCTCCTTTTTTATTTGTTGCTCCCCAAATATTGTTAATGGGGGATAAGAATTCAATCTGTGTACGTGAGGGGAGGGCATGAACTTTTTTTGGCTTCTGAGGGGGGCATGACAGAAAAAGTTTGAGAACCACTGGATTAGCCCAAGATGACTAGCAAAACGGATTTAAAAATGTCTTCATAGATGTCATCTTAAACAAAATTGATGCAAGCATGTAAATCAAGTCACATATAATACTGAATGGGTGGAAAATGAAATCAGCAAAAAAAACCTCAAATTATGGGGGAACTGTTCCTTAAAGTAAATCAGGTCAATCTTAATGGTGAGTCCGCGCCTCAAAAACAATAACACAACTAGTTTTCTTAGACGTTTGGGTTGAATTCGTAATCTTCGTTCTGCTCATGTGCAAAGAGTGATGCGTCCAGTTTTTCTTCATGGAAACAATGAAAGATTGTTGAATGACTTGATGGTTGAAAGGCATCAAACAATATGTTGTTTGTTTGTTTGACTTTCCAAAAAAAGACAAGTTTCTGTTTGGACTGTTGCTTAATACAACATTTTAAAACATGCAAATATTGTGTCCAGCATGCAATGCATGTTCATCTGGTTTAGCCAGAACTTCATTCCACTCAGCAAGTTTACAGCATTTAAAAGCTGACTTTACTTCGTAAGGATTCAGTTCCATCACATGGAACTGATTTATTCCACATCCTGAGAGGTATTTCTAGCCAGGGTTTCCACCGCCTTCACCCACTGTCCATCGGGTCCGAGCATAGCCAGGGTAGGCTGCAAGCACCCATTCCAGGCTCCAAAACGGGCCCCATGCGAGGTACCCTTTACAGCTGCTCTGTGTGTTCACATGGAAAGGAGTATCTCGCGTATGATCGAGTTTTTGAATTATCCCGTTTTTGTGTTTGGGCACTATATCCCGATATCAGAAACCTTATCCAGGTTTCTGGCCACTGCCGACTACCTGCGCAGGCGCGGCTTCAGCAGAGTGACGTAACAGAAACACAAACAACGGCGGCAGCGAAAGCGTCTCACTTCTCGAGCGATGAACAAAAAGAGTTTTGTCTTGAAATGAAAGAGTTAAATGTATCCACTATCCAGCAGTGGATAAGCAGGGTCACCTATAACGAAAAAATTTACACCCTGTCTATCAACTTCCAAAACTCTCTGCAAAACAAAGAAAAGACGTGGAAAAGGCTTCCGATTCTCCTGATTCCCACAATATACAAAACACCTCACCTCTCTAAGTAAGTGTAAGCTTTGAAAATGTATACTGTCAAACTATAGTCTTACCTTGGGCAACTGGTCAGCCTTTTTGAACAGATCTGACTGACGCAGGGCGTTGGCATCAGGGGCACTGCCAGGCACTTCCCAGTTCATGCTCCAAAACAAAATAGCATTTTGTTAGACGGCTATCAGAGGTTATCTGTTACAACGTGTGTTTTCATCTCTTTCCCCCAATGTTGACTTGTTTTTGCTTGCTGATCAAGTACAGCTACATGCTAATCAGAGCCATTTTTGACAAACAAGGAACAGAACATTCTTGATGAAAATGATTTTATTCAGTAAAAAACTTTACTATTAGATATAGGAGAACTTTACTAGATATATGAGTGAACGCTGTCAATATCAGTCCTGATTTTAAATCTAGTTTTTAAACTGAGTCAGCTGGTAATGTTTTTCATTGCTCTGCTGTTATTCCTGCTAAAAAATAAAAATAAAATGAGGACACGAATAAAATAATTTTGTAGCTAGCTGACTTGCTCCTCCTTTTTAATGAAATGTCTCCTATGTGTCGTAAGAATAAAAATGAACATACAGTACGTATTGGTCGTCCACGGCGCCCTGTAGAACATAAGAAACCCATCCTGTTTGGTTTATGAACATGGCTTCCATCTACACAGCTGATTACTTGTGGAATCCTGTAGGCTGCTGAAAGTGGCTCATAGCTTTGTCCACCATAGTCAAAAGAACACCAAACTGGTTAGGAACCAAGCGATATTCCCGACCGCTGCCCAGTTTGCACAAGACTGTGGCCTCTCTTATGGCTAACAGAACTGGTGCTCGTACTGTTGTTTCCTCTGGGCTCATGAATGGTTCAACTGTGGCACAGGGCCGGTAAAACAATGCCCTAATCATGTGGAATGACATTTTTTCTCCACTTGAAATCACTGAACTCCATCATGGGGACGCTATCCCCGCAGTCACGGCTTCGTATCTTCATCCACCGGTCAAAGTGGAGGACATGTTTAATATTTCCTGTTGCTCTCATCTCCCATTGCTGGTAATAAGGTGGAGAAGCCAAATCCTTTGCCATTGGTATTTGACTTTGTGTAAGCTTGGCAAAAGAAATTGTTTTAGACCAAACATAAACATAATGTAATGAAAATTATTATCGCCACTCGTCACCCAGTCCCTACTGTGCTGAGGCTTGGTGTATCCTTGTGGGGAATGACATGGTCAGAGCCTAGATGCCAAATGTCAAAATCAGTTTGCTGGGTAGGATGTCTGGGCTCCCAGCATGAGGAGCTGAGATATCCAGAGGGGAGTCAGTGTAGAACCTCTCTCCTTTGCATCTGATCGGGATGCTTTTTGGGCACGTCCAGGAAAGAGGAGCTCCCGAGCCAGACCCAGAACACACTGGAGGAATTATATATCCCTTCTGGCCTGCTAAAAGAATTGAGACGTGCTGGAGGAGGTGGAGAACATTACTGAACATGCAGCAAAGCATCCGAATGCATGCTTAGTTTAGAAGTTCCTAGAAACGTGTTGACGGTGCTTCTTCTCATGCATCAAGAGTATTAGAACAGTTGTTCTTAACTGGACCCCATGTGATGAGCTGGCAGGCCTCAAGGACCCCCTCTTGGAGGGAAACTGCTGGCATTCTCAGCTACACATTCGTGACTCCATCATGTAAGTTCACAAAGCCACATTCAAGTATTTTAGCCGGATGAATATGTTATTTACTAAGCAGGCTGGCTATTTGTGGTTCTGCGGTTTTGCTAAGAGAAGAAAAAATACTTTTCCCTGGTAACGTCCTTCATTGAGAAGCTGTTTTTAGGAGTGACGAGGGGGGATTGTCACTAAGAACTTAAATATTGCTTATAATGTGAAGGCAAAAGGTAGCCAGGCATGCTTAAAGCCCATGCAAAATGAAACAAAATACCACAACATCTGGCTGCTGGTAAAGGCTGCTTAAACATTGAAACCCAGTGGCGGCCGGGAAATAAAGCATTTTAATTTTACTTCAAGTGAAGTTATGAAATGAAATTAAAAAATGAGTGCCGTCCCAGCCATGCAACAAGGCAGCCGTTGCCACAGTCAGAATCTTCTGATCCAGTCGATTTGAACAATTTTGGCTTAACCCTTTAAATCAAATCCAACCAAACATCATTCAATGATGTTTCAGCAATTAAGACTCATAGAGCAGCATAGCAAGACCGTTCTAGACCGTATACACACTAATTCAACACAAGCTTCCGTCTGATCCTGCCCCCTCCACGACAAGTAAATTAAAGTAAAAAGGACAGAGGACAGCACCCTAAAGCCAATCAAACTTGGCTGAGTTGCCAATCAAGCCCTCACACAAAGGAGGGTGTCCCTGTTTGTTTTTCTCATGCCATCAGTAATTGTAGCTTATCATTAGATAAGAAGAGACTTTTAGCCGCTCTATACCACTCTTTGGAGAAATAAAGTATGATAGGTTTTTAAATTACCCATTACCAACTCCACTGGTCCAGCCCAGCAGATAATGACAACACGACACAAAAGGAGCTGTTGTAGCAAGATAGCATGGTAGGCTAAACTGTAGGCTGTTATCACTTTTTATATGCACTATTGCATATTTGCATTGCTGGAAGTATCGCCGATGCATTAAGCAGAAAAGCCAAGGTTTGTTTTGTTTTCTATAGGAGCCTTTTGCTCGGTGAGAAAAGACACAGTTAGACGAAGTAGCCAAGCTGTTGGATGGAGTGTGTTTGCTTTTCGGATACAATTGTTGAGTAAATGTCTTCTATAGTCGGGGCACAAAGCTTAGTGCACCGAGCTTGCCCACGACATGTGTGTAAGCAGAAGCCCTTGTTCATTCACAACAGTCTACACCAGCCACACACTAGTATAGTACAGGCTTGTCTAACCGATGTCTGCTTCTGCGTTGAGGAATTCATTTTCGACAGATTTTGCGTGCCTTTTTTAAATCCCGGACTCCCTGCAATACAGACAATGACCACTAGAAGTCCAGCAGACCCCCAGTTCAGAGACCAGTATTACAATATGCACCCCTACTAAAGAAAATGGTCCTACCACTTTACATCACAATTAGCTTCACATAATTATCCATTAACCAAGTTATCACTGAGTAACACCAGCCACTTTATACCCGCTGTGACTTCCAATAGGTTAGCTTATCCATTGTGAGTTAGTTATTTCACTCTGTCTCATTCACAGACAGATGTGTCTGTTTCATCTGTGAATAAATATAATGCAGATTCTCGGTTTCATGTCATACCTCTTGTTTATTACTCTGGCATTATAATATTGTTTGACCATGCCAGAATAGAGTTGTCATGGAGATAATTGCTCCCAGAGCCAGAGAGAGTATGACAGTGGTGTGTGTGTGTGAGTGTGTGTGTGTGCGTGCGTGTGTGTGTGTGTGTGTGAGTGTGCATGTGTGTGTGTGTGTGTGTGTGTGTGTGTGTGTGTGTGTGTGTGTGTGTGTGAGTGTGTGTGTGAGTGTGCATGTGTGTGTGTGAGTGTGTGTGTGTGTGAGTGTGCGTGAGTGTGCGAGTGTGTGCGAGTGTGAGTGTGTGTGTGTGAGTGTGTGTGAGTGTGAGTGTGTGTGTGTGTGAGTGTGTGTGTGTGAGTGTGTGTGAGTGTGTGTGTGTGTGTGTGTGTGTGTGAGTGTGTGTGTGAGTGTGTGTCCGTGGTTGACACTTGAATGGCAGCCATCAGTAACAGAGGAAAATGTCTTTCAGGTGTGAGACTCTCTCTCTCACACACACACACACACACACACACACACACACACACACACACACACACTCACACACACTCTCACACACACACACACACACTCTCACACGCACGCACACACACGCAGGGGTTTTTAACTTCATGTAATTAAGTGTAGAATAATTGCTCAGAGGTTCCTCCCCTCCCTCTCCTCTCCTCTCCTCCCTCTCCTCTCCTCTCCTCTCCTCTCCTTTACTTGACAGAGGAATGTAATTAAAAAAGGAGAGAGCGCTTTCCCAAGGTTTGATCGTTGTCTCCATCCTTTAATGGAGAGCTTAGACCCGCCGTCTATCATCGACAGCCAGAGAGGGATACAGAGAGAGACAGAGGGAGCAGGAGGAGATATCGGAAGAGCGATGAAGATAGAGAAATCCAGCAGTGAGAGGGAGCGCAACGGAGAAAGGCAGGAGACAGCTGAGGCAACGAGAACATCAAGCAGGCAGAGAAAACGTAAAGACGTGGAGAAATAGATCAAAAAGGAGAGGCAGTGAAGGAGAAAGTGATACAGTATAGGGGGATTCTGTTCTCGCGTCACAATGGAAAAGACGTGTTACCTGTTATGGTACCACTGGCAGCATTTTCAAAGGCTTTCCGAGTTATAATACTAATCATAATCTCTAATTGTGGTTATGAGGTTGTGGTTTCTGATTTCACTAAACTCTGAAATAATGTATAATAATTACATTATATTGTCCAATAAACACTCAATTTGCTGCACAAAGATTTGTTTGATTTGAAAAATCAACCAATCTTCCACACTCAATTATAGATTCATGTAGAGTACATGTACAAGAAAGCTGAAAGAGCATATTTGGCTTCCAGATTATGCGTTTTGGGTGAAATCCCCACAGGTTTCGTGTAAAGCCTGAAACAATTATATTTTAATCTGCCAAAAAAATAATTGTTTCTGTACTCATTGTCTTTGCAGGGCAGAATACGCAATGTCTTTATTTGTCTGATGTTCTGGAAACCTATGTGTTTGAGTTAGCCCTGTTAACAGAGCACAGCTGGCTCGAGAAGTTGCTGTAGAGCAGTGGATGAAGGAGAAGACACAAAGAGAGAGGAGAGTCACTGTCAGTCACAATCTCTGCGCTTTGGGAGGCTTCAGATGGAGTAGCTAACAGATAACAGGGCTGAATCTGGGACAGGGAGTGACGTACACACACACACACACACACACACACACACACACACACACACACATAAAAACACACACCATTCTTTATTGTATCTATCCTTGCTGTCAGTCTCAGCATTAACATACACTCTATCTCTTTCTTTCCCTTTAATTCAGTTTTATTGATCGAATATGCTTCATTGGCATGAAACAACACACAAAAACCCATACCAAAGTTACAAAAGGTACGGTTATGAAGGTGATTTACATTAATGCACAAGAAGATCAGAAATGAAAAAACAGTCATGTGTAACAACCAGAGAAAAGACCATTTTAAATAATGAAATAATACATTTACTACAACAGTTCTAGATATGAGAACATGAGTAACCATTGTGTGTTTTTTCACGTGTGTGAGTGCACAAGTGTGTCTACAGGCATGTGCGTTTGTTCACAAAAACATTCCAAATTTTTATTGACTTTTGACTTGGGGTCATGTGTAAAAGTTGACCCCCTTTACAGTATGTGTGTGTGTGTGTGTGTGTGTGTGTGTGTGTGTGTGTGTGTGTGTGTGTGTGTGTGTGAGTGTTTCTCTCTGAACTCGAGCCAAGATGTGAGATTTGCCGGATTTGCTGGAGCCAAGCGCGTTTGCTAGTCACCTCCACTGTAGTACAAGTGCAGCAGCTAATATGTATAATACACGAGGACACCTCCAGCTAATGCACTTGCGCTGTAGCCAAGGTGGGTGAAAACGCTCTCAGACCTCTCTTCTCCCTGTATCCGACACCTCGCAGCACGTGTCGTCCATGTTTGCTTCCCTGATTCTCCATTTCAACTTGTAGAATTTCTCACCTTGCCTTCAGAGACGTGTGAGTGTGAGGTGACGGTGGTGTGGTGCAGCACACGTTCTGTACACGTTGTTCAGGCTTCAGTTTAGTCTTAAAATCTTTATTTTATTGAACAAGTGGAAAAATATGTTGTTTCCATTGTGAATCAACTTGTTTGGTGGATTAAGTTAATCAGGTGACATTTTGGTGATTCTAGCCTTAGTCTAACTTGATGGAAGATATTGACAAAAGCAAGAAAGTTGTACAAGTAAATATGAGATATCATGACTGAAGCATATTCAGTCTTACCAGAACTAACTAAGAAAGTTCATTCTTGACCTAAAAAAAAGTAGTTTGACAAAACAATCTCAACTCACGGTCATTTAGTAGCTTGTTCCAGAGCTAGAGCAATTCAAAGTAGAATTCAAAAAGAGTGTTTTAAGGCAACTTAAAAATGTTAGTGTTCCAAAGCAACAAAGACGCCCCTTAGCCGCAAACCTGCAAAAACAGGCCGGACTTTAACAGGGGCCTCCGAGATTCTTTGTCCACATTCCCCACAAAGAGTCTCTTTTATCCTTCTGTTATAGTGCCCTGTGGCCCTTATGCAAACCACTGCAGCGAATCCCACACACGAATTTTTGATCCGACAAGCGACCCGACTACCTGAGGAGGATCCTTGCACAACAAATGATAAAGAAGATCCAACAAGGGTCTTCCGTAGGTGAGACTCATAGAAAATTTGTGTCAGAATTGAAAGGTGTGTTTGCCGAATCAAAATGTCTACCAGTCACTGTTTAGTTGCAAGCTTCTGAGTGCAATCGCAAAAATGGCAAAATGTGACTTAAATCAGGAACTATCCGATCAAAGAATAAACAAATACGTTTTCAAAACTTACCAGACATTTGATGCCAGGTTTCGGTTCTTGATAGTTTTTAACACTTTATCCTATGGACACACCAGTTGGTACCCAGCCCTAGACGGCATGAACTAAACAACTTAAAACAACTTATTATTACTGCTGTTGTTGTTGTTGATGTGATTATTATTATTAGTGTTATTATTTTATTTTATTTTATTTCTACTTTTTTTTATTTGATTGCCCCCCTAATTTATGATGGATAGCCCCCCAATACACCAAAATGAACAAAAACAACAACAGAAAACAAAGAATGCCACTCCTCAGCAGACAGACGGTCTGGGAGTGGTCCAAGGCAGGACAAGGCACCGGACCTCCTCTGGGCCTGAGTGAGGCTCAAAGCAAAATCTCCCTGAAACTAAAAACTTAAAACTAAATTAACAAAGAAAAAACTGTTGCTTCTCCGGTGTCCCGGACTGGCCTCACTCCTCACTGCTGTATTATTGTAATTATAATAATGGTTATTATTATCATATTATACTGTTCTGTATATGGTAACTGTTATATTATATTATTATCATATTATTTTATTATATTATTATAATGAAATTGTTGTGACAACATAATTTATAATCACTATAACATTAACACCACGTCCCTCTTCTTTTTCTCCGCCACACATGCCTTACTCTACACACTGACCTGCCCAGGATCATTAAACACAGACACACTGTCTCTCACACTAACATCCACATACCCAACTTAATCTAACCTAATCTCTACTCCCTCTTCTCATCATCACATGCATCATTGTAGCTGCTTTGTTATTGTCCGTATGTCTGTCTATCATGTCTATTATGTTTATGTCACTTTTTTTTGTCAGACTCTATTTCACCAATAATGAAAAAAAAATAAAAAAACAGCTTCTGTTGATGTCTGGTGGTGTCCTCTGGGCTCCCAAGCTGCTCTGTTAACCCAGGTCTTAATTCCCAACAGAGCTCAGCTCAATGAGCTGCCGTCACACGGGGCCCTCTCTCTCAGTGGAAACCAGAGCCCAAGCAATTTACATATGTAATTGGGTGGAAAGCAATTGTGCTGGGAGCCACTCGCTGAAAGCAGCTACGCATATGTATGTGCGTGTTTATGTGTGTAGACCCAGATGTCAATGAGAAGGATAATTCTGATTTATTACAACGTGGGCCTTATTTTTGTAGTTTTGTCCATCTTCTCAATAAGTTATGATAACTTTGTAATAGACCTTTTTCACGGCAGACATTTTGACTTGTCATAGCAGGAAAAGCAGAAGAAACAAATTTCATTAACGATGGCCCAGAACACACAATACTGGGAACCTGGAAGTAGCTCACCTAAAGAGTGCAGTCATTTTTAATGTTATCAGTTACCCTTGTGCTTTTCCTACTATGACATGCCAAAATGCCTACTGCGAAAAATGTCTACTGCGGATCTCTGGGAGAATGCCCACATCAGTACAATGAGGTCCAATGGGTCAAGAAACACTGGCAGTCAGTGCTGTGAGGCATAATCAGTTCATTAGACACACCTTATGCACCTGTCATACTGCTACATGTGCATGTGTGTAAATAATAATAATAAAACTTTATTTATAGAGCACTTATCAAAACAAAGTACAAAGTGCTTCACAACAAGAAAAAAAAATACCACAGTGAATGATGAAATATAAAGAAATAAAATACATAAAATACACAAAAGCAATAAAATAAACAGACAGCTCAGGTAAAATCAGAATATGCTTTCCGATAAAAATGTGTTTTGAGAAGAGACTTAAACGAAGACACTGACTCAGACAACCTAATGTCTTCGGGCAAGTTGTTCCAGTGCCTCGAGGCCCTGATAGCAAAAGCTCTGTCCCCTTAGTTTTCATCCTGGACTCAGGAACAGACAGGAGACCCCTGCCCGAAGATCTCAAACTACATGAAGGTTCATAAGGGATTACAAAGTCTAAAATAGAATCTGGAGCCAGACCGTGAAGAGCCTTAAAAGTAATCAACAAGATCTTAAAATCAATCCTAAAACAAACAGGGAGCCAATGTAAAGAGGCTAAAACAGGTGTGATGCGGTCGTACCTCTTGGTCTTGGTTAACAGCCTAGCAGCTGAGTTCTGTACAGTCTGCAGTCGTTTCAAGACAAGTGAACAGGCTGTTACTATAATCAAGGCGTGAGGAGGTAAAAGCATGCACAACAGTTTCTGCATCACTAAAATTTAAAATAGATCGTATTTTTGCAATGTTTCTGAGGTGATAGAAACATGATTGGACAAGCTTAGTGATATGTTGCTCAAAACATAAATTGCTATCAAGCAGGACACCAAGATTTCTTGCAACAGGCTTGATATGTTGTGACAGGTTACCAGTAGATGGCAGTATTTGTTTAGTGATGTGTTGGGGCCCAATAACAAGGATTTCAGTTTTATTTCAGTTGAGCTGAAGAAAATTTATCGACATCCAATTTTTTATGTCAGACAGGCAGTCCTGCAGAGAACTTAGCGTACTGAGGTCAGTGGGCTTGACAGAGAGGTACAGCTGTGTGTCATCTGCATAACAATGAAAAGAAATCCCATGTCTGCGGATGACATCACCCAAGGGGAGCATATATAAGGAGAACAGTATTGGTCCCAGAATTGAACCTTGAGGCACACCATACTTGATATGGGAAAAGGATGACATGAAGTTAATAATGCTGACACAGAATTTCCTATTGGACAGAAAAGATGAGAACCAGTCTAGTGCAGTGCCAGATATGCCCACCCAGTGCCTCAGTCTATCTAAAAGAATGCCATAATCAATTGTTTCAAAGGCAGCACTTAAGTCCAGCAGCACAAGAATTGAACACATGCCTGTGTCTGCATTCATTAAAAGGTCATTGGTGACTTTGAGGAGGGCTGTCTCAGTGCTGTGGTGTTGACGAAAGCCAGATTGGAACTTTTCAAAGGTATTATTGTTTTCCACAGCAGCAAGAAGCTGCTTAGATACGTTTTTAGAGAATCTTCGAAATAAAAGGCAATTTGGAGATTGGGCGATAGTTATCCAGGAGGGTGGTCAAGCCCAGGTTTTTTAGGACTGGTTGGACACAAGCTGTTTTAAAGAAATCAGGGACGCAGCCAGTAGACAGCGAGCTGTTAAAAATAATTTGTAAAAGAGGCGCAATACAATCATGATGTCTGCGAGTTCAGGCAGAGTAACAGCAGAAAAATTGCTCAAAGAATCCCTGAGCGGGTGATCCACATCTAAAAAGGCAGGATTGGGGGTGATATCAGATCTTATCATGTACAAGCTTTCTCCATTCTCCAGCCACATAAGCTCAGAGCATTAAAACCCTTCAACTGCTCAAAGTTGACATGCGATGCAGAGATAATGTTCCTCCTCTGGCCCGTAGACTTTCATGCTGTTCATAGTGCAACTGCACGCCAGCACTCCTCCATAAGCTATACTAAGCTGCTAAATAGATTGTGTTGTTTTATAATAGATTATAACTTGTGTGTCTTCAACGATCAGCTCCCTCTGTCAGACTGTGATCGAAAGATTATCAAACGTTGCACAGATTGCACATGCGCTCTGCAAAGCCACACTGGTGTTTAAGCCCTGTACAGATTAAAAAGAGCTGAGTTTTGTTTCTGTAAGTCTCCTTATTGTGTCACACCCCTACAGTCTCCAGAGCATACACAGGAAGTTTATAGTCTGCTTTTATCTGCCGCACACAATAGCAGCACTGTGCTTCCCAAAGCTTGAGTCATTACTCAGAGGACATCGTTATGGAGGAAGAATGTATCAAAGTCTTTTGATTGTGGAGGATCATAAGTTGTGCTACAGGAGAGGAATTGTAGTGTCTGTCTGCCCTCCCCCAATCCTCTTTTTTGTAGTGTCCCCAAACAGTTCACAGTCCTATCTGTAACTTGGTGAGTCACGCTCAGTTTCAACTTTAGTATGAAGATTTGTAGGTGTGCCTACATGCCTACAGTTTGACAAGAGTGCCACTTGTTGGCAAGTCACGTTACTGCATCAGTGCATTTCTGCAACGTAGTAGGAACCCAGCTAACTTTGATCCTTTTTCAAACCTTTCTACTCCTTTTTGCAGTATGTTTTTAATGATTTCAGTGACTGAGATCAATAAAGGACGTCAGTATTTGCCTGGATTCATCCGGTCAAACTGTTCCTAACCTTTTTCCATTCAGTGGAAGATAAACCAATACTGTAATAAATTTTTACCTATACTGTCTTTCACATTAGTGGTTCCCAAGCTGTGGGGTTGGAACCCAAGAAGGGGTCACTGTGTAAATCTGAGGGGCTGCAAGATGTTAGAAAAAGAAGAGAAACCATTTGTACCACACACAATTAGCTTTCCCTCCTCGGGCCTCTTATAACTATTCAAATTAGACAATCACTCCTTGGTTTAACTGCTCAAGGCTCAAAGACACAACCTATGACGGCACAAGCGGGCATTGCTCTCCTTTAAAGGGTTTAAAGGTTGGAAACCAGTGTGTTACATTACATGCATGCAAACATCTTTCATCTGTGCAGAGAGTACACTGTAAAAAGTACACTGTAAAGTGTAGTCATTTCGGCTTAGGTTTGGGTTTTCACATAAATTAAAACTGCTTTCAATTCATTAAATAAGAAAAACAGCCTTGTTTTAAGCTTCGTGACAATGTATTATACTGTATATAATGTAAAATACTGGAATCATCTTAGAAAAATGCCATTGTGTTGTGTTGTGTAAATGTGCAAGTCTGTAAAATGGCCTAGGCCCGTTTGGGACTGTCTCAGCCACTGTGTGGACACAGTCCCGGATAGTTCCCATAGAGAAGCTGGGAGATTTAAGACTTCAAGGTTGAAGACTAACTGGTTGGTATGGCAAATGTCCATCAGGTTAACTTCCCCACCTCCAATAAACCTTCCCTAAGCTTTTCTATAGGAACCATCTGAGACTGTCTCCCACCCAGTGGATGAGACAGTCTTAACCAGGGCTAGCTACGGCCCTGAACTTCATATGCAAAATCAGTGGACTGTCCCTTTAAAACTGTCATGATAGTTTTTTAGCTTTTTTGCAGACTATAGCATTGACAGTGTTCAAAACAAAGCAGCGTACTGGATATTTGCATCATTGGCTAATTCAGAGACAGTTGTGAGTACAGTTGGTCTAAGTTAATTATACATAGCGAGACATACATAATTTTACTTCTCTAAATAACATGTTAATATCCATAAGGTTAAAATTTTAAAGATTCAACTCATGCAGTATACGCACACATTCATGCCGCATGAATGAAACAGGATTTATTCCAGGTGTTTCTTGTCTCACTGTACATTTTCTGTCAGTGTTTGGTGATGTGGTGTGTGTGGGTGGTCTGTGTGTGTGTGTGTGTGTGTGTGTCCTGAGGATGTCCAGCTGTCAGAGCTCAACTAGGTTAAACTGAGAGATGTCCTTTAAATAGAGACATATTGGCAGAGGCAGGCTGAGCTGATTGATGGCCCTGCCCCACCGGGACATGAAGAGAAACCACAGTGAGAGAGCCGTGCATTCCAATACGGAAGCCATTCTTAGAAGAAGCCTAATTCTTATCATTACTCAGTTATGACCAGCGGCAGTTTAGCGGGTAGAAATGCAGGATTGTGACTGAAGGAGTGTTTGTTAAATCCCTAAGTCCACTGGAAACTCTGTCTTCTCGGAGCAAATACTCTCAAGGTGCCCTTGAGCAAGGCACTGAACCATGAGCTTTCTAGTGGAAGTGCTCGGCTGCCAACAGCAACAGCAAGCACTGTGGGCAGCTCGCAGGCACAAATGCTCAGTCAACATTAAAAAAAAATTAAAAGTAAGATTTTTATTTGAAGTGAAATAATACACTCCTCTGTGCCTCTTCTCTCCTGCTCGTCTGACGCAACCACTCCACTGCTTGTCCTTATAGGCCTTCCTCTGGCAGCCAGACAAACGCTGGGCCTTTAATCGACCATGTTGCTCAGGGAAGTGTGTTCAGAACAAGCAAGAGTTACACACAAACACACACAAAGCCCTCAAGTAGCGCAGCCAGCAAGATGTGGGGCATGCTACGCTCGCTGCCTAACAGCAGTCATGATGAGAATACTGAAAAGGATTTGTGTGTGTGCGTGCTTATTTACTAGCTTGTGTGTCTCAGTACGTACAAATCCATTTTATTTATCAGATACAATAACGAAATGACTCTGCTACAGCACCAGAGTTCAGTTTGTGGCAAGTGGCAAGTTTATGAGTGAGAGTTTGAAGCTTTCGTGATAACACTTGCCAGAAATGTATTTGGAAATCTCAGAGAAATTAGAGATTAAAAGAACATAATAAAGACATATTACATTTAATACAAATAAAATGAAATCAATAAACATTCAAGTTTAAAGACTGGAAACATGAATTGAATGTTCAAATCTGGTGACTGTCCTCTCACATTACATCCTACACTGGCAACAACAAATGAATAGACTGAATTCACTCTTCGACAGGACTACCAGTGTAATTAAATATATATATATATATATATATGTTAGTATAAAATTACTAATAAAATATTTAAAGCCCCTGAAATCTTGGTTTCAGAGAATTTCTCTAAAATATTCTTAAGTATTATTAGGAGGTTTATTAAACTTAGCTAATGGACTGTGTGGGTGTGGTTCGATAAGATTAGATGAACAACGGCCCAACACATGCAAACAAGCTACAACTGCCATCAGTGTGTTGAAACCAATGAGAAGGACACAGACAAAAACAATAATACAGAAATGTCTCATGTTAAATAACCAAAACTGTTTTACCTTTCTGTCTTCATCCATTGCTCGTAGTAAAAGCTGAGAAAATGTTGTTTGGGGCCTTTAAGTGAAGTGATGCTTCAGCCATGAGCACACAAAGATAATGCATGTCTTCCCCTCCCAACCAGTGGCTATTTCATCCTTGAAAAACAATAGCAAACTTGTATTTTTGACATGGTTGGATCTCTGTAGTTCCTTGAGGAGTCAAAGAGGAAACGGTGGATCAGGATTTTTTGTGAATAAGAAACGTCTATTCTGTGAGTACACGTATTTGCCTGCATGCTTTTTTGTGTACATGCAAAACAAGCATAATAACTGTTTTAAATAATCATTACAAGCTGAATCAGCAGTTGAAAAGGTTACTACACTATATCAAATACTTTCTGTAAAGACCAGACGCAAACAACACCGTGGTGATAATAAACACCAGCACCAAAAACCCTCAACTCCCAAAGAATGTGACTGCTGCGTTACCTCTGGGTGGCCAGGACATAATTGTGATTGGTGGGTTGGCAGTCCTGGTGTGGCCCGTGTTTAATGCCTTCACTTTATGAGCTTTGAAACTCTGAATAGATAATCAATACAGTGTCGCCTCGGTCTAAGCAGCATGTAGGGTTGATGGAAAGTTCTTATGGCCCAGAGAATGGCCTTGAATAAATATGCGTGGCCATGAATACATTTATATTCATCAGTTGCAAGCAGGGGAATTAATATGCACAAGTATTGATATGAGGACAATAGCATCTTTGCATCTTCCACAGACTGCTGACTGAGCGATGGACTTTACCCTTTGACCGTTTCACCTCTGACCTCTGTTTCCTTCCCTTCCTCCTCCTCTGTCTGTCCCTCTTTCAGGTAGTGCTGGTAGGTTCATCCATAAATGAAAGGGATCAGATGCTGTTTATCAGCACCGACGAAGGTTCCTCCTTCCAGCGACAGTCCATCTCCTTCACCCCAGACACGCTCATCTTCCACCCCAAGGAAGAAGACAAGCTCCTGGCCTACTGCAAGGAGGGCAGGGTGGGTATCACAGCACTGCAGAAACATCAAACTAAATAGCTGACTCGAACAAAAAGACAGCAGCGATGTTACACCAGCAAGACATCTCTGCTGTCAGTGCAGCAATGCATTCAATTTCAATTTCCACACGCAGCAGCAGAACACGAACCTCAGAGAAAACTTGATGTGTGATTTACCATTCAGCGTAACAGCTGTAGGGCAAATCTTCTTATGCAAGTGAAATAAACAGAACAGTGGCCATGTCCACACACACACACACACACACACACACTTTGATATTACATTTCATGTTGAAAACATGTCGCAATCTCTCTGGGCTGTCTGTCCATCTAACTGGATTTAGATGCAACAAATACACATTGTAAGTCCATTTGTATACACCTTTTCTACCTTGATTCCACCAATATCACTTTTGGTCAATATTTCAGATGCTCTCAAAGGATCATTTCGGTTTGTTACAATTTGAAGCTTATTTTCCTAGTTTTGGCCATCATTACTATAATAATAACATTGTACTCACCAATGAGATCTGGGGACATGGCAACATCACTCTCTGATGGGGCAAGAAACAGGAGCAGTCAGACATTCAGACAGCCAGATTATCTAAACCACTTTGTCTGGAGTCGAAGCTGAAGCAGGAAGTGTAAACTCTGACTGATGTTTACAACGCACAGTTTAGGTAATCATTTTACTGTTAGCCTTCCTTGGCTAATCTGGGGATTTGTTTAAGGCAAATAAATAGGATTTAAAAAGAGTAAAATAAAATAGAAGATGAACACATCATGAAATATCTATTGTAAAGTAAAATCATAAAGAAATACACTCATTATGTTGTGGTGTAATTCAAATATCTAGATTAAGTATTTGGTCATGCTACCATGCTACTTAGTGGTAAACAACTCTTGCTACTGGAAATATTAAATGATTTTGAGTAGCTAGCGACAGTCCATCTCCTTCACCCCAGACACGCTCATCTTCCACCCTGAAGAAGACAAGCTCCTGGCCTACTGAAAGGGCAGGGTAGTATAAACTGCAGAAAGCATTAAATAGCTGACTCGAACATGTCGTGTCAACACTGACTAAAGATACTACTCAATGCATCAGAGCACATTTTTCTGTAGCAAACAGACAAGTGAAGATTCAAAGTGAATGCCTGCCTCACTGTGGTGTTTTGTGGGTGAAGCCCAGCCAAGGGGTCCAAGTTAAATCTTAGATTTAAAAAATGTTTCTGTTCTTCTTGTGAAATATTTGATTCTTTCACCTCCTCGGGCCTACAAACCTTCAAATGAAACAATCTAAGAGGGACTTTGTTCTTTGGTTGAACTGCTTACAACTCATCCAGACACGCTAAGGCCATAACCTGTGATGAGCCAAAATATCTGGCAACCAAATGCTTTAAAGCATACAGGCTTCACTATTTCTGCCACTGGCAAATGATGGACTAATCACTTCCAACATTTTTCTGCTTCAGGAAAGCCAAATAGACCAGGGAGGCAGGGTCAACAACACGCCTTATAGGAAATGCCATCTGTTTCTTACTATTTTCTACTATATCCCTAACCCTATCCCCTTCCCCCAAACCCCTCCCCTCCCCTCTCTCTGTCTCTCTCTCTCTGTCTCTCTGTCTCTCTCTCTCTGTCTCTCTGTCTCTCTGTCTCTCTCTCTTAAAACCTAACACGGCAGCGGCGGATGGCCACCCACCATTGAGTCTGGTTCTGTCCCAGGTTTCTGCCTGTTAAAAGGAAGTTTTTCCTTGCCACTGTCGCCAAATGCTTGCTCATGGTGGGATTTGTTGGGTCTCTGTAAATAATATTATAAAGAGTATGGTCTAGACCTGCTCTATAGGAAAAGTACAATGAGATAACTTCTGTTATGAATTGAAACGTTCGTCTTTTAGTGTCTATGACAAAAAACAAAGGGTTAAAAACTAAATATAATCACAAAATCCATATTTACAATCCCACTGGAGACCTGTGTTTCCTGTCACTCCCTAACATAGACCGTCAAATAGAGATGAAACGCTACAAAAATCATTTAAAAAGCATATTTGGATTCAGCATTATAGTAAGTCAAATCAAATAATGAATGGATCAGTGTCATTCAGCATTTTACAACTCACATACACCAACATGTTTGCACTCTCAAACACATTCACACACACATATACACACCTCCTAATTGAAAAGTGTACTGTACAGTAGACATGAAGCCAGAGACACAGAGGTGGGACATTAGGTCCAACAGTTCATAAATTTGAGCCAGCTCAACTCCTCCTCAACTTTAATCATTTACACGTAATTAAACAAGAAATTCAATTAGGCTTTAATCTGTTCCATATGGGCAGGCTGCAGATGGAAGCGAGGAATCCATTCAACAGAACAAAAAAAATCATTTAGCTAGAGGATAATGGGAGGACACGTAGCGGCACATGTAAATTAAGAAGGTTTGTGAGGGCAGAGACAGATTTCTATCAAGGTCAGCTTTTCTTTTTCACATAGAATCGGGCTTTAGAAATGAGTTTGATCGTGGATGACTCTATTTTCTGATGACCCTGAGTGAGAACGGTTGTTATGAGCAGTATGTAGACAGGAAGTTCTGCCTTCACAACCAAACCTCTGACTATGATGAGCATTGAGAAATAAAACTGTGTGTTTGTGTTTTTGTGTGGAAGAGGACATTTGTGTGGCGAAATCCTTTTCTCGACTCCAATGTGCTGTTCAGACATCAAGGATCCCTTGTGGGCAGGAATCAATAGACTTTCATTATGGGTGCGATCAATGCCGTACAAGCCCAAGCAACACACACACTAGTACAACCGCACTGCTCATAAAGTATTAGGCACACTGACACACACTCACACACCAAACTTGCTTAATAATTAATTGAGCTCAGTCTTAACTTGGTGAACCGTGAAATTCAGTAGCTGGATTGGCTGATTTTTTTGGCTGATTGATCCTCCATTGTAAAGGATACAGCTGGTAATAATTGAATGCTACATGCTTTGAGTGTGTGTTTTTCTGTCTCATTGTGGTCGTCTCTGTGTTTTTTGTGTTCAGCTCTTTGCTTCCACAGACCTGGGCCGCAAGTGGACTTTGCTTCAGGAGCGGGTGACCAAGGACAGAGTCTTCTGGTCAGTTAAACTTTATTTTCTCATTATTGGATGAATAAGGACTTCAAGACTCAGCTCAATGTTCAGAGTGACTCAGTTGATGACTTCTTAACTGATACATGTACAAAGCAGTAAAAAAACAGATCAGCAGTATCTTCTACTGGAATTCTAGCAGGCAGAGGATCTTTTACTTCTTGTTACAAAGATGATACATAACAAGTAGTCTTTGTTCACACAGACATATGCAACACCTTGCCACACAGACATAAGTCAGGGTTTGTAAGAATAAGATATGAAATGAGATGAACAGTAATAACAAGAGTACAAGCAATTCTTGTGAATTAAGAAATACTTCTATGGCATGGGTCTGTTATGCTAAAGGCCTTCATATCTAAAGTACATAAATGATGGTGTAATGTCATCATTGAGGTAATGCAGGGATAATTAATAGTTTTTGGTTTGCTTTCTCATGCCTGAGCGTTAAGTACGAAGCTGGAGTCAGGACAGCTTCTTGAAACAGGGGAAACAGCTAGCCAGTCCAATGTGAAACACTTTCAAGCTCACTAATCAACACATTGTATATTGCTTGTTTAAACTGTAAAGGTGTACATGTTAAAAAGACTATTTGTGATTTTAGGGGGAATTGCGTGCTGCCTATTTCTTGCCGAACGCCAGCCAGGTGCTGTGTCTGCAGCTTAGCAGAGTCTTGACATCATAGTGAGGTTTGCTGGGTTTGATACCATCGTGCCAAAACCTGTGCTTCCTTATCAAATCTGGCAACCAGAGCTGCAGCTGGAGATGCTGCACAGAAGTGCTTTAACCACATTCAACGTTAATGTTTGATGCTGATTTAAACACATCTACTGGTTGGAGAGTGTTTAATTAAAATGGTTTATTTCCATTTTAACCATTATTCCGTCATTGCTGAATGTATTTAGTTTGCTCTGGTTGGACGGTGTAGTCCCTCATTTGTCCAGGAGTGTTCTAATGGAGAAAAGGTTTCAGTCATAGTCATCTGGACACTGTTTTCAGAATCAAGACGTTTCGGCTCCTATCCGGAAGACATTCTCAATTGTGAAAAAGTGGTTCTGAGACATCTGTTCTCAGCGTAAAGTCTAAGACCCAGTTTCCACCAAAATAACAACTCTCTTTGCGCTAGCTCATTCAAAATAACCTCCTGTCTGTTTGCACCTCTCCTAGCACCTGAGCACTCTGCGCTCTGCAATGAGCACTAAAATACCAAACTGTCAGAGCGCTGCTTCTGTTGGTCGTTGCGCCGCCATGAAAATATGGTATAAAATAAGTCTTTTACACTTCTAGTCATGTATGGGTTAAAAAAACAAGCTACATCATGTGAATTAGACAACTTTAGAGTGGTTAGTAGACGTATTTTGGAATTTTGGAGAAAGCAAGGCTAGCCATTCCCCCCCTGCTTCCAGTCTTTATGCTAAGCTAGGCTAACCAAATCTTGGCTCCAGGTCTGTATCAAACTTGTCATCTCACTCTCAGAAAGAAAGCAAATAACTCTTTTTAGGTATCAATCACCTTTAAAGTGATTATCATCATAGAGTAATCTGACAATTGTAATACAGAGTGAAGCAATATTTTACATTAAAGACAATAGAAAGAGATCCTTTCCTCTGAAATAGAAACATATATTCATACCATTTACTGGTTTCTACCCTCAGTTGTCAATGTTGGTGGAGGGTAAATATGGTAATACAAGAATGGTGTGGGAGCTTATTTTATTGATTTATTTATTTATTTATTTATTTATTTATTTATGCTGCTTGATTTATTAGATTAAAATCAAAAGCTTTTTCGAACATAAATTTGATCTCCTGCAGAGTTAAAAGGTTTATTTTTTTGACTATATCCTGATCCCATTTTGTTATCATTTACACAATATTGCTCAAACAATAAAATTATATCTACAGCAGTTATTTCTCAGATACCAATAAATCAGTTTTATGTTCATAACCATAATACAGAAAACTTCTGCTCCAGTTTTTCTTAAATTAGAAATTTGAATTGGATTTTAGTCGTAAGCGCAGAGTTTATGCAGCAGAACCTTTTTATAGATGAATCTCTTGATAGTTTTGTGGTTCCAGGCGGGCAGAGTTATATGGCTTTTCCCTGCACATGTAACATTTCACAGCTCGAGAGCGATCTATTCTAATGCTTTCCCTCCTCATTCTCGCCTTCATCTTATCTTGTATCATGTATCCCTCCCTCTTTATCTCCTTTCCTCCATCCACTGCTTCCTCCTCAACTTTTTTACTTCTTTCTCCTTTCTCAACTTTGTTTCTTCTTACTCCTCTGTCCAATATGCGTTCTTGTAAGATGATACATTCAAATGTGCTGCATTTAAATACAATTGACTACACTGTTTCTCAACTTTTGAAGGTCAGAAAGCCATTGCAAGCTCCTGTTAGTTTGTTTCCTCTCGCCACCGATAGCAAATGAGCTGCTTGGCACGCCCGGACACCTCTGATTTATACCACCAGCTCCAACGCACAAATCATCCACACTCTGCGCTGTAAAAAATGAGGCAGTGGGGAGAGAAAGAGGGAGGACTAGAGAGGGAGGGAAACAGACTAAAGTTACATACTCAAGATCAGACTTGGGATCTGAATGTGCAACCTAGACCTTGACCCTCCTGTGTTGTTAGATCAGCGCGATACGGTGGCCCTGAGAGCTCAACACACTGCAACTTAAGAAAACATGCAAATAGAAAACACATACGCACAATACAAACACACTGCAAATACACACAACAGAACCACATACAGAAACACGCTGAAAGTAGCACAGACAACAACGGAAACTGTTTCCAGACCAAGCTATTGGTTAAACGCCTCAGCTCGCTCTCTTCATCTGTTGTTCGCGGTCTATCACGGAGCTCTGAGATTCAGAGCCGGTTGTAAACCCCTCACACACCATTGTACTCTGTATTATTTAGTCAACTGGTCGTCACTATCCATGAGCACAACTTTGCACTGGTACAACTTCATTTATAAATCCATCCTTGGACTGATGCCTACTTATTTATCCACATACATGTCACGTAAACAGTGCTGCCATAGCCTACGCTTCCAGGGCTTCATCACTCTCTCCATCCCCTCAATCTGTACAGAATTTGGTAAAAAGGCCTTCTCCTACTTGCTCCCCTCAACCTGGAAGACGCTACAGCAGGAACTGAAGCTGTCCAGCAGGATTCCCCTAGGGGATTTTAAACTACTTTGAAGAAATCTGGACAGAGCGTCTGTGGGGGTTTGCTCTTGTCCATAGTTTTTCAAATCTGACTACCACTTTGGCACTTTTGCACTTATAACTTTTATGATTTGTGTTCTATTTTGTCTCTGTATTGAATGTCCTGTCTGTCTTTGTGTATTGCTGCTGTTGTTTTGAACAGGTCTCGATTACCTGTCTGAATAAAGGTTAAATAAAAAGAAATATCACTCATACAGCGGACCCACTGTACGCAGGTTTTTTTTACTGTGTTTCAGCTCGTTTTGGTTTACTCTCACCGCTCTCATCAACCTTGTTTCCAGCTGTTTTCAGCAACAACCAAAAAGCTCATATAAACCCACCGTACTCTACCTGCTCAGCACCAAACAGCAGAGAGACAAAGTTAGCAACAAGCTGATGAACATCATGGAGCATTTAGCAGCTAAAGAGCCAGATATGTTTCACAAGAGATATTGGACTGACATTCATCAGGTGACACAAACACGACTCCTAATTATTGCTGATGTTGCTCCGTGTCTGTTGGATGTGTACATGTGCAACTGTTAGCTAATACGTTAGCAACAACAACTTAATAAGATGATAATACGTTAATATAATTAAACTATTCCTTTAAGGTTCACCAACACTTTACTTTTCACACATTATATCTTAAGTTTTAATAAAGTACAGATTTTTTATATGGTCTGGCTAAAGCTGTATCTAGGAAGTAGAAAATAAAATGAATATTTTATAGTGTACATGTAATCCTTGCCATTCTGAAATACTGCTGTATTTTATTTGCTTCAGCTAAAATTGCCTGCAGCCGACACACTCTCGTGCGCACACTAGGCCTGCACATACTGTTAGGTTGCGACCTGCTCCTCATGTAAAAGCGTGGACATGCCTGTGCATACACGTGCTGTAAATGTGTGTGGTCAGAGGTAGCTAGTTGCTGGGTCTGGCCTTAGCCTTGCCTGTGGTCATAAAAGCAACAAGAGAACAGGAGTCTGGCAGCCAGCTCACATAAATCACACAAAAAACATCTCATTAAAACCAATCTGCTGTCGGGGGGGTCTGGCCAAATGTGTTCCTGTGGGCCTTGTTTTTGTGATCCTGGGCTATAAAGTTTGTGTTTGTCATCCTGAATGAAAAGAAACAGCAGTTTTTGAAATTGAACTGGCATCTCACAGGAAGACAACTGACAACAAAAGCAAACATTTGAGGATAGGCGATAAAAATGAAATGCTGTGAAAAGCATGTGGATAAAAGCGTAATCGAATTGCAGTGAAACCAGAGCTGGGATGAAGCTGAATTTCAGCCCAGGGAGGACGTATTTACAGCATGTTGCACTCCCCCCCATCTCTATATCAGTCATGTTTATCGTTCATTTCATTTCCCATGCTTCCTCTTCAGCCTCTCAGTCAGTCTGCTTCCACTTCCCTGACCAAAGGAGAAGGAAATCCCACACACTTAGACAGCGATGAAGGTTTAACTGGACCTAAACGTTAGTGGAATGAATGATGATTTGCCAGTGCAGAGTACGCTTTCACCTGCGATCTTAGTTATTTGCATTTCAAGCATGCAGCTGACATTTCTATCCAGAGTAACCTGCACTGAGTGAGAAGTCTTGGTCAAGGACACTTTAGCAGAACACATAGGACCTGTTAAAGGGTTCTTTTCCAGTCATTTTCTTTCTCTTCCTCTTTCTCCCATCAACCAGATCCCCAGTTTTCTCCTTGACACCAACGGGCTCCATACTATGTATTACAGTTTTATCCTTTGTGGTATTATGTGGTAACATCAGATCTCTGTCATCTAAAGCTGTACTGGTGAACGAATTTATATCAGTATCATACTGACTTATTTTGTCTTACTGAAACCTGGCTAGGTCAACCTGGAAAACACGACAGCCAATTCTATTTGTTATATGTCAGAGTGTTCATGAAGCCACTCACTGTTTCAACCACACCCTCGACCTTGTTCTGGTATATGGCATTGAAATTGAACATTTAATAGTCTTTCCACGGAATCCTTCTTTATCGGACCATTATTTAATAACTTCATCGAACTGCTATTGCTGGACTACACGCCATTAGGCAAAAATTCTTACTCTAGATGTCTATCTGATATTGCTGTGGCTTCAAGGACGAAATCCCATCTGCATTTAATTCAGTATTATGTCTCAATATAACAGAGGAATCCTGTGCAAATCACAGCCCCTCCCAAATTGACCATCTAGTTGATAGCGCTGCAGGCTCACTGCAAACGACACTCAATTCTATCGCTTCTCTAAAAAAGAAGACAATAAAACAGCTGTAGAGCCTGATGTGTGTTTTGGCTGCTTTGCTCCTGTCAACCTTCTTCAGCTGACTTCGACGATTAATTAATCTAAGCCATCAGCCTGTCTCTTAGACCTCATTCCAACTAAGCTGCTTAAAGACATTTTACCCTTAGTTAGCACTTCTTTACTGGATATGATCAATCTGTCTTTATTAACAGGCTATGTACCACAATCCTTTAAAGTAGCTGTAATTAAACTGCTTCTTAAAAAGCCCACTCTTGATCCAGGGGTTTTTAACTATAGAACTATATCTAACCTTCCCTTTCTTTCTAAGATCCTTGAGAAAGCAGTCACCAATCAGTTGTGTGACAACTTAGTTTATTTGAGGATTTTCAGTCAGGATTTAGAGTGCATCATAGCACAGAGACAGCACTGGTGAAAATTACAAATGACCTTTTAATTGCATCAGACAATGGACTTGTCTCTGTACTTGTCTTGTTAGAGCTTAGTGCTGCGTGCAACACCATTGACCATCACATCCTATTACAGAGACTGGTACATTCAATTGGCATTAAAGGAGCCGCACTAAGCTGGTTTAAATCCTATCTATCAGATCGATCTCAGTTCTACATGGTTCTGTCCTTGGACCGATTCTATTCACCTTATATATGCTTCCTCTAGGCAATATTATTAGGAAACACTCCATAAACTTTCATTGCTATGCAGATGATACCCAATTATATCTATCGATCAAGCCAGATGAAATTAACCAGTTAACTAAACTTCAAGCATGCCTTAAGGACATAAAGACCTGGGTGACCTGCAATTTTCTGATGTTAAACTCTGACAAAACTGAAGTTATTGTACTTGGTCCCAAACACCTCTGAGACACATTATCTAAAGATATAGTTACTCTAGATGGCATTGCCCTGCAGCAGCATCATAAGGAACCTCGGAGTTATCTTTGATCAGGATTTATCCTTTAACTCCCACATGAAACAAACTTCAAGGACTGCCTTTTTTCACCTACGTAAAATCAGGCACATCCTGTCTCAAAATGATGCCGAAAAATTAGTGCATGCATTTGTTACTTCTAAGCTGGATTACTGCAATTTCTTATTATCCGGCTGCCTAAATAAGTCCCTCAAGACTCTCCAGTTGATCCAGAATGTTGCGGCACGTGTACTTACAAGAACTAGGAAAAGAGATCTCTCCAAAATTAGCTTCTCTGCACTGGCTCCCTGTAAAATCCAGAATAGAATTTAAAATCCTTCTCGCCTACAAAGCTCTTAATGGTCTGGCACCATCGTACCTTATTACTAAAACACTGCGCTACTAGACTGCAGGGTTACTTGTGGTTGCTTAGTTATGCTGCTATAGGCCTAGACTGCCGGGAGACTTCCCATGATGCACCTCTTTCCTCTCTCCTTCTCTCCCTCTCCATCTGTATGCATTTTTATCCCATTACTGCATGGTACTAACATCTTCTCTCCCCCATAGTTTTGTGCTTTCTCGTTTCTCTCCTCTCTCCTTCTGTCGCTTTCAGGAAAAGTGCAATGAGATAACTTTTGTTATGAATTGGCGCTATATAAATAAAATTGAATTGAATTGGTATTACTGCTTTTACTACTGTAAAAGAAGGTGCTTTTTCAACCACAGACAACTAAACGCTTGTGAAACAATATTTATAAAACACTCATGGAGGTCATCTGGATTTGCCTTTGTATCATCAGCTGCTCTGAAAAGGAGAGCTGTAAAATGTAAAGTAGAACTGCTATTTTATTACTGGTATCATCACCTGTGAAGCCACGAAGGTAGCTTGCCTTTCTGTTGGTTTAATGGAGAAGTCATATGTATTGCTTCCATTTCTTGATTTTATTAGACCAGTAGGCAAACTGCTCATACAGATCACTTGAAGAAGATCATCATCCATGATCAGCAGATCCTGTGGTCCATCTTCTCTCCTCCATTCTTCCCTTCCTCCCTCTTCCCTCCATGGCCTGCTAATTGCTCGTAAAGTCTCTTTATAGGCAAAGTAACGAGGTTTTAAATCTCCACTCTGTCTTTACTGAGAGAGCTTTACTGACGGAGCGAGTGTACTGTAGTGTGTGTCAGTGTGCTTCTAAGAAGACCGGCAGCATAAATCTGGTTGGGGAAAGTGAAAAGGCAGCGCTTGCCCCTCCCTCATTACCACCACTGAGGTGCCCTTGAGCAAGGCCCTTAACCCCAACCGCTCCGGTGGATCTGCTCAGTGGCCAGCAGATTAGACTGTAGTTGTACTGGGCAGCTTCCAGGTGTGAATGTGTGTAACAGTGCAAATGCGATCAGGGCGTTCCTGCAAAAGAGAGCATTGCTCTCTCAGTGAAACTGAGGCGGGGAAAGAAGGAAAAGGGGTTTAAAATTTTGGTGGTTTTAGGCATGTTAGGCAAGGCTGAGTGCATTTTCCAGGAAGAGCTGAGTTGTGCATATCTACTGAGGTATCTGTGTAATCAAAGGGGACCAAAGAATATGTGTGTATACTTGCATGCTGCTGATTTAATCAGTAGATTTTATTTAGTTTTAAATATTTTATTTATCAAATAAATATGTGCCACTGGGGTGAGAGTAATTTGTTTGCCAATAAACAAAATAAGTTCAAGAAATTAAAAAATCTGTCTTGATAGTAAAAAGAGTTGGTATGTAATTCAACCTTCTGTCAAGATACTGAAACATCAAACAACAGCAAACAAAGTGAAGTGATCCGAGTCCACTGGAACAGAATTGCATTTCCTTAAGTAAGCTAAGATTTTAAGACTAAATATGGATGTTTATCCCCAGACAAGCACGTTGACATTGAGCGATTCTGCCCCGATTTTGTTCAATGGCGGATTTTTTTCAATGCCAATGTTTTTTAAATTCTTTCTTTGTACAACATCTGCTTGTGGAAACTACATGATGGTAAAAGTTTGGGAAAGATTGTGGTCATGACAAATAAATTATGGTTAAGGTATGGTTAGGGCTAGGTAACTAAAGAACTTGGTTAAAGTTAGGTTAGGGAAAGATTTGGATTACTGTTAAATGCAGGTCAAAAAGTTACTACATATCTATCAACCACACTCTAATTGATTCGGATCATTTCTAAAGTCTAAAGTTGGTGTTTTGTGGTTTTAAGTCAAATTTCTGATTAAATGTACTATCCCTGGTCAGAAATACCATTGATTAATGTAATTACCTTCTTTGTTCCAGGTCAGTTTCTGGTGTGGATGTGGACCCTGATCTGGTGCACATGGAAATGCAAGATACGAGTGGAGGTACAGTGATGTTTCATCAGCTCATTTATCATTTATATATTTATTCATGATACTGTTAGGGCCTGGCCACACCAGCACAGTGAAATGTCAGACCGATATGTAATAATTCTAATGGAATTGCCATGATTGGTGGATTTGCTCGCAGAGGCATGTGAATGTAAATGTGTAGAACTTTCTCATAGAATTCAACTTTGATTATCTTTGTCACACAAATTCACATCATTGACAAATTACAAACCAACCATGAGAAACCAATGAGGCAAAGCAAGAGAGCAAGCAGTCACTACGTCACCAAGCTTCAAGCGCTACCTTTTTTGAAGGTGAAAACAAATTCATTCTTCTTGTGTAACCAGGCATTTAAAGGTACCCTTCTGCATTGTTTTTTTTTTTTTTGTGAAAACAAAAGCTATGTTTACATTCACTGTTTCTCACAAAAAATGAAATGTGTGTATTCTTGAGGACTAATGGCCGTGTTGAATGCATTTCCTTCCTCTGAAAACATTTGCAGAGCTCATTTTTGGAAAGATTTGAAACCTGCATTGTTGACACGCATGTTTGCTAGCTAGCAGTCTTTCTTTCTTGCCTTTGTTGGCTCATTGCTACATTAAGTGGCATGTTACTGCCACCAACCATCAATTGGAGGTGCGCTACATCACCCATGTGCACACGCACAAGACACAAAAACACTGCTCCATAGCGCTACTGCTGGTTAAAAACGTATGTACCAACTGTACAGACGTTAGCTGTAGGTAGCTAGTTAGCTGCCCCTTTTCGCCGTACATTCATGGAGTCATAAAGCCTCAGCATAAACGTAAATATTGTTTTCAGTCTCATCTTAACCCAACTCGCATGGACCCGTCTTCACCTCAATTCACGACGCCCAAAGCAAATTTGCATCTGTTCAGATCTAATCACATAGTACTAGAACTGTAGAGTAGAGAAACTCAGCGTGTGTGTCCAATTGTCACAAAACTTGGCCAGTTATGTGAGACGTTTGATTCGTATCAATTCTGGAGACAAGAGTCACTTCTCTACAAGACTTGCTGAGGTGGAGAATTCTAATGTGCTCTCTCCCCATCATGGCAGTACTAGTCTTAGCATAGCCTGCAGTGTAAATGCAGGTAATAGAAGAGATGAATGGTTGACCTCACCGTCGGAGGGGAGGGGGTTAATGGAGAATTAATGGGTAGATTAAGGAGGGGTGTCAGGGGCCCCCGGGGCAACAACAGCAAATCTGGATTATCATATCAGCTGAGTGACAGACAGGTTTGTGCTTAACTCCCGACCAAGGGCCGTGAGGGTAATAGAAGTAGTGTGTATTTGAGATTGTGTGGTTGTAAATGCGTGTGTGCTCTGGACTTCACCTCCTTTGGTTCTCCCAACCCCTAATCCCCGACTCTAAATAAACCTGAGCAGGCAAAGTCAGAGAGTAGTGACAGATAGTGAAGGGCAAAATGAAGGATATGTTTTTTTGCAGTGCCACACTCTATTTCTCCATAAACCTACCCTCTAGAAAAATACAAACACCTCATAAATCCCTTGAGGAGACACGCAGTCTTTTAACCCACACACTGAAAGACGCTGCCTGCAATGTGAAAGCTGTCAGCCCGAACAAGGCTGCCTGTGTTTGTGGAGAGTGAACGGGAGAGGCTGTCTGTCTGGGCCAGCTGCCCAGGCACGAGTGCTCTTCCCAGGGCTAGGTAGTGCCACATGGTCCCCCCTCCTCTTCCTCCTCATTCTCCCCCCTTTTCCCCTCCTTGCTTCCATGCCCAGATAGATAGATTGTGGGGGGGCTGGAGCGATCAGGCATGCCAAACCAATCTGTTCGGCCTGTGCCCCCCTGACACATGTGGCATTGCCAAGGTTAAACGGTGGCATGCTACAAAGAAGGACACAGAGTCGCAGGAGTCTCTGCAGAGGCAAGGAACTGGGGCTGTAACTGGGGCTGTACCTGGGGGGGGGGGGACTTGCACCCAGGGCCCGTGGTTTATTGAGAGGGAAGGACTCCAGAGAAATGAGGGTGGTCGATTGATGGATGAGCCATGGGAACAGGGAGGCTGGCAGGGAGTGTGTTTGTGTATGTGTCATTAAGGGAGATTGATGTGCAGGAAAGCGTGAGTGTACATTGTTCATGCACCAATACACACAAGCATGTACGTATTCATACACCTCATTGTTAGGCATGTATAGAGACATACAGGGACATACGTGTGTAAACAAACACACACACACAGCACACATCTCCATTGTATGGAAATTTAAATTATGGGTGCCATACATTCAGTATAATGTAAATTATTCCAAAATTTCTTCATCCTTGTTTATTTATAAGTCACTATTTAGTTCTTACAGTTTCCTTTGTCATACAGTTGCACAGGTGCAGGACAAATGCGTGCGTGCTTAGTATGTGAGTGTGTTTGCAGGTGTGTGAGGACAGCAAGTAGCATGAAGAAGTGTATGTGCCACAAGCTGGAATTGAACACTTAGCCCAATCTAATGTTTTTTTAATGAGCTCTCGGCCGTATGCTGCTTTGATTAAACGTCCAGGCTTTTCAGTAAATTAGCCAGTCCATTTGTTAGACCAGACACCTCTTGAACAAAGACACGGCAGAGAGAGAAAAGTACAGAGCCAATGAAGATAGACTCAGTAATATGAAGTTGAGTTGTTTCATAAGTTTATTTTGTCAGTGTATGTTCTCTGGTACATGATATGGTACTGGTATGAAAAATGTTGTCACACGGATATATAAAGATGCCAATGGTAGGAGCGTAGGGCCCCCCAGGAGTGAGGTGGGGTACTATCTAGCAGCTAATTTCCCCTCAAGAACTTTATTCAACAAAATTTAACCATGTTTAGAGAGCTTTTTGGACAGTACATTAAGTAGCGTTATGATAATGTTTGTTAGAACAGCCAAGGGCCAATCCCAAAAGCTATCTTGGTTCTTGTAGTGTGTTAGGTGCGAAAGAAGAAGCCTACTCAATTCAATTTGCTACAACATACAAGAGTAAGCTGGAAGTTAAGTAAAGTGCTGCAGATTAGCCTATTGGACAAGCTAACATTAATGCTAGCTAACAATAATTGTCCAGCTAGTCCAGCAAGCTAACATCAGGAATATCATTGTCATTGTCAATGTCCCTTCAAAAGAACATTCATAACAAAAATGAGAAGAAATTGATTACTTTAACAGTTTTTTAAACTTCTTTCCATACATAATGAGAAGTTAACTTGACAAATAGTGTATGCAACAAGCAAATGTTTAACGACTCATTACCTGACTGACATTAGGGATGATATGAGTAGCATTTTGTTAGACCCTACTCTTTTCGTCACACCCTGCTAATATTAAAATGCTAAGGTTAGTTACAAACCTCTTTACAAAAGACATTAAAGTAACATTTGTCCAGTCATACGTGAACATTACACTTTTCATATGGCTTTCTTACAGGTACGTGGCAGGTGATCTGCTAACAGTGCCATTATCAGGTCAAAATTTTAAATTTTGTCCACCACTTTGATTTCTATATAACTAACCAAGAAAAGAATTTATAGCCATATACCTACAAACCAAAGACATTCCCATCTACCTCAGCTGTACTTTGTGTTAAGTACTGAGCAAATGTTAGCATGCTAACACGTTACACTAACATGGGGATCATGGCAAATATTATATCTGCTGAACATTAGCATGTTGATGCAAGTACAGGCCTCACAGAGCTGCTAGCATGGCTCTAGACTCTTAGTTTTGTCAATGTGAAAACTCTGCAGAAAGTTTTGTTTTTCATTGACAATAGCTTAACAATGATTTTTAAAAATTGCAAAGTGGGAGCAACTGAAAATAACTAGCGATTTAATCTGTTAAAAAGCAAAAGCAAAGTGACATTCTGCTCTTCCCTTTGGCTCTCAGATCTGGGTTTCCCAGGAGCGAGGTCTGCAGTTGGACCCTTATGAAAGGTTTTGGTGACATTCTGACCATTTTTTAAGGTCCATCATCAGGCCAAAATTTCCACTTGTACATATTTATCCTTACTAAAAGACAGGATTAACCCATTTTATTTTTCACACTCCATTAGCTTTCACCACCTGCCTGTGGGCTAAAATGTCAACATTATACATGATATCTCATAATCTAATAATCAGATTTCCATGGTGGAATGAGTCCCATGAGTTGCTGAGTGTATTCGTGCCCCCATGAGGCAAAATCCCTATGTGGTTTGCAGTTCTGTGTTGGATGACAATTTTCAAACTGCATCCACATCTGCATGTAGTCACAATAACTTCTAAAAAGTCAGTTTGGTAAATGTCCCATCCACTGAAGGGGTATATTGTAGCGGTGAACAAGTTAAGGATTGCATATAGTCAATCGAAGGTCAAAACAAGTATTATACAAAAATGTGGCTTTATGCAGTACTGTACATGTCTGCTGCAGCGACTCACTTCTGAACAAACAACCTCATGTGTATGGTTGTGAGGTTGTGTGTGTTTGAGCATTCTCTCTATTGCCAGCTTGTCACCTCTGGGAGGAGAATAACGGCTGAATTTCAGCAGACAATGTTGCTGATGCAGCTGCTGGTTGAAATTCAGTACTGGGTGAGCTTTGCAACAGGCGCTAACCTCTCTGTGTGTCTCTGTGAGGATAATCCCTCCTGGCCATTTGGATGCTAGAACGGCTATATGTCTATGGGGAAGCTGTCATATCTTATAGAGTTTGGAAAATTATGTCTCAATTTTTCTTTTGGCCTAGTTTCCTCCCATACTTTTTCTTCCATGTCCTCTTTCTCTTTTCTGTCTCTGTCTGTTGGTTTGTTTTATGGATAATATATAAATTGTTTTTTATAGATATATATATATATAAACTGAATAAAAGTTCCTGTCATTCTTGCTTCCTTTCTCTTTCACTGTCTCAACTTAACATAGCTCACATGGCCATATCAGGTCATCTACAGCACAGTAAATATATTGTGAATCCAATATTGGGATGAGCATTAAAAACCCGTAAATAGTCAAAATATAGTCTTATCTTTAGCAATAATATATCCTGGAATGTCAGTGGATATATTTTTGAATATTTAAAGTATATTTGAACATATTCCATGTGAAATGTATTGCAGTATGTGAACCTGTGCAAATGTATGTGAAAAATATGAAACCAACATTTTTTATTTATTCGTTTTTTAAGCAACTTTCTTTTTTACATTTTACCAAAAGTAACCATTCTCTTCTGTTTGTTCCTGTGTGTCACTGCAGGTTACCTGTATGTTACCTGTCTCATCCAGAACTGTTCGGACAAAATGGTGACGGCTCAGTTCCTCGGCAAAATCGACCACAACTCGCTGCTGGTGCAGGACGACTACATATTTGTCAAGGTAAACATCACCGCAACAGGGGAGGTGAAAGGGAGACTGGTGTATTATTGATTATTCTTTTAGTGAAATTTCTCATCCTGTTTTCATGTCATACAGACTTTTGAAAATTTCCCCAAAATATCACATTGACACAGACACATTTTCATATTCAGAGATTTTGTTTCTTGAATGTAGAGATATCTGTGTTCATGCAGCAGCTGTCGGGGTATAACAACGGGTCCAGATCACCCGATAATTTTGACAGTTGTAAATAATGGCCTTACTTTCTGTAAATGTGGATGGCACAGAGCAGGTACAGTATAGACACACTATATGCAGATCCTAGTTATTGTACTAAGCCTAAATAAACTTCATGTCATCAGAAGTATGCTGATCTTACCTACTTTATTCCTTTTTGTATTTGTGAAAATTCCAGGTAGCACTTAACTGGTCTAAAAACTCAAGGTGACACCTCAATATGCTGTAATTTCATTTAAAACCAGTGACACAGCTAATGCTAGTGCTTCACCAAACCACACATTAACCTGTTGCTCAGTGTTGGAAAGATGATTTGTGCCTCTTCATTTGAGGGTTTTCTGTTTGGCTTCATGGAAGATGATACACCAGCATGTCCTCATACCTAAATGACAAAATCATACGACTGAATTTGAATGAATGAATGTATATGATATGATTTTTCACATCAGAATCAATATAATATAGAATCAATACACTGTGAGCAGCAGTTCCATTGGAGAACCGCCGCCCAGAAGTATTTTCCTCACTGTTAATTTCCATGGTAAGGTTTTCTTTCAATGATATCCTCAACATTTCTCAAAACTAAAACACACAAAGTGTCCTTGATAATTCGACAGTACGATAGGTCACTGTTACGGCCATCAGTTTTAATGATTTCACCCTCAGTTCTGAGAAATAAAGTTTTTTTGTCCTTTTTTTTCTCTTGGCCTGCGTTGTGAAAACCAAAATGCTAGACATTTCTTTAATTCTCAGTGGAAAATGCAGTATTTTAAGTTTCTGCATTAAAATGCGTTTTGATAACATTTCTAGTGAGATATGTGCATTTTATTCTCATAATCTTCGTTCAGTGAATGTATATGATCCTTAGTTTTGTTAGTTATTACGAAGATTCTCTCAGGTCTCAGATCGTTGATATGGTGGTTGCTATGAACACTGCTACGCTTGGCACATTCGACTCCTGTTTTGGGCTGTCTGCCATCAGTGGGCTTCATTCCATTTCAAATGTCTGCCGGTTGGCCGTAACCTGAATCCAAACACCGCTATCTCTGTTGAGAAAAAGCGTTTTTTAGCCTGTGATTGTAAAATGTGAAGTTGCTCATTTAATTTTATATATTTTATACAAGAATATGTGACTGAGGATATTTGATATATATGCATATGAGGATGCAAGAACATGTCATCTCTCTGCATGCACTTATTTCTGCCCATCAGCACAACCCCAGATTCCTATTTAAGACTGTGGATCAGTTAATTAACCCAGCCTCTCCTTGTGCCCCTGCTGATTGTGATGCTGATTGTGAAAAGTTTCTTTTGCACTTTGCTGGAAAGGTGGAGTTAATAAGATCTGATATCACCCCCAATCCTGCCTTTTTAGATGTGGATCACCCGCTCAGGGATTCTTTGAGCAATTTTATTGCTGTTACGATGCCTGAACTCGCAGACATCATGTCTCTTATGAGAGTGTCCTCCAACCCTCTGGACAAAATCCCAACTAGGTTCTTATTGGAAGTTATGGATTGTATTGCTCCCCTTTTACAAATTATTTTTAACAGCTCGCTGTCTACTGGCTGCGTCCCAGATTACTTTAAAACAGCTTGTGTCCAGCCAGTCCTAAAAAACCTGGGCTTGATCCCACCCTCCTGGATAACTATCGCCCAATCTCCAAACTGCCTTTTATTTCGAAGATTCTCGAAAAACTTGTGGAAAACTGTGGAAAACAATAATACCTTTGAAAAGTTCCAATCTGGCTTTCGTCAACACCACAGCACTGAGACAGCCCTCCTCAAAGTCACCAATGACCTTTTAATGAATGCAGACACAGGCATGTGTTCAATTCTTGTGCTGCTGGACTTAAGTGCTGCCTTTGAAACAATTGATTATGGCATTCTTTTAGATAGACTGAGGCACTGGGTGGGCATATCTGGCACTGCACTAGACTGGTTCTCATCTTATCTGTCCAATAGGAAATTCTGTGTCAGCATTAATAACTTCATGTCATCCTTTTCCCGTATCAAATACGGTGTGCCTCAAGGTTCAATTCTGGGACCAATCCTTATACATGCTCCCCTTGGGTGATGTCATCCGCAGACATGGGATTTCTTTTCATTGTTATGCAGATGACACACAGCTGTACCTCCCTGTCAAGCCCACTGACCTGAGTACGCTGAGTTCTCTGCAGGACTGCCTGTCTGACATAAAAAATTGGATGTCGATAAATTTTCTTCAGCTCAACTGAAATAAAACTGAAATCCTTGTTATTGGGCCCCAACACATCACTAAACAAATACTGCCATCTACTGGTAACCTGTAACAACATATCAAGCCTGTTGCAAGAAATCATGGTGTCCTGTTTGATAGCAATTTATGTTTTGAGCAACATATCACTAAGCTTGTCATGTTTCTATCACCTCAGAAACATTGCAAAAATACGATCTATTTTAAATTTTAGTGATGCAGAAACTGTTGTACATGCTTTTATCTCCTCACACCTCAATTATAGTAACAGCCTGTTCACTTGTCTTAATCAAAAAACTCTGAAACGACTGCAGACTGTACAGAACTCAGCTGCTAGGCTCTTAACCAGGACCAAGAAGTACGACCACATCACACCTGTTTTAGCCTCTTTACATTGGCCCCCTGTTGGTTTCAGGATTGATTTTAAGATCTTGTTGATTACTTTTAAGGCTCTTCGTGGTCTGGTTCCAGACTATACTTTAGACCTTGTAATCCCTTATGAACCTTCACGTAGTTTGAGATCTTCGGGCAGGGGTCTCCTGTCTGTTCCTGAGTCCAGGATGAAAACTAAGGGGGATAGAGCTTTTGCCATCAGGGCCCCCAGGCACTGGAACAACTTGCCCGAAGAAATTAGGTTGTCTGAGTCAGTGTCTTCGTTTAAGTCTCTTCTCAAAACACATTTGTATCTGAAAGCAGATACTGATTTTACCTGTTTATTTTATTGCTTTTGTGTATTTTATTTCTTTATATTTCATTCACTGTGGTATTTTATTTCTCTTGTTGTGAAGCACTTTGTTTTGATAAGTGCTCTATAAATAAAGTTTTATTATCATTATTATTATTATTAAATTATGAAATAACCTTTCTTAAGAAGGAGTTATCAAACTGGACTTTACATTTCACATCCCTCATTTAATCCCTGCACTTGTCACGATCATATATATCTATGAGAGCAGGTTGGTAGAACTGAGGGGAACTGCAGATTCGGGTGATAATTCCCTGTGGGTTTGTCACAACGAGCGACACCTCTCACATACACTTGTGATCCACGGGACTCCAATTCTAGTGACCAGTTCTTTTGTTTGTCAGATACACATTTGTGAATTTGATTTTCCATTGATTTTCCACTATTTGCCACTGTCACAGACTGAAAAGATGAGCTCCATGTGCACTGGAAGAACAATGCCCTCCTTTTGTTGGGCGCAGATTTCCACCACATCTGATCTGATTGTAAAGTGTAGAAGTCTCGTAGATAGCAGCTCCCAATCTTCTCAGCAGTGCTCTCATCTGTTAATTACACTAATGTCTCAAATTGAATATAGTCATTATTATATTAATACTACAGTGTTCTACCTTATTATTTACTATCATTCAGCATTTGTGCACATGTCGTATCTGTGGGTGTATCTATTCAGTTGTGGTTGTGCACACACAACTGAGGCTGCAGCTTTCTGTCTTTTTTACTGATAAACTCCCGCCCAGATAACATACAGTACTGTCGGCTTGAAATGGAAAAGAATTGCTATTCGGGACATTGTGCAGAATTAATCTTGCCTTGTCTATAATTGACTTGCCGTGCAGTACCAACTGTACGCTCGGAGGAGGCCGAGAGCTGAATCTCATTTGCATGTGATAACTGCAGAATATACATGAGCTGGTAGAGCAGAATCCTATAGTGGGATAGAACCATCATATCCTTTGGATGTGTGTGTCTATATATGTGTGCATGTGCACATATATATGAATGTGTGTAAATGTGTGTATGCATGCATGAGTGTTTATGAATGTGTGTGAGAAGAATTGAATCCTCATTAGGCAACAATAGACTGGTCCATTGTCCTCCAGGCATTATCTTCCCAGTACTCCCAGTATTACTAACCCATTGATATCAGATGTAGGGATAAATGTGTGGACAGAGAACAAGGGCGGAATTTCCACTGGGAAAAGATCCGCACACTTTTCTTTACATAGATCATAGATTTTTATATATAGTCTACTGCCCTACCATCTGATTGGTGGAGGTTATACCTACAGCCTGAGAGGAAGACCTGCAGGCACTGCTCAGGGCTGTAAAAATACCTGCTCCTGCGCATTTTTTTGGAAGAAAAAATTACTTCATGAATGTTATTTATAGTCAGTATTTTCCTTAAAATATGGCATTGATCACCAGTCAAGAATAGTAAAGAACTCTGTAGTAGAAATTCTTATCTATCATGAAGTATCAGGTCTCTTTTAGCAATAATACATTATCAAACTCACAAAAGACACTTAAAAAAATTATCAAAATCAATACAGCAGAATCAGAGATCATCGTTTTTATTCCACACATTCTTCTTTCTTGTCAAACTCTGGCGCCTACATTACCCACAATGCAACTCGACCACTGACATTTCGGTTGTAGATTGTGGTGTGTTATGCTAGTAGCAGCTGATGTAGCCTGCAGCAGAGACTGCAGAGGTCTGCTAACATGACATCTTGTGCCTCGGGTCTGATAAGTTCCCCTTCAACCAAACTTTAACAGTACGTGGTGTTAGTGCATTAATAATTCTGCAATTTACATGCATTTCTATTTCTTATTAGACATCTATTAATTTAGAAAACCCAATAACCAATTCCATTATACTGTGTTATTATTTGCTAGATTGATATGAATATATAAATGCTTCCAGAACCGAACCTACACCGTACACAGAGAATGCATACACACATATTTTCACACACTTGCTAGTGGTGCAGCCAGGTCCTTGGGGTGCTTATCAGATGTTAAGGCAGTACAGAAATATGCTGAGTCAGAGCTAAGAACGCAGTGTTAGCGTTGGCACTCACACGTTCACATTCACTCACACACACACACTTCATCTCCTCCCACTTCACCAGCCATTCTTTAGAAAGCGATTCCTTTTGAAAACACAGTCGATCGGGCTTCCTTCAGGGGCTCTTATTTTAAAAAATGGCTTTCATTGTTTCGTCACTTTTTCATCACTGTTCAGCATAAAGAAAAGCCGTGCTAGTCTGCTCCTTGCAATCACAAAGACGGTTGTAATCACAGCTCAATCTGAACACAGACCATAGAGACTCAGCTATCCGAGAGCGAGAGAGAAAAAAACAAAAGCTCTTCCCACAAAGCCCAAAATAGAAGCGCTGAATACAAAGTTCTGCATCAGATTTTGAAAGCAGCAGCTCTAAAAGTTTTAGCGCTGCTCACCTTACAAAAAGCTAAACGGTGACAGGGAGTGTGTTTCAGAAAGTGTTACGCACGTGTCTGAGCCCATTACTTGGGAAATGACACTTTCAAGTCCAGTTTAAGTCACTGTCAGTCACCACCGCTGTCTCTTTCACCGAGCTTCCTCTGCTAAAACGTAGACTCAGCTGTTTGGGTATTCTGGTTCAGAGCTTTCTGATCATCGCTCTCAGCAGGGGGGCAGCATGATTCAGCCTTTTACCCACAGGTCCCAGTTTGTGAGGTGAATGCCAAGGTCTGTGCAGCGCGGGGGAGGATTTTTTGCATTTACCTTTCAGCGCAGTGTGAGTCACCGACAGCAGATGGTGAACTCTGCACCTCAGCTCAACAGATGCACAGTGGTGGCTGCTGATTACCTCATTTTTTGTTAGATTAAGTCTTTTTATGCCTCTGCGCCGGCGATAGCTGCGGCCGGAGGCACAATGTTTTCCAGTTGTCCGTCCGTCCCATTCTCGTGAACGTGATCTCTCAGCAACACCTGGAAGGAATTTATTCTAATTTGGCACAAACGTCTACTTGGACTCAAGGATGAGCTGATGATTTGGAGGTCAAAGGTGAAAGGTCAAGGTCACTGTGATCTCACAAAAACCCGTTTTTGGCCATAACTGAAGAATTGATGACATATTTCACAGTTGGTCGGACAATGAATTGGTGACACTTTTGACTCAAAGGTCAAAGGTCGTTGTGACCTCAACATGACCTTGACAAACACGTTTTTAACTGAAGAACTGGTGAGGTAATTGTGACAACATTTCACACAGATGTTTAATGGAATACAATGATGACATGACATTTTTTACCCAAAAGGTCAAAGGTCAACCTCACTGTGACATCATAATGTCCTGGAAAAACCCTTTTTTAGCCGTTATTCAGCACCATAACTCAGGAACAGAAGGGGAGATTGTGACCATATTTCACAGTTGGTTGGACACTGAATAGGGGACACTTTTGACTCAAAGGTCAAAGGTCATTGTGACCTTTAAACAGGTCTTTAGCCATAACTTAAGAATGAACTGGGTGAGTCCAGATTTCACACACGTTGACTGGGACGCCACAATAACTAGCACATTGCGGGCTGTCCTCTATCTCGTCCATTCTGCCTTTCACTTCCTGACTCATTCTGAATTTCGAGCGTCATCGGAATCATGTGACTGCAAACAACGAATCGGAGTGCGCCTAGCTAATCATGATCCTGTGAGTGAGTGAGTTTCACCTGCAGCTCATAGAGAGGCTTCACATCTAAAACTGCCAGGAGGAAACAAAAGCACCACATTTTGTGTAGCTATACTCTATAAGAGTCCATCTTTACATAGTGATCAACTACATGTGTACCTGTTCAGCCAGTACATCTACATTCATTAATCAGTTCAACAAAATATATTCACTGGAATCATACATATGTATCATCAATATAGTGATAACTTCCATTTAGCCAGAAATTACACTTTATTCCTGCCAAGTTTTCACTACATATATTACATGAGTCTGGACAGACGTGGATGGAAACTGCACTTTGACTGGTTGGCAGAGACACACAACCGCAGGGTGGTAATTCTAGTTCTCTCTGTCTTCTGGAAAAATTATTTAAATATCTTATTTTAAAGAGCATTTCTAAATTAAATGCCTTGAATTCAGTTGTTGCAGTTTCTAGATGCCCTATCTTAACTCTACAGTCAATTTTAATCTCGATTTGCAAACTAGTATTGCGTTTCATTTAAACTGACATAAACAATGTCCTAAAATGTGAATATGGTTAATAGAGCATTGCACACATGCTGTTTTATTCTCAATAATAAATAAGCATATAATAATTAAATATCAGTTCTGACCTCTCCTCTTTCATCCTCTGTCTTCTTTTTGGCTCTTTTGCAATGAACCCACAGTTTTTTGAGGTGTAATTGTGTGTGTTTGAAAAATTAAGAGCAAAGTAATCTATAAAAAGTAGAGATAAGACACAAGCTCCTACTAGAATAAAAAAAAAAGTGGATTTTAACTCTTGGATAGCGAGGAATTGCCAAGTTGAGACTGGTTTATGCTTATTTGATTGGTTTATTTGATTTTTTGTCCATTTCCCAGGTCACCACAGGGAATCGCACCAAGCACTACGTGTCCTATCGGCGCAATGAGTTCGTGCAGATGAGGTTTCCCAAGTACGCCTTGCCAAAGGTAAAGCACGACAATGTTACTTCTTCCACTGCTGAGTTCCCTTCAAACTAAACTTTGGGTGTGTGCGATGCACCGTTCTGACGCTGACACAATAGACTTTGCAAATCCATTTACTTTCAAAAAGAAGATCAACAACACAAATTGCTAATGCCGAACACTACATGTGTGTTCACACAGATCAATCAGATCCATCATGTGTTTTCTTATATACATTTTTGAAATTGATCATAATGAATTTTTTTGTAATCCTGAGGAGCAGCAGACTGTTTCAGTGTTTCACAATGGTGTATTTCAGAGGCTTCAAAACACTACTAACAATACAATTCTCACTCAAACACTGAACGAATATAAATCCATTTTGTTGCTTTTGGTTAGAACATTAATGTTGAATATTTGCAGAAAACAGCACTTAGCAGCTGCATTCTGAAAATATCCATCACAGTGCCATTACTGACACGCTGCCATAAAACAGAACTGCGGTCACTAAGAATTGTAAGATACCATATTGCAATAATAAGTAGGTATAGATGTGGTGTTGCTGGAAATTTGAGACATGGTTTAAATGTCATAGACTTGAATGATGTGCCATGTCAAAGTAGATTTCTGTTAAGGATTATGAAACAGAATTAGTTTAGATAACTAAAGGGCTGTCAACGCTTTTTTTTTTTTTTTTTTTTTTTTTTTTTTTTTTTTTTAAATGTTTCCCAAGCAATTACTCATTCGTCTCAGGGAACAAATAGGCCTCTGTCTCTACAAATGTATCAGTCCACACCGACCGGCGTCAATACATAACCCGCTCCATGTGTACGTGCTTAGCGAAGCACAGTCTCCACAGGCAGCCATTCCAATGACACAAATCTCATACTTTTTATATGTTCACTATATTTTCTACTATCAGTCTAGGTCTCCAGGGTCACAAAGAGCTTTCCAGTTCCACTACGGCAATATAGAGCTATGGTGGAAAGGGAAAATTAAATAAATGCCTCAATAAGTACAAGTCTCAGAGCCTACACAGTACTTGAAAACAAACATTAATCATTGACTTTTTGATGAAGACAGTGTGGCCAACCGCCTTCTGTTCTGCTGTAAGGACAGCTGGTTGGACAGTTACAGAGGTCTGAGTCGGTGTGGATTGAATGGATGGACACATCTGTAGCTCTCGTCTCACATCTGGTGAGAATTAAAGTGCATTGCCTTCCCATGAGTGAAGACAAAGAAGTTGCCTTGCTCTGATGTCTCAACCTTCAAAGCTGAGTCCCGGTTTTCTGCAACACCCCTCTACACATTTACAAAGCTTCAGCTGTTCATACTCAAAGCCAGTTTGACCATTTGCCCATTAAGACTTTTCTGCACAATGTGAGCATTTCTTTACTTACATCCACATGTTCCCCAATAAGCCAATACATTCCTTTTGCTTCACTAGGGATTCAAACCTGCAACTTTACAGCCCTCTTACCTCTATGTTCCACTTCTTAGTTTGTGTCAGATGTTAGTACAGTACCTGTACCCAAATTAGTCCTGGTGCTGGCCTGATACACGATAGCTCCCATAAAATATTCACCACTGAGAATTGATCCGAAGACAATAAATGAGCTCCACTCCAAAACAAGACAAGGAATCTTTGTCAGTGCTGGCGACAAGGGGGCCATTTTAGTGCAACACCAGCCTGAGTGCTATTGAACCGCGCCGATTGAATGCGGGGCCTGGGGAGATGTCTCATGTATTTTTCAGCCTTAAACTAAGAAAAGAAAACCTTTAAGACAATCACTGTCATTAACACTCTGTGTAGAGTGCGTTTTCCACCAACACACACTCCAGGAAATGTACTGGATTACTCTTGTTTGTCTCTAGCCCACCACTTACAAAGTTCTTATCCCTCAATTGCTTGACTACTTCAGCTACAATACTCAGTGATCCTCAAGGAAGGTGAAAGGGATTGAATTACACACACTCGCTCTCTCTCCTTCCAACAAGTAGAGACGAGAGGGATCAATTTGATTAGGTGTGGCAGGAAGGCGGTGGATAAACCGGTTTGTGTATGAGTGTGTGTTTTAAGTTAAAGTATGCCCTAGTTGCTCTCTCTTTTGTCTCCCTCTCTCTACATGTGTTCTCTTACTTGGGTGAGCAGATAGGTCACACGTTGCGAAGCTTTTAGGTCGAGCGACACAGGGGGGAAATAGAAAAGAGGGATGGAGTGAGAGACAGAAGGGAGGAGAGGAGGGGAAGTGTGTGTGTGTGGGGGGGGTTCGAGCACCATGTTTTTCCACTGTGAATAATTCAAAGGCTGGAGGATGAAAAATGCAGAGGCCATCAGAGAAAGCAGTTTGGCTCTGTCCTGCGAGACCTGACCCGAGTTATGGATTAACCACACACGAACACATCCATACAGCTTGCTGGGCTGTGAAATCACAGGTAATAATTGTCCCGTTTTGCTCTGCTTCCATCCTGTCTATCACCCAGGATGTAATCAGCTCTCTGTCTTTAACACTTTATTTAACCAAGTAAGACTATACAACCACAGTGTACAGTCAGCTCCAGTGAAACAGCTAGAGCGTCGTGTTCAGCAGCACTTCACTGGTAGTTCTTGAAAGAGAAAGGCACTCAAGTGTCATCAGAATAGTGTCAGGAAGTTCAAATTTTCCAGCTAACTTGATGCGCACCGGGAGCCAGATGCATAAAACTCTGTAGATTCACGACTAAAACTGTGTACGCACAAAGACAGAAATATGCAGACGTGTTCTTTTTTCGTCAGATTTATAAAGCTGTGTGTTCGCCTGATTCTGTTTTATAAATCCATAGTTTTATAAGTCCATAAATGAACATAGAAACGCTCTTAAACATCTGTTTGCATATCGATACGTGTGCCCCCTCCACCACGAGAGAGAGAGAGAGAGAGAGAGAGAGAGAGAGAGAGAGAGAGAGAGAGAGAGAGAGAGAGATCGGTCAATGTGAAGAATGGCAACGACGAAGTGCTATTTCACCGATTGTGTTGCGATGGCGAGGTTCTCCAAAACCATCCAAATTTATCACATGTACCTGTAAAACATCATCGCATAGTATTAGATTAGATTGACTTTATTGTCCACCTCAGTGGAAATTAGTCTTTGGCTTCTCCCAAAGTACAGTAAAAGGTACATACAATGCACATAACACCGCACACCATTAAAAACATATAGAATATAATAAACAATAGTACAAATGGGCAGGTAGCAGCAGATAAGTTATGTAAATATTACAAGAGTGTCATGTGGATGTCACGCAAGAGAGCAGGGAACACATGGGATAGGACCCAAATGCAGACTTAGAGGCAGAGCAGATGCAGTTCATTAATTTAGTACGGAGAAAGGCTTACACGTATAGTCAGGCAGGCAGAGGTCCAAATCGGGAGGGCAGTCCAAGACAAGTAAACAAATCAGACAAGGAGCAGGCAATAAACAAAATCCAAAAGTCCAGGCAAGCTCCAAGCAAATGCAGAAATAAATCCAAGAGACTCAGGAGAAGCACACCTGACATGTAGACCACATACCACTGCTGATGCAAATGATCATGACAACGAACTGACACTGAACAATGGAAAAAACCCGGAATAAATACACTGAGGTAGGGGAGACAACGAGACACAGGTGCAATTAATCAAGGCGGGGCCAACAATCTAAACTGGAGGGAAAGCAAACAAAGACAGGAAGTAAAACCACAAGACATCCGAGGAGAGGAGAACACTACAAAATAAAACACTCAGGAAACAGGACAAAACCCCAAAACTATGACAAAAAGAGCAAATCTTGTAAGATAAAAAGTGTTCTGTTTGGCTGTGGGGCGAATTCACCAAAGGATTGTGCGGCTTTTGCGGCCGCTAAACCTGCATAAATACGACAAAAAGAAACCGTGTAATTCTCAAAGCACCCGCAAAGGGTGAACTGCACCACTAACTGCGCTGCCAGGCAAATCGCGTCTCGGTGCTCTGGTGCTATTTGCAGGTATGTAAATTAGGTAATATGCAGACATTTGGCGCAAAATTGGCCCCTCTCTATGCAAATGAGCCTCATTGAAAAACAAGGTCCAATTCACAAACACCAGCACTAACAGCCACATGCAGTTAGAGAGAAATTATTAACAGCTTCAGAGAGTTACTGAAGTGCACTTATACAGGGGCGTTACACCCAGACTTTTCAGTGATCATGGCATCTGTGATTGTAGCCAGGCAAAGCAACAGCGCATCACAGTATATCATATGCACACAGGTGGCACAGAGACAGCACAATACCTGATATTCACCATGAGGGAATGAAACTGGAAAACAACATAAAACCTGCTGCTGTGAGAAACGGAGACGGTGGTTACGCACTGTGACAGTCACAGAAAAATAAGAGACATCCTGCAGACAGAAATGAAGAGAATGAAGAGCAGGGGGAGTTATTAGATTATTAGAATAGTTATGATTATAATTAGAGTAAGTTCTCTTTTAAATCAAACATTTCCTTCCACATGAGTGGAAAGTTTTGTTCTTGCAACTGCATTTGTAACATTTTTTGACTCAAACGTTGCTGAACCATGTCATGGTTCTGGATCTGCTGCTTCAGTACACCTTAAGAACAAATATTACTGGGACACTACAGAGAACTGCAGATGAACATTGAACAAACGCAAAACAATGGCAAACTGCACTCAGCTGCACAATTCATGGAGCTAACAGCAGCCGCAGTTCATTCTCTGTGAAATCGCCCCTGAATGTAGTGGCTGTGAGGAATCTGCAGTTATATGTTTAGCCTTCCTGTGTACAGCCCTGTCAAATGCTGTATAATGCAAAGTTGTTGTTGTGACTTGTTAGTCACCTTCTCTGCAGTGTTAACCATTTCAGAGAGCTTGTTTTTGCTCTTTACACTAAGGCTGCCATACAATGCTGCTATGTTAAATAATAAAATGCTGTCAACCAGGCTTCTGTATGCCATTTCAAGTATGTGTTGGCTCGCACCAAAGCTCCTGATTAAAAACAATCGCTGATTGGCTCTCTTAAAAATGCTCTCTGAGTTCTCATTAAAAGTCAGGGTCTGATCAATGATTGTGCCCACGTACTTTAAATTGTTCTACTTTTCCTACAGGCTGGTTATTGAGTATGACTGGAAAGATGTGAGAAACATAGGGTCAGCAGCCAAGAAGGATGATCAATGATTAATTGATAGAACTCATATTAAAACAGACTTTACAAACTGCTTCACTATTCAGGGTAAAATTAAAAGATTTTTGACATTGGGAAAGATTGGCTCGAATGTGATTAAAAAGAATGATTCATCACTCATAAATAATTTAAAACAAAGTTCATAAATGCGCCCTTGATTGACATTTTACAGAACGCTGTGTAGACTGCAGTCAGCCTGAGATGCGCACATTGTCACCACATATTGTTTCTTTATAAATACCCGTTTACGCGTGGGAAGAGGCGTACACATGTCTTTTGTGTGTACACAGTGTTTATACATCTGGCAGCAGGTTTGTACCTCTGAAGGGCAACACACACTGACGCCATGTGATGCGTGTCAAAACGCCTGCACCCAAGTCCACACACTGATGGTGTCTTGATGTGGGTCATTACAGGTTGACACGCATCAACGCCTTATGATGCACTACTGTCCTATTTCACATGTTAACACCTGCCAACTCTCCAAAAAAATTTTATCACATTTGCTCACATTCATAAAAAAGATGTTGCAATGTTTATGTAGTTTTCATTTACTTGTATTTGTATTTTTAACTGCACGTGTACAATTTATTACTATTATTATTATTATTTTATTATCTTACCACTATCTGTATATATTTTAATATCATAATTCTTCTGTTTATGTTTTGGCAATGTTAACATCTGTTTCCCATGCTAATAAAGCCCAACTGAATTGAATTGAATTGAATTGAAAATAGTATTACACAGTCTCAGGAGCAAAGGCATTGCTGGCATTGCAAAGCAGAGTAGTCCAGAGAAGGTGAAAACTTATACTGCTGTCAGTGTCTGGCTCTGTCCAGGTAGCAGTACGTATCAAACTAAAAAAAGATTTGATACAAAACATGTGTTGGTTTATTTTTTCACAGCACTATATTGGCTCAACAATCAAAGTCAGTTTGTGACCACTGACACCTGATTTTTCAGTGTTGTGAAATGACAGCTTTGACAAGAAGGCAATTTGGAAACATGCCTATAATTACTTAGAGTATTGAACTTATCTTAAAGAGGGTATGTTAAAGGAAGCTGACCGGACCCAGAAGCCAGTGAAGTCTCTGTGAAAGGTAAAATGTGTGGGTCGACTGTATCAAAGACCTCTTTACAGAATGGAGCATGATGAGGGTTTTAATGATTAATGGGATCTGTTAGAGTGTGAAAGGAAATGAGCTCAACGCTGCTAAGAGAGGGTGAGCACACTGAAGAGGCTATTATGTCACAGTTGACTGCCAGGGGAAATCTGGCATCAGATGTTGTCCACTTTTAAATGAAATGAGCAAGCCACTCTTCACACCATTCTGTACCAAGTCTCAGTAATGTTGCAAGGAGAAGGGGGTAACAATGTAGTTTAATCGTTTTAAAAGAAACCTGGAATGACTGTATGTGAGCTTCCAACACGAGTATGAGAAATTACATAGTGGACCAGAAATGATGGACTGCTTGCAGGATTGTTCCGAAATTTTCAATGAGCCTTTTATACTTTAGGAACTTAATGATCAATCCAGTGTGGAAAACCCAGGATACAGGGTTGCAACAGGTTTCCGATTTGGAAAGGATTTATATGGTGGAGTATGGAAGAGCCCCCTGGAATGAAAGTAGGAGGTGCACCGTTTTATGTCTGCCTGGTAATGAGGGGGACCTGGAGCTGTGCTCACAGTGCCCATTGAAGGGGTAAACAGGTGATGAGGAGTTCCATCACCTGGTACTGGTTGGCAAGAAGCAGTTTTTCTCAATATCAGATAAAATACTTTTTTCAGTAGAAACATATTTACATATCAGGAGTATCTTTCTGTGTGAAGTGTCATGTGAAGTAGCCAGTGTATCAGAACCAGGCCTGGTTCTTCGACTTTGCAAAAGCTTTCATCGCACCCTCCGTTGAAATTTGAATAATAAATAATATAATGAATAACAAATGATAATGATGTGATAAACAAAACAATTGTAATGAAACTCACGCTATTAGCCAAACAGTAATTAAATAACATATGTGTATTAGTCGTATGACATCGCTGTCATAATAGCCCTACATTGTGGCAGGCGTCATGATTCCTCTGGGGACTGGAGTTTCAGGGTACGGGTGCCATTCTGTTTCATAAAGCAAATTGGAATGACTCGCTGTATTCACTTACCAGGTTAGTGGGGATGCATAGCCTCTCAAAACCACCATGAAAAAAATGTAGTAATGTTCCATAAAGTTATGGAAGTTGTGCATAAAGTTGTGTTGTTGTCACAGTTTTGTTGCTACATGATATTAAAAATGAGCAGTAAATAACCTGTTTCATGTACCCAAAGGTGCCGTCTATGTGCTGGATTTTTCCTTAGCTAGCAAATAAGCTCACTGACAGCAACGTTATTGCTAATATTTTGGCACTATGACTGCAGAGCAACCGAACCCCGAGATGCACCGAATGTGTTGGCCGCCGATATCCAGCAACTAGTCTGTGTCCTAACACAAAAAAAGTCATACCAGAAAGAAACTCTGGTTCCTGCGCACCCAGCCACATGGTGCCTGCAGAGAAAGAGAGACTGTTTCCAACTTAAGAAGCTTGCTCCAGTCTGCTGCAGTACCTGCGTCCTAATGATACCACCATTAGAACCGTAACAAACTTCATCTGGCAGACGCTAATGCACATGTTGCATTATGTTGAAAACCTTATCATCCTGCTGCCTGCTGAGAACGAGAAGAAAGGAGACAGCCGACCTGAGCCAGATCACAACGTGGGACCGACAATGCCCAAAAACGCCCGAGCTCCTGGGAGCTCCACAGTGCACACGAGCCAGAGAGACACATCAGTAACCACAACTGTCTATGGAACGGAATGCATCCGAGTATGACTCAGATCGCTCCACAGTACTGCTTCTCCTCCCCCCCTCCAGAGAAACTTCTCCCCTGGTCAACTAAAACGCAGGTGAAACAAAAGACTTTTCCTGTGATATTGGGGTTGATGCTATATAGTACTAAAAGTAATTTAGCGTTAGGTCAGGAGTAGCCTACAATCTCACTTCAATATTATCATGATCTTAAGTAGTCCGATTCACTTGTGATTCCCAAAACCTCTGAGCTGCTGAACGGTGCATAAAGGGGATTTCAATGGTAGCCTAAATATTAAAGATTTGTCCAACTAAAGGTTTCCAGTATTAACACCATAGACTGTATAAAAGAAGGTTTACACAAGTTAATACCGCTTGCCAAAATAATCACTCACTGCATCATCTGGTGTCAAATGGCCCTCATTTCATTTATTAATGGTTCATCGCTGTGTTCATATCATTCATACATGGTTGCATTTATCCATTCATTTGTGTGTCTAGTAGTTATAAGTTGTGTGTGTGTGTGTGTAGTTAGTAGTTTATTGTGTGTGTAGGTAGTAGTTTAATAAACTTTTCCTTTATAAAGAACTTAATTATAATAATAATAATAAAACTTTATTTATAGCGCACTTATCAAAACAAAGTACAAAGTGCTTCACAACAAGGAAAATAAAATACCACAGTGAATGATTAAATATAAAGAAATAAAATACACAAAAGGAATAAAATAAACAGCCAGTTCAGGTAAAATCAGGATATGCTATCCGATAAAAATGCGTTTTGAGAAGAGACTTAAACGAAGACACTGACTCAGACAACCTAATTTCTTCGTGCAAGTTGTTCCAGCACCTCGGGGCCCTGGTGGCAAAAACTTTGTCCCCCTTAGTTTTCATCCTGGACTCAGAAACAGACAGAAAAACCCCTGCCCGAAGATCTCTAACTGCGTGAAGGTTCATAAGGTATTAAGTATAGTCTGGAGCCAGGCCATAAAGAGCCTTAAAAGTAATCAACAAGATCTTAAAATCAATCCTAAAACAGACATGGAGCCAATGTAAAGAGGCTAAAACAGGTGTTATGTGGTCGTACCTCTTGGTCCTGGTTAAAAGCCTAGCAGCTGAGTTCTGTACAGTCTGCAGTCGTGTCAGTTTTTGATTAAGACAAGTGAACAGGCTGTTACTATAATCGAGGCGTGAGGAGGTAAAAGCATGTGCAAAAGTTTCTGCATCACTAAGATTTAAAATAGATCGGTTTTTTGCAATGTTTCTGAGGTGATAAAAACATGATTGGACAAGCTTAGTGATATGTTGCTCAAAACATAAATTGCTATCAAGCAGGACACCAAGATTTCTTGCAACAGGCTTGATATGTTGTGACAGGTTACCAGTAGATGGCAGTATTTGTTTAGTGATGTGTTGGGTCCCAATAAGTTTCAGTTTTATTTGAGTTGAGCTGAAGAAAATGTATCAACATCCAATTTTTTATGTCAGACAGGCAGTCCTGCAGAGAACTCAACGTACTCAGGTCAGTGGGCTTGACAGGGAGGTAAAACTGAGTGTCATCCGCGTAACAATGAAAAGAAATACCATGTCTGTGGATGACATCACCCAAAGGAAGCATGTATAAAAAGAACAGTATTGGTCCCAGAATTTAATCTTGAGGCACACCGTACTTGATACGGGAAAAGGATGACATGAAGTTATTAATGCTGACACAGAATTTTCTATTGGACAGATAAGATGAGAACCAGTCTAGTGTAGTGCCAGGTATGCCCACCCAGTGCCTCAGTCTATCTAAAAGAATGCCATGATCAATTGTGTCAAAGGCAGCACTTAAGTCCAGCAGCACAAGAATTGAACACATGCTTGTGTCTGCATTCATTAACAGGTCATTAGTGACTTTGAGAAGAGCTGTCTCAGTGCTGTGGTGCTGACGAAAGCCAGATTGGAACTTTTCGAAGGTATTATTGTGACTTGTTTGGGTGGAGGCCATCTCGTGCAAACAAGGAAGAACGATCCCAGAATAAGTTAAAATTGTGAATAAAGCCAACGTCATGGGTGCTGCAGACAGACTGGAGCCAGTTATGAAGGCTGAGGATCCTGCTAAAACTTTCAATTCCACGACCCAGTGTAGGAATTGGACCCGAAATGAAAGCATGCTTTCAGGTGCTGTTGAGCAGGTCAAAGAGGTGGATGAAGTTTGCTTTCGTCAGCTCCGATTGCTGACTGGCGGTGTCATTGGTGCCGACATGGACTATGATTTTCGTGATAGTCGTCAGGAGTGCAGCCAGAAGTCCGGGGAGCTTTTTGAGGATGTCGGGGGTCGTAGCTTGTGTGACCGCATTAACGAAGCGGCTATTCCTTACTATGGAATCTCCAATTATCAGCATAGTTGGGGGGATGAGAGGAGGCAGAGTCGGTGATCGTAGAGTGACCGCCGAGTTCCATCAGCTGTCCCTGGGATAGTTGTGGCCGGGAACTGCTGCGGCGAGGGGGCAGCATCCGTCTGAGGACGAATGAGACCTCCAGAGCTTCTCCTGATCACGGCCTCTTTCAGTAACTTGCGGCAAGAGGAGGAGGAAGACTGCTGGAAAAAGGGAGCGTCCCTCCAGTGGAGGAAAGTCCTGCATATCCAGGATGTCAAACCTGTTGGCCAGCGGGAGGTCCCGATGTGAAGGTAGAGGAGGCAGGCGCTTTGCACCATGTCTGTCCTTGCAGGCTACAGTCCAGTGCTCCTGTTGTGGTTTGTGTGTATGAAGTATTTCGGTCACTGTACAGAACTCTTGAGTCAAGAACTCTGCAGTGACCTTCAGATCAAGACTAAATTAATTCATTAATTGGCTAGAAATTTTTCCTTTTTCGAAGGGTGGTGCCCCATTAAGGTGAATTTAATGAAGAGTTTAAGAGTTAAATTCTGTAATTTAACGTGAACACTGATTCCTTCTGATAGAGTGAGTGTAAATCTACGCCTTTGACTTACCAAAATGAAGGTCATTTGCTATGATCATTTTAATGCCTTGAAGCCAAATGTCACTAGTGAGTGGTACAGTTCAAGTTGCCTCAGTTTAGGCTTGTGAAGCTAAGGTTTTAATGTTATCCTAACCTAACTTTGGCCAAGAAAAAGCAACGGCTAAGTTCTTTGTTAACTTGATATTACTAGCTTGTTATGTTTGCTTGAAGTCTAAGTTTCATACTGTGTTGAACGTGTTTAGAATATGGGCTCTCATATTCATATGTATGCTAAAAATGGCTGTCAACAATAGCAAACTAGCACTAAACTCAAAGTACAACTGCGGTTGATGCAGTTGAGGTTTTGCATGAATTTGGTCAGAAATCTTTGGACTTGTGGACATGTCTTGTGTCTTGCCCAAGGATACTTGGCTTGGCTGGGATTCAATTCAATTCAATTCAATTTTATTTATATAGCGCCAATTCATAACATAAGTTATCTCATTGCACTTTTCCTATAGAGCAGGTCTAGACCGTACTCTTTTTAATATTATTTACAGAGACCCAACAAATCCCACCATGAGCAAGCACTTGGCGACGGTGGCAAGGAAAAACTCCCTATTAATCAGAATCAGAATCAGAAATACTTTAAGAGGCAGAAACCTCAAGCAGAAAGTCATAGGAATAATAATGACAATAATAGTAACAGCGCCAATAACAACAACTGTAGTAGCAGTTGTCGAGCAGGAACACGGGGGCAGCAGGTGGCCCACAACCACAGATCCAGTCTCTGCAGCTCCGGAGGCAGAAATACCTGCTGAAAGCAACAGAAGGAGAGAGGAGAGAATCGAGAAAGCACAAAACTACGGGAGAAAGAAGATGTTGAGTTAGTAACATGCAGTAATGGGATAAAAATACATACAGATGGAGAGGGAGAGGAGGAGAGAGGAAAGAGGCGCATCATGGGAAGTCTCCCAGCAGTCTAGGCCTATAGCAGCATAATTAAGGTATGGTTCAGGACTCACCCAAGCTAGCCCTAACTATAAGCTTTATCAAAGAGTAAAGTCTTAAGCCTACTCTTAAATGTGGAGATTGTGTCTGCTTCCTGAACCCAAACTGGGATCTGATTCCACAGGAGAGGAGCTTGATAACTGAAGGTTCTGGCTCCCATTCTACTTTTGGAGACTCTAGGAACCACAAGTAACCATGCATTTGCAGTGTTCTAGTCGGGTAATCAAGTATTATGAGCTCTTTAAGATATGATGATGACCATTAAGAGCTTTGTAGGTGAGAAGAAGGATTTTAAATTCTATTCTGGATTTTACAGGGAGCCAGTGCAGAGAAGCTAATTTTGGAGAAATATGATCTCTTTTCCTAGTTCTTGTGAGTACACTTGCCGTGAGTACAGCATTCTGGATCAACTGGAGAGTCTTAAGGGACTTATTTGGGCAGCCTGATAATAAGGAATTGCAATAGTCCAACCTAGAAGTAACAAATGCATGGACTGGTTTTTCAGCATCATTTTGAGACAGAATGTGCCTGATTTTTGCAATGTTACATAGTAGTACAATGTGAAAGAAAGCAGTCTTTGAAGTTTGTTTCATGTGGGAGTTAAAGGATAAATCCTGATCAAGGATAACTCCGAGGTTCCTTACGGTGTTGCTGGAGGCCAGGGCAATGCCATCCCGAGCAACTATATCTTTATATAACGTGTCTCAGAGGTGTTTGGGGCCAAGCACAATAACTTAAGTTTAGTCAGAGTTTAACATCAGAAAATTGCAGGTCACCCAGGTCTTTATGTCCTTAAGGCATGAAGTTTAGCTAAGTTTAGTTTCATCTGGCTTGATCGATAGTTATAATTGGGTATCATCCGCATAACAATGAAAGTTTATGGAGTGTTTCCTAATAATATTGCCTAAAGGAAGCATATATAAGGTGAATAGAATCGGTCCAACCACAGAACCTTGTGGAACTCCGTGACTAACTTTGGCGTGCACCGAGGACTCACCGTTAACATGTGTGATCAATCTGATAGATAGGATTTAATGCCTTTAATGCCAATTGAATGTACCAGTCTCTGTAATAGGATGTGATGGTCAATGGTGTCGAACACAGCACTAAGATCTAAAAAGACAAGTACAGAGACAAGTCCATTGTCTGATGCAATTAAAAGGTCATTTGTAATTTTCACCAGTGCTGTCTCTGTGCTATGATGCACTCTAAATCCTGACTGAAAATCCTCAAATAAACTATTGTTATTTAGAAAGTCATACAACTGATTGGCGGCTGCTTTCTCAAGGATCTTAGAGAGAAAGGAAAGGTTATATGTAGGTCAATAGTTGGCTGAAACCCCTGGATCAAGAGTGGGCTTTTTAAGGTTTAATTACAGCTACTTTAAAGGACTGTGGTATATAGCCTGTTAATAAAGACAGATTGATCATATCCAGTAAAGAAGTGCTAAGGGTAAAACGTTGGAATGGGGTCTAAGAGACAGGTTGATGCCTTAGATGAATTCATTGTCGAAGTTAATACGGGATACGTGGCTCAATGACTTTGGTGTCAGTGTGTGTGTGTGATTGGGTGAACAAGAGGCAAAATATAAAGCTCTTTAGATAAAAGTGCTATACAAATACATTCCAAATTATTCTATTTCCTTATATGTTTGCTAGTGTGATAGCCACCTTACTTACAGTAGTTCTTGTTCTGTTGACATGTTGTCAACATGTTGTGAAAGAAATCAGGACAGGCACGTTCCCTGCCATCTGAGTTTTGGGAAATCATAAATAGATATAAACAAGGTAGTTTGAGGGAAAGTAGGTATAACACCAAGGGAAATGAACACAAAAGAAATCACAATGATCATTAAAGATGGATGATATACTGTTAGGATATACAGTATAAGTTGATTAATACATGTACATATGTCTTTAGGTGACAGAACATCTTATTTCACATTTCAGCACGTTTGATAATGTTATCAATAAAACACAATATATTAAAAGTAAGACAAGATGAATGAAAACATACAGTAGAGTGCTGCAACATCTGTTTCACCTTTTCACCTCACGCTTCCTTTGATTCACCTTCGCCCTCCACTCTGCTGTAGCAGCTCCTGTGTCTTATTTGATTCTCTCTGGCTTTCATACCACAGTGTGGGTTTTTGCTACTGTGTTTACAGCTGACTAATCACAATGCTTATTTTCACTCATTATTGAGGTTTGTTTTTGCCCTGCATATGGTACTTACACCCAGACAGTTTCTATTCAAGTGTAAATTGAGCTTTAGCTTTCACCATCTCATTATTTCTTACTGTCTTTGCCTTTCTAGTGTTATTAACACCATGCTGAGTTTGGGGTCAAGGGAAGTAGCTTGACCCCAAATAGCTGAGTGTAGGTTGTTATTGCTTCCAGTGGTTCATGCAGCTTCTAGGACCCAGGATCTCTGATATTTCACTTTTCTGATATGTCTCTGGGGTGACTGTGGCCCTGCTGGCCCTGACAGAGATGGATGGAGGGTATTTGTTTCAGAGGGTACTCAGTGATGCAGCACTAATAAGAGAGACACTGGTAGAAATATCCTGCAATTTCAAGTCAGGATTTCGGAGGGTAAAGGACAATGCCCTTGAAGCCAAACAGGTGGCATTTGGAAAACACACAACTTGTCATGCCAGATGTAGAGATTTCCCATGACCATTTGTCTTTCCCTTGCCCTTATCATGCTACATGTAGCTCTTTTAGCTATGGTGAAATGTAAATGCCCAGCTCAAATGCCACTGACTCCAGTAACGTACCAGAGAATACAGGTATGCTGGAGTTTAGACTACATTTTGCAGAAAGTTTAGCACAGCAGTTTTTCTTTTTTTTTTTGCCAGCATTCGTTTACATTTTGGCTCTGTATTTTTGCTCCTGGCACCAGTTTGTCAACCAGTTTAAGGTGGATTGGGATCCAGTTCAAGACAAAGTGGACTGTTTGATGATGGGGCCACATTTTCAACTATTGGACTGCAGACTATTCCAATCCTTGCACTTTTTCTTTTTTTAACTATTCCTGCCATCATACCATCTGTAGAGTTTCTGATTGTAGAACACATTTGTTAAAAGTATCAAAAGTTCCTAAAATTCAATATTGACTTCAGTTCTTCAGAACATTTCTGTAGTTTCCAGATTTTGGTTACTGTAAGAAACTAATGCTCATTTTGGAGATTCTTTCCACCACCAGTTTGACAAACTGCCTTAATTGTATTCACAAGCAGTGTTACATGACTATTGTACATGCCATAGCTTACAAAAGCAACCTCTTTGAATCATCTCTGTCTTTTCTCATCTCCAAACCAACCAAATCCATCCAGTTAAGTTTGTGTTTTCATACGTCTGCTCGCTGAGTGCGTCGAACAGCTTCTTTCAGCTGCCGTTCATCCTAATCCTGTTCAGTAATGGATTCATATATTTCAAACAGAGTGTGTGAGACTGTGTTTGATCTGTAAATTTAAGGTGAAAACTGCAGGCCTAGGAGCAAGCATTTCACAGGTAAAGACAGATTGGGCAGATGGGATTTATTCATTCATTCATTCAATTTATTTATATAGTGCCAATTCATAAGTTATCTCATTGCACTTTTCCTAGAGAGCAGGTCTAGACCGTACTCTTTATAATATTATTTACAGAGACCCAACAAATCCCACGATGAGCAAGCACTTGGCGACAGCGGCAAGGAAAAACTTAATTTTAAGAGGCAGAAGCCTAGAGCAGAACCAGACTCAGGGTGGGCAGCCATCTGCGGCTGCCGTGTTTGAGAGAGAAAGAGAGAGGCAGAGAGAGAGGAACTGTAGCTTAATAAAAAGTTAGACATTGCATCTAATCCATATTATGTCCCTAGTTTTGCTTTGTTTATCAATTTGGTCTTACCTATCACATCACATATCCAAAATCCATTCCCACAGCACGTATGTAACCTATCAGCTTCTGTCATTTTGTGTTCAGCTCGTTCATCGTTAGTATAGTATAAAGTCCTCCACTAAACTAAACTAAAAAACAAAAATTGAAGCCATATATTTGAAGCCACCATTGACAGGACGACATTGTTTGTCAATGTTTCCCAAAACCGTCACAAATGACTGTTACAAAAGTAAGTGCTAACAGCAGTGACAAATATATTGTGTTTCCTGTGGCTGCTTCACAATAAAAGCCACCCTGTGTTTCGGCAGTTGAATGCTTTTAATATGAAGTAACAGCTATAGAAAATGTTGCGTTTGCATTAGCAGTAAATTAATACAGCTCTGATATGCCTGTAAGAGAGTAAACAGTAAACAGTGAGGTGAAATAGCACTTTGCAGATGCAGTCGCCATGCTGCATTATTTTCCTGTGAATCCCACATGTCAAAGTGTCCTTGGGCAAGACACTGAACCCCAAATTGTGATTATTCACCCCAAATAACTCCAGAGGGCTGTGTGTGAGTGTATGGTGTGTGAGTGTATGTGAATGATTAATTAGTTTCTTTGTACTGATGGGCAGTTCTGCACACATCAGTGCACTTTGAGTGGTCAGAAGACTAGAAAGGCTCTATACAAGTACAGTCCATTTACCATTACTTAGGCAATCTGAATCCAGCACAGGAATTGCAAACTCTGCCAATAGCAATAAAAACTACTATATGGAGAGATAATTACTGAATGTAAATGTAAATATCAAAAATTGCTCTTGAGTGAGTGACAGGGTAGTCAATGAGTGATGTTCCCACCAAGCATCCAAGAGTGAATAATCACAATTTGCAACATAGGCCACAGTCTGTAACATCATGGGAACAAAGGAAGTTCTAGTTACAGACCTATATTTGGACTCATTGGCCTGCTGGTTCTCTCAAGATTCATCAATGCCTTTTGCCCTTACTGTATGCAGAGAGGAATGGTCTGGTCGTGTTTTAGCCTTCTTGGGTTCCTGTTGCATGCACAGTTAAGACTAGGGCAGTACCACAAAAAGGAATTTATTGGCTTCTACCTCTCGGCTTGGTCATTTACTGTGGGTCTTCCAACCAAGGACTCCGACCTAACCCCTGGGCTTGACTCATGTGAAAAGCTGATCAAATCATATAAATACAAAGAAAACACAGCATGTATAAGCATATATACATATTAAAATGTGCTGGGTTTACACATGTTCACTCAGTGTTGTCTGCATGTATTTATGTCCTCACTTCGACACATCTTCTGTAGCGTAGGATTATGTTTTAGCTACACTGGTGGGTGGAGGGCTGACTCTGAATGTTAAAAGGTATCAGGAGTTGAAGTTTGCACACTTCCCAGTGCCAACTCCTCCTCAAGCTCCTAACTGCTGCCTGAGCTGAGCTGTCAGCCATCTACTCAGGCTACAGCACAGTGCTTTAATGGAGGGGAGGGATAGAAGAAGGGAGAAAGGAAAGGTAGATGGAGGGGGAGGTGCAAGGAAAAGTAAATGAGGTGGAATATTTGTGTTTCAACTCAAACAAGATGCTGTCATTACAGCGACTGCACATTTATTTCCTCATTCACAGTCAGTATTGCATGGTAATGTGTGATACAAAAATGTCAGTTATTTTGCCTGTGACAGTTAGCATAACAAATGACTCACTTTCATGAAATTATAGTAATATGTTATTACAGAGTGATTGGTTGGCTGTTGGCAGGTTGGTTGATTTGTTCATTTGTTGACTGGCAGGACTCACCTACTGGTTGTCATCGCTCAGACTTGTATTTGAGTGCAGTTACACTCCCTAAGAGATAAGAGTGGATCCTCTGTGTAATAGCCACCTTGGTCATTTGCATAATGCTTTCAAAGTGATCCAGAATTGAAAGATCAGAGAAGAGAGAATGGGAAAAGGAATGGGAGATATTGTTTATCAGGAAGAACATTTTCACTGGAATTCAGGAGCATACACATTTTCTCAGCTGTATTGCTGTTCTCAGTAACAACCAGGGTACCACATTTTGCAGGTGTACATGGACTGTTTTTGTTATGAACAGAGGTTCTCTCTGGGAAAGTAGTGTTTGCATGCTTTTGGTGTAAAAAAACATTGTTCAATTGTCTGGCTTCAAGGAGAGAGAATCAACAGGGCTGAGACCAAAAACATCTTGCTGCTCTAGTTTACTTTGATTTCTAATAATGCAGTTGGTTGGGAAGGCTGTTGATAATTTAGTGAGTTTGGTTTGGTCGATTTGTTGATTAGTTAGATGGTTGATTAGTGAGGTGAGTGGAGGGTTAGTTAAATGGTTGACTTGCTACTGTACAGTCACATAAGCATTCAGTGCACCAAAAAGATGTGATGTCACAAGAATAGGTAATAAATAGATATTGAGCAGACCAATTAGAAACTTTAAATAGTCTATGAATGCAATGTGGTGGTTTGTAGTCTTGCAGTGTGTTATTGAACCGAATAAGGTGACGGTACACAGTTAGAACAATGACTTGTCTACTGGTCAACCATGCGGATTCACATGGTCAAAGGTGAACTAAGACAGGAAACGCACTCCTGAATTCACCAAACGAATGGGAGACGGAGCAAATATTTGTAGAGATTGTTGAGTCTGTTGGCAGGTACTGTAGGTTGGTAGTTTAGTCGGTTGATCAGGTCAGTGACTGATTGCTTGACTGATTAAAGTGTCATTAGTCATTCATAGAAACTGCAACCCTTTTACCAGACAAGAACGTTGATATCAAATGAGTCTGCAAAACCCCAGATTACAATCATAACATTTTTTAAATGCTTTCTTTTTACAGTATCTGCACATGGCAATGATAATATGTTATGTCCACCAGTTATGTGTCGTGGTGTTGTTTTGACCTCAGTAGAGGTTTTGTGAGAAGCATGAGCTGCCTGCTCTAGGGTTAGAGGTAGGTTTGTAGGTAAACAAATTTGACATAAAGCATGTGGAGCAGAATTGTCCAATATAAATGGAGCCCTTACCCTAACCTTAGCCCTTCATAGGGATATTGGGCCAAGAAATCGAAAGAGTGAACTGAACACCCATGAGTACAACTTTGTTCCTTTTTTTTTTTTTTTTACTTGTAGCAGAATTGTCTTCCTGGCAATATGTGCACAGCTTGCTGGGTGACTCGGATACAGTACATTTATGAATATGAAGATCAGTGCACAGCTTTCAGTACTGCCACAACCATAAATCCAAGGGTAATTGAGCCCTAGTGTTTTTTCTGAGCAAGATGGCAGAGTGTCAATGATTAGAGACACACCTTCTTGGGCACTTTCCCCCGCGGTCTGATGGCTTTATCTTCAAATGTTATGTTAATGTAATCACTAACACAGAGAAAGTGCTGAGTCGCTCTTTGCGCAGTCGTTACAGTCTTTCATGAGTGATGAATCCATTTGCATCGAATGCTCACGAGCTTTGACAAGAACACCTAACAAGTTTTCTAAGCTGCCAAAAACAGTTTTTCGATGGGTAAAGCGTTCTCTTATCTCCCCCAGTTTGTTTCTGTGACTCTGTAGCTCTGTATTTATCAGATGATGTTCCCTGGCTCACAGTGAGTTACCGTCAAATGTTTCTGTGAATCAGACTTTGCTGCTTTACTGCTTAATATTCTATTCTCTCCTCTCCTTTTCTTCTTCTTCTTTCATTCTCAACACTACTGATTCAGAAAATACTGTGCCTTTTTGACCCCCCACTTCTCCTTCTCTCTCCTCCCTCTATCCCTCAATCTCTGCCCCCAGGATGTTCAGATAGTGAGTACGGACGAGAACCAGGTCTTCCTCGCCCTCCAGGAGTGGTACCAGTCAGACACATATAACCTGTACCAGTCGGACCCCCAGGGCGTCTACTACTCCATCGTCCTGGAAAATGTTCGCAGTACCAAGCAGCCAGAGGAGAATGTCCTCATCGACATACTTGAGGTGAGATGGGGTGGAGGAGTGGGACATTATTTATGGCCATGGACAAAGGCCCCATAGAGTACATTGCAAACTTCAGTTTCAAAATACATGAACATTCTATGTAAAGCCTTGTGAACACAGCTGAGTCCAAATCCAAGTAGGGTCTAAATGTTAGCTCCGTCTCCTCTGGGGACTCTTCACCTCCACACAGTGTTCTCTCTGAGTCCAGAGCAGCCAATCAGTGTGAAACACTTCTAAGTGGATGTAACCACGTCATGAAAAAGAACCATTTAATCATGCCTAAAAGATAAAGCTGTCAGTAATCTTTATTTTTCTTATTGTCAACAAATTCCATTAAAAGACCAAAACCAACAATGTGTTAGTCTCTTTCTGACTTTTCTACCCTGTCTGTGGCACTCACCCACAAACCTATTGGTTCCCACTGAAGATGTAAACCTTTAAAAATGAATAACATTAGCTGGAGTTGCTGGAGTGAAAACTTCCAATAAATAGCAGGACAGAACTGCTAACGATTCCCTAAACTGGAACTGTTGTGGAGAAATGCTACACCTTCCAAACAAGTGCAGAGTATCCCTCAATCTACAGACCCATGCACAGCACTTCGTTATGTGGAGAAATCCAAAGCTTGGCCAGCCTGTCGTGCCTGGTTACGGTTGCTAAGTTATCATTGGACAATCACTGTTTGGGGCAGGGGTTTAGCAAACGGTCAATTATACAGTAGACACAATGATTATGTCTCCAAAAATATGCAGGTACATGCATAAGTTGCCTCCACCTAAATGGATATTAACTGTGTGCATTCAGCCACTGATGTCTCACTTTACTGAAAACAATCTTACATTAAATATGAAGACATCTGTTTAAGGACTCAGAAGTGTTGTGGTGGCTGAGCCTGATCTTGAAACTCCCATGTTAGCCTTGCCTTCCTTTCATTCTGTATGTTCCAGCAGTCAAGCTATTGTTCATCTCTGTGTCACTTTAGTGTTTTGGCAAGCCTCTAGATAAATGGGCGCAGGAACATCAAGTAGGATCCATCTATCAACAAGTAGAGGAGGAAGAAGGAGAGAGGAAGTGTTGGAGGAAAAAGAAGAGGCGGTGGATCATGTAGGCAAAGGCCCTCACTACAGAACTCATTTCCTCCTCTCTCATCCCTCGCTCCAGGCTGCACTCTCATCGCATGCTGTAGATAGAGTTAGAAGGGCAAACAACATAGAGGGGATGGATAAAGACTTGAGGCAGAAGGAGCAAAAAAATGAAGAGAAGAAGATGAAGTGCTGAACAGTAGTGGAGAGATGAAGAAGTGCAGACAGAAAGGAGAGAAGCCAGAAGTCCAGAGAGAATACAAGCAGGCTTATGTACTTTGATTTAAACAATTACCTTGTTTCACTCTATAAACATCAGCGCTACATAATAGATAGCAAAGGGAGCTGTGGGAGTCTGCGGATGGAGACATGTCTGACATGCTGCCAGGCTTGGTTTAAATGTCTTTCTGTGTTGTCTTCATCATCGTCTTGCTGGTTAATGTTTCAACTTCAGAGCCTGTAGCTAACAACCTCAAAGCTGCAAAAAACATGCAGTATGTATTGATTTCAGTGAATTAAACTTTTACAGCCCTGCAGTTTCTGTGTCAGTGGTTCCCTTTCAGCCTCCAAGTACCATGCATTGCTCCGTAACATATCGCGCTGTGGGTAATCAGCTTTCAACCACTGCTGACAGTTAAAGGGCACGCTCTCTTATGTTCTGGGTAATATTCTAAATGTAGCTGTATAGTTCAAGGTAAAGTTACAATCCAGTTCTCCCCTCATCCAATATTCTGTGACTATGTTAGGAAAATTACAATTTGAAGTGGAACTATGGAACTTTTGAAAGAATAAATAACACATTCTTCCTCTTACAAATGAAAAGTTCAATTCATAAGCAATTTTTAAAAAGTACCCTTGTTTGTTTCAATACACACGGCAGTTTTACTGCTGCAGCCTTACATGGTCTGGTATGACCAGTAGCTTATGGTGGCTATTGTGAGCTAATGTTAGCAAACTTTAGATGAATATTGTGTAACTGACATTACTGAGTCAGTTCACTGGCTTTGTGCTCCTTCTTTGCTCGTGCTACTGTTAACACTACATTTTAGCATTTCCCATGATACTGTGAGAAATGCCACAGTTGCCACTGTTCAGCAAGTTATATAGGCTCACTTTAAATGACCAGTTCAGATACACTTTTGCAAAGTTAACCTTAGCTGTTATAAATCCACCTTGTTTCCCAGGTACGTGGAATCAAAGGAGTCTTCCTGGCCAATCAGAAGATCAATGGCAAAGTGACAACTCTCATCACCTATAACAAAGGACGAGACTGGGAACCTTTGGCCCCACCTACTACTGACATGAATGGCAAGCCAATCAGCTGCAAAGCGGTAAGTACTGACCCCGCAAAAAATCCCTTTTCCTTTGTTTTCTTTATTTCTTCTGCTACCTGAGTTGAAATAGTGAGTGTGTGACCGCAATACAGCTATAATGTGACACATTACTGCCAGTAGATTGCAATTACTGTGTGACAACAAGTCAGCTTCCAATAGGGCGGAGCAACCACAAACTCAGACAGTGTGAAAAAACTGAGGAATCTTATTGGCTGAATTAAGCTGACCAGCTAGTCAGTTGACAGCCAATGAGAGTTGTGTACTTTGTTTCGCTATGTGTGTAATTTGACTTGATGGGCAATAGTTCATAGAAATAGAATAAAATAACTTCCAAATTCTCTTGAAATTGTATTTAAATCACCATGAGTCAAACCTTTATTACCTTTGGACAGAACCAGGCTAGCTGTGTCCCCTGTTTCCAGTCTTTGTGCTAAGCTAAGTTAACCGGCTGCTGGCTGTAGCCTCATATTTAAAAGACAGATATAAGAGTGAAATCTAACTCTCAGCAAGAAAGCAAATATGTGTATTTCCCAGAAATGCTATTCCAGTAAGCAACCCCTTGATACTGTGTTGTGTTGAGTTGTGTGGAGGAGAGAGGCCTGCAACTATTTCTGTGCTGCCATTAATTGTCTGGATAGTAACAGAATATATCTACCATACAGTCAGCTCAGACACAACACACTATAAAACATCAACAGGTTACTGTATTTTAGCATAATGGCTTGCTAGCTAGATTACTGACCACACTATTTAATGTTATGTGACCAATTTAGCACTATACTGTAAATGCAGTACATCCACCGATTAGTATCTTAGTAGCATTTCAATGTGTCACAACACAGAGTGCTGAGCTAATCAACCCACCTTGGGCGAATCTCTCGTTAAATGAGTTGCACTGCTACCAGTGGTATTTACCTATCCACCATATTCCTACCCAGGCGCAGTCTGACATCCATACATCACACCTCTGTAGAGGGAGAGCGAGTCTGATCCTTTATTTGAACCACCACTCTAATCAGCTGACAGATTTGAAGGGAGACATCAGCTCAAGACTTGTTTACACACACACACACGGCTGTTGGCTCTGATATTGACCTACTCTTTGGCCTCGTCCATACCTCAACATAACGACGTGCAAAGAAAATCAGCTCTCCTGGATTCACATCTTTACGTCTATCGGTCAGAGAGACAGCGTTATTTCAAACACACATCACCTCACTGACATTATAAGTCACCAAGCTAGAAAAAGCCAGATGCTAGATCTTATGTGTCACTCTATCAGGCACACACTTTATCCATTACCTTTCCACCTGACAGAGTCTGGCTGGGAGTAATGGCCTCTTGTATGCACAGAAGCACTTTGTCATAATGTCTGAATGAAGTGTATTGGAGATTAATGCCCACAATCTGCATTTAATCCGGTGTTGGAAAGTACCACAAAGTAGTGTTCCCATTGAAATGAGATTGCCATGGCTGTGAATAGACAAAGAGCACAGGTAATATGAGCTGTTAACACATCAGACAAACTCATCCTAACACATATATGGTCTGAAGCTTGTCAAAAGGCATGGCAAAAGATACATTTCAACACTTAACACAAAGGCCTACCAGTTTTATGTGTTATAGCCTTGTGAGGTTTCATCACACTGAAACAGAATCTATAGGAGGCTTTCATAGACTCAGAAATGATTTGGTAAAATGTGATGGTCAGGGACCGACTGCAGGTGTGCTTGAACATCCTCCAGGTGCTGGTGCAGGAGCAGAGCAGGCCTGTACAGTGCTTTACTTATATTACTACAGAATAGATTTATACTGTATATTCCAGTGTAACTGACAAAAATAAAAGCAGACATGATGTTCACTGTGGTGGATATCCTAACTGGAAGTTCTCTTTTTTTCAATGGCCGTATGGAAAGAAACACATTGAAAAACCTAGAACACCACATCAATGTAATATATGTGATGTCTATAAGGTAACTAACTTAAGTAGCTAACTTACGTTACCAAACAATGCTTGTAATTCTGTTGCTGCAAACAGGATTTTGTGGCTCAAACATACTACAGACTTAACATGGTTACTGATTGTCCTATCACGTGTCAGAGTCATGGTTCCCTGATAAATTATCATAAAAAATGTCCCCACTGCTAAATACAAAATAATCTGCACACTTCAGCAGCAAGATCCAGGTCTGCCTGATGCACTCATTTGAAATGAATTAGCTTCCATTAAAGATCTTTCCCCATGTTAAATTTGATTAGGAGCACTGAATCCCCATACTGAGTTGTATTTGCTGCAGGATTATCAGGTATCTGTGTGGTAAGACTCATTAAACATGTCTTCAGTTCACCTACCATTTCACTGAAGCTATTTTCTTGTATTAAAACTCATTGTTATGGATCCACTGTGAAACATGCTATTAGATGTTGGATCCGTGTATATACTGTGGGAGAATGACACTTTTGTCCTCACATTAGATTCTCTCTACACGTTTCTGTTCTGCAGCCGGACTGTCACCTCCACCTCCACCTGCGCTGGGCGGACAACCCCTACGTCTCTGGGACTGTCCACACCAAAGACTCTACTCCAGGTCTCATCATGGGTGCTGGTGAGTCTCCAGAGCAAAAATTACTTTTTATTTATTTCTTTCCTTCTTGACTGTGTGACCTTCTCTCCACCTGACATTTATGAATCTTTTTCACACTCATTAATTGATGCAATCAATGTTTCTGGTCCAAACACTGTGTAGGACTGAGAATTCTACATCTACAGAAGCAGCATCAATGCTTTCTTTTTAATAACGTTAACCCCCCCCCCCCCGAAAAAAAAAAAACAGATGAGGTGTTTTTATTATATGAAGTTACAGACATGACCATCTGCATTTTGACAAGTGAAGAGAGATGAAATTTCACTGTGTTTTTTCAAATCCCACTAACTCATATCTAAATACAGTGTACAAGAGGGACTATGGGCTGATGAGACTGTATGTGGCAGTGCTTGTGTATTTTATGTGTGTCTTTGTGTGTGTGTGTCTGGCTGTGTGGTTTGTTTTTGTCTGCAGCCTCTACAATAACACTCCATTATATGCAAACAGTCCGCGTGGCTGAGCTAAAAAAGTGCCAGTCCTCTAGAAACAAACCTCCATTTACCCCGAGAAGAGCTTTGACTCAAGTATTCCTTTCTGTCTGTGCAGTGGTGGAGTATAAATCCACACTGCTTCATGCCTGAGCACTCTGACACACAGAGGATTCCACCGAACCGCCAGCCATTTTACTTATTGAACACTTCACCGTGTTTGTTTGTGCACGGGCACTCCTGACGGAAAGCAAAACAACAGAATAAGGATAAGTGAGCTGCCTGTGTCTGTTTAAGAGGTAGGGAAAAGAAGCTATCTAGGTCATGCCTTGCATCTCTCTGTCCGCTATGGAAGCCCCTTACTGCCAGAAAAAGAAAAAAACAAAAGACACAAAATGTTAGGAATAACAAAAGTCAAAAGTCAAAATCATGACTTTTTAAAGAGGCATTCCACCCAATTTCCACATCAAGTTCAGTTTACTCATGAGGACCACTGCTCAGCCTGTGAAAACAGTATAATGCCTTTTGTGGCTTTAGAGGGTCTGAAAAAATAACCCTGATGACATCATAATGAAGACTAAAATCTGGACTTTTTAACCCTTGTGTTTGAGCCCTTGTCTCATTGTTCGCGGTCCCACAGACTCCACTGCTGTATGTGTAAAACAAAAAAAGAATAATTGCAAAATGAACCATTTCTTTCCCTTAAATACTTTCTTGAGCAGTTAAAGGGGGTCAAAATGATGACCTAAGTGAAGGTAAATTAAAACGTTTAACTTTGAATTACTTGTTAATAAGTCCATTTTTTAATTTTTAGTTTCTTAACATTTTGACTTCACTGTTTCATAATTGTGTCTAAACAGTCAATTTTGTTGACTTATGATTTATGACTTTGTGTCTCATCTTTTTTTTTTTTACTTAGTATTTCACTTTTACTTATTATTCCTAACTTTATAATTTCTGTTTTTCTTCTCTGGGCAATCATTGACCTCAATATATCATGTTTCTAAGTTAAGAATTAGGAATGACCCACCTCATCTGAAATTATTCTGATCAGACAAAGCAAACTTTGTTTCATTCTTTTCTGTCATGCCATGTCTTTTCAGCTAATTTTGCCAATTTTTAGGTACATAGAATTTTCCAAGGCCCATCGTCCCATTTGGTAAATTGTTAAAAGGAAAGCAAAGCAGTTTTAAGGAGGAATCCTTTACATATGTGACTTCCTGTCTGTTTGGTTATTCACTATCTAGTCTCCTCACATCTGTTCTCTCTGTGATCTTCCCTCTCTTTGAATCTCTTGTTGTTGAATGCCTCCCTGCCTGATGAAATTTTAAATTCCTCGTCTTTTCTTTCCTCCAGGTAACCTTGGCTCCAAGCTAGTAGAGTATAAGGAAGAGATGTACATCACTTCAGACTGCGGGAAGACGTGGAGACAGGTACATCACATCCTCCTTTGCTTCTTCTTTTTCTCCTCTCTACAGTCTACACTCCCCTCTTCACTGTTCCCCTCCTAACCTTCTTTACACTTCTCATGAAAGTTACACATTCTGTGGAGATATAAAACCCAATCTTATTTCTGTCCAGGTTTCTTTTTGTATAACTTGTACAACTTTGGATCTTACTTTTCCAAGATTTTTTTTTTTTTTTTGCATTTCATGATTTGGAAATTCCCCCCAACCTTTTTCTGTTACAACTTTCAAGGTTTTCGAGGAGGAGCATCACATCCTGTACCTGGACCACGGTGGGGTCATTGTTGCCATCAAGGACACCTCTATTCCCCTCAAGATACTCAAGTAAGATTATTGTTATGTCACTGTATCAATAGCAATCCTTCCTCTTGTAACACATAGAACGACAGAAGAGATAAAACTAAGTAGTATAAAATGAAAAACAAAACATTTCTAAATCATACAATAGTCATAAAACAAAAAAAAATTTAATCGGCCAACAAGTGCGCATGTAGGTGTCTCCAAGCTCACCTGCTATTTTGGTTCATGAATGTGCAAAGTGCAAAGTGCAAAAGGGCTGAATGAAGTGGAATATAGATCAGTGATTCATAAATACTCTGTCAGCCAATCACATCACTGGTCTCATCACTCTAAAACAGCTGAACCAATCACAGATAAGCATGACGACAATAGGTCAATAAATGGAGAGAGCTTCTCCATGATGGCATCAATCTGACGTTATTTCAGTCATAATTCAGTATGAACAGTGATGCATATCAAGAATAAAACATGGAACGCCACCTTTGCTAAAAAGGCAGTTGGAAAGGAGGCTGTGACAAACAGGATTGAAGATCCAGCAATCCGACGTCTCCCACATAAACAACAGAATACTGAGTTATATCGGACCCGTCTGATGTGTGTAGAGGTGTGTGGTTATTCTGTAGCAGCCTGGTGTCATCTGCACCTGATGTAATGAAGGTGAACACAGTGAACAGTGTGTGTAATGTCACTGAGCTCTGGTGCAGCACTCCTCCAATCAGAGGCTGCGGATTTATCAACATATGATTCCTGCTGCCTTCAGGTGCTGCAGGGATTTCATGAACTGAAGGAGAAGCTTTTCATACAGTATAAAGCAGCTGTGGACAGCAGATACTATAAGAACCACTCATATTCATACATAGATTAACGCAGACTGATTTACAGACGGTCCTGCTTTAACCACATTCAACGTTAATGTTTGATGCTGATATAAACACATCTACTGGTTGGAGAGTGTTTAATTAAAATGGTTTATTTCCATTTTAACTATTATTCCATCATTGCTGCATAGTTGATTTATTATGATTATTATTATGCCTGGTGGGGATCATGTGTGTGCATGTGTGCATCTGTCCGCAGCAAATCTCGCATCAGTCAATATTTTTTGGACACATTTATGTACGCTCAAGGACCTCTCGTGGTTGCAGTGATTCTCAAGTCTATCGTAAAGCTTAGACTTTCATCTTTTCAGCAGTATGCACCATTTTACGATATGCGTTACAACATAGCAAAAGGCATTTCCGGCAATTGGCTAGGCTAAAAACAAGGCTTACCTAGTCTGTTGCAGTCCACATTTTGGCCTTTGTCATGGCTCAAACACTAACATCCACAGAAACGTTTGGTCTCGAACCGGAGCGTCTGCAGATTAATTCTGTGTGTTCTGATCCACTGAAGTTAGACACGATACGAGATGAATAAATCCCGTTTTTGTTATCTTCGCCACCATCTTGACTGTAAGGGAGCCAGGAGGGACAATTGAGTGCAATTCAACTCTTCTCTGTTTGGGAGGGTAGAGGGAGAGAGGGAGTGAGGGAGGGAGGGAGGGGTTTATTTTGTGTGCTGTGGTACAACAAAATATTCTAAATAAATAAGAATGTTTAAATTCAGAACTTTGGAGTTATCGTCCTGTTTATGGTTTCCTTTTTAAGTTTATACAGTTAGGCAAATCCAGGACGCTCGGTTACAATACCATTACACTATTCTATGCATGTTAAAGAAAACTTAGACTATACTATACAAAAACACTTTATTTAAAATGTTGCATACAATTATATAAGAAAACTGAGACTATATTATACAAAAAACGTTCTGCCCTTCAATCCACTAGCCTCATGCAGTCATGGACACACAGCCTGCCCTGCACTCCCAGTTCCCCACCCACATGTCCCCAGACACACCGGTTGAAGATCTGCACTCTACTGAGTGCACTCTTCTAGTTATGATTAATTTTGGTGAACTGACCCATCAAAGCCCAAAATATTAGTGCAATATGTGTTGGTACAGGCTTCAGAGCTCCACATCAGTTGAGCTATTCTATATATTTTTACAGCACGGGGAAAGATCAGTTAGTTCCCCAGTCCCGCACTGTACCCTTCAAAATCATTTAAGATCATCCCCCTCTCTCACAGCTCATGCAGACTATTTCAAGCTCAGCAAGATGTTATCTCATCGACCTTAATAAATAAGGATGAAATAATGAGAAACCATAGATAAGGGAGTACTCAGAAAAACATTTATCACAGACCTAAATCAAATGACCTTTTAGATGGGCCCTCATCTGTCTCCCGGTGAAGCTGTCCTTCACATTTTTCCCTCCCTCATGCCTCAGCTAAATCAATAACCCCAAAGCCTCTCAGTGTGGTGGAAAACATCTTGCCAAGAGCCCAGGAGCGCTGTGAAAGCAAGAGAAAATGTTCTATGAGAAAAGACAACTTCTTCAAAGTGTAATGAGCACAGTTTTTACCACTTCATTACACAAAGGACCGTAATGTTATCATCTCATCAGGTGCTGAGATTTCTGGCCTCCAAAACTCTCCCTGGCCTGTGATCTGTTTTTTGTAGCCAGAAACTCTTGTCTTAGTGGAGTTTCATGACCCCCAATAACTCCTTCTTTCTCACCTGCTCCATAATAGAGAATAGTGTTATGTTTGAGTGTAACACATTTCAGCTGTGAAGACTGAAAAGCATTGTTCTCAAACCAAAAAACTAATGAAGGAACAGCAATGTTATTCCAGTATTTTGCACATTGATTTATTACATCTTCAGTACATGTCTCTGTTGGACGTCTGCTCTAATTAGGTGGTTTACTCGTCTCTATTGTAAAACTGCAACTTCATTGTTATAATAGCATTCTGTTATGTCAGTGTTGCAATTCCAACTGGTCTCCAACAGATCAGTAAATGTTTTAATCCTTTTACTATGTCAAGCCCCATTTTTGATCCTATTCATAGCCGGCAAAGCAGGAAAAGTGGGAACTACCCCGGGGCCCCAGACCTCAAGGTCCCCCACCCCAGGTTCACTGTGTGGCAGTTCTTTTATGGTAATTTGATTATTTGTAGCTTTGTGTGGGATTACAGGAATATGCACCACTAAAACACATCAACTGACATGATAAGGTCCTTAAGGTGGGTCCTGCTAAAATGTAGTTGAAAGACCTTCATTATTTCAGCTGAGTTTTTGCACTCAAGGCGCATATTCTTAAATTAAATTGCGTTTAATCAAATGATCACATAGAAAACCTATGGCCAGGTAGTATCCCAGGGGGTGGAACCATAGACTGTATATAAAGATGGACGATGTGTCTTCACTTCCTCCCACTGTACAAAAATGAAGCCAAAATATCCCGGCTATGGGAGTTGCCATCTTGCGCTGGTGACATCATTTGGAGCCAGTAGTGATCGAAGTTTTAGCCGCGGTATCAAGTTCCCGCCCATACACTCGGCCGACTCAATCGCAAGCAGAGCTTAGCTGTTAATCATGACATGAAACCCCCTTTTTATAGTATCATAACTATAATAACTAATTATTTATTTACTTATCCAAAAAACTACCTAATGACAGAAACTATCTTTGGGAAAAATGTATTTGACGTGTACTTTGATTTTTTAGTTTGGCGGTTCAGCACCATAAACCCCCTAGGCTACAAGGGTTCCCCTTTCTTTTCCATTTCTGACAGAGTAGCTGCTTGAGGCATGTTTGCTGCCACCCTTTTGAGTGGAACCCTTAGACCTGTATTATTAAAATTCAATTGCAGTTGCTGTGCAGTTACCCTTACCAGTAACCATAGGTGTCGTCCCATCAATCAGGACTGGAATGTTAAAGAGCAACTGCATCCAGGCAAATAATGTGGTAATTGCTTACTCTTTCCACATTCTTTGTATTCCTAGCAAGTTCATAGTGGATGGTTCTGCAGCCTACGATTTACATCTAGTGCCAACATTTAGTGCCAATGCAGGAGGTAGTGTGTCCTATGTAGCAAGGTGAGAGGTATAGGTGTGGAGGTCGGGGTGGTGGATGGGAGTGTAACGCATCCGACATAAATACCGGACACTGGAGATTGTTATCATTTGCTTTTTTTTCATTGTAGTCACAATATTTCCCTAATCTTTATGGTAGCATAGTTGCTATGAGCTGATATTTTAGAAAGAGCACATTTTTAAACCATTGGCAATAGACATTAAAAACTGTTGTCATTGAACGTAATCATCCAATAACAGAGTTCTTGTATGGCAATAGGGTTGCTTTCCACCTCCTGTGCAGCAGTGATGTAGCATTGCACTGGAGTGGGTGTGGTCCCACTTGCAACAGACCACACCTACCTGTGATCATGGGTGTGGTCAAAGCTTCAGCAGACTTGTTTTTCTACCCATAGAAGTCAGGGCAGCGATGCTTTTTTCTTCATACTAGATCAAGTGTGGAGTTCTACTTTTTAAGGGTAAGAGCTTTTAATGAGTCTGTGTGACCAGACAGAAATAAGCAGAGCTGACAGAAAAAATGAAAGGGTAGGGACAGAGAAAGAGAAATATAGCAATAGACAGAGTGAGACTGAGGACAAGGCAAGCTGTAGCAAGAGAGGAGTTTAGAGGAGTCAGTACTTGTCTCTGTTAAGAACCCCTCTTGACCTAAAATGCTCCTTCACCAAGTCAAGTCCTCAGCATTTAGACATTCATGATTCTCTAAACAATCTGTCTACATCCTGACAACAAGACTTGTTCCCTGACTCTACAGTGCCTTGGACTCTCCAAAATAATTACACCATGTTCCCATGCGGGGTAGGATATCTACAACTGTGTACATCAAAGCAATGCCATTTTCACGGCCACTTGAAAAAAAGCGCATCTAGACTTTTAAAAATGACAACTGTGCATGTACGCACACACACTCAAATCATTTCAGATAATTCCCCAGCTCCTCTCATCAGCTCACTCAAACTGACTGGAGTTTTTTTACACTGGGTAATTCACACAATGCATTCATATCAGTTAATTATGGAAAGCCAGTAGGCTGAGAAATGAGATGCCACTGTGACACGCCGGCTGGACAGGATTGTGTTATGTACATTTATGATTGGCTCCACATAGAATAAGTCTTGTTTTAGGTTTCTTAATAGCACTGGATGAATGGAGTAAAGGCTGGTGTGTGGCATGGAGAATAATTATAAGTTTGGCTCGCTAATCTATTTGATTACAGGGCTATCACTCCATCCATTTCTAATAATTCCTCGGGTATTAGCTGGAGGAAATAAGATATAATTGGATGTGTGACAGAGGACGTCGGCATGTAGAAGGCTGTAGTTGTCCAGCTGATGCCTTATGGAGCAAATGGGTGGTTTAGTGCCTTGCTCAAGGATAACTCATCAGTAATCAATGATAAAAAGGGGTGTTACTAATTAGTTTTTTGATGGAATTTGAATCATCAGTATGAAAGCCTCAGTATGCTTTAAACAAGCTGGTTGTGTGATGTGTCTGATCATGTGTCTGATCACATCTAACGGCAAAAGTGTTTATAGGTGTTCCAAATGACCACACCATCATAGCCTCCTCCTGGCTGCATCACTCTGTCTTTCCAATATCTTTCTAAGAATTCTGTGTCTGTTAAGTGTCTTTGTAGTCTCGACATGATAACATGCAAATGGGGACGCTATCGGACGGTCTCTTCTCCAAAGCTCTTTTGGCGTTGCACTCGGCTATACACGTGAAAAGTGACAGAAGAAGTTGTGTGAAGAATGAATAAAGAGAGCTTGAGGAAAATTCAAACCCTGTCTACTTTGACACCTCCATACAGTTAGTTACAACGTTACAAAATTGTCAGAACCAGCACCCTCCTGATTCTGCCTTTGGAAAGCTGGTTTCAGATGCTGTCAGACAATCTGACAACCACTTTGTTTGAAGCATACTGAGGCCTTTACCATAGCAACAGAGTCTTTAATAGCGTTGTATATCCCTTCTGTTTCCTTGTAACTGTACATGTTTACCTGCTGATTATCACATTGTAGTCCTTGTTAGCACATCATTACCACACACAGCCTGCAGTGCGAGCCACACACTACTCAATTCCACATTGATCCCTCTCCATCACGCAGTCACACTTACTCAGCACTGTTGACTGCAGGAGTCGTCGGCACAGTGAATAAAGCAGAGCAGATGGCTTGCTTTGTCTGTCTCATACTCTTCATTTTGAGTATGGATTGAAGGAAACTCAAATATTACACAGAAAAGATTATCCCATTTTCAAGTGGTGTGTCAAAGCACTTTTGTTTTAGATCATTAGTATCTTTCTAGGGGTGGAAATTTCCTGATAGTTTATCGTCCCTTTCTCCCCCATCATATATTTCATTGTCTTGTGTGTTTTGTCCTTCAGCCAACATGAAATGCACCTTACAAAAAAAGCGTCCTTCAACTGACCCTTTTGCCCCACTCCCCTTAGTTACTGAAGAGAAAAGGCCTTTAGGATAAGGACTAACCAAAGTGTTTGGCAAACGCTATCCTAGAAAACGTTGGCCTGGTTAAACTTCCCCAAATCCAGTAAAGACCAGGACAGAGCTGTTAATGTTAGTCTAAACTAGTAGCATACAGGACTATGATCCACACAGTGGGCAAATACTAAACAGTGCCTGCCTTAGTCATGAATGGGGCTTTTTTTAATAATGTGCTCTTTGGGTGTAAGCTAGTTAGGTAGACATGCTAACCAACATAGTTCAGGCTAGAGCAGATGATCACATTGTTTAACCCATTCCTTTTACTGGTTTTAGTTTTGGAAAGGCGATAAAAAAGACATCATCCTCCAAACGCTTTAAATGCCAAATGGACAAGGCGTGGCGTTAAGTAAATGGGAGTGTGTTATTTGTAATATAGCCCATACTAACTCTAGTGTAAGGCTGTTTTAGAAACAATGATGGCACCATCTGATGAGAATTTCATCAATGTCTCTGTTTGAGTACTGTGATTGAGAACACTGCATGTTTCTCCACAGGTTTAGTATCGATGAAGGATGGACGTGGACTGTTCACAACTTCACCAGCACCTCTGTGTTTGTCGATGGACTCCTGAGTGAGCCAGGAGACGAGACCCTGGTTATGACGTGAGTGAAATCACAATTTCAACAGGCGAAATGTTTGATTTCAGGACTGCTGTCGGAATGATAAAATGAAAGTCCATATAGGATCAGTTGAATTCATCGTAAATGGTCTGAAGACTTTAAATCAAATCAATCAAATCTGAGCTTCCATTCAAGTATGAGTGTAAATTACAATATACTAAACTGAGAAAGCTCTGTGGAAGCATAAATTAAACACACTTATAACTCTCTGCCTGGTTCTAATGATTTGTCTAAGAGAGTCAGACAGGGCAGCCCTGCCTGCCCCTACACTACATTCAAGCAAGCTCAGGTTTCTCTCCCATCATAACAATTCCCTCTCGATCTGTTAGAGCGGGGAGCCCAATTTCGTGGCGCTAACAGCAGCTGGTCTCACTCCTGATTTCCTGCAAAGCCATCCTCTCTCTTCACCTCCAGAGGGTTTGATTGCTGTTACATCAGAGGTTGATGGGAGAGGAGGCCTGCACGTGCCCTCTGCCCTCCCTCCCTGTCTCGCTTTTCTCCACTCTGACATTTTATTTCTATGGTTCTGCTCTGTATTTGTGAGTTTCTGTCTCACTTCCTTTGTGTGTCTGCCTGGGCTCTTTGTCAGGCTCCACCAGGCTTAGACCAGTACAGCAGTCTTGTACCGATTCTTTTATTAATACTGAGATGTCAGCTGGTCAGATTCATGCACTTTTGTTATGACACAGGTTATTAGATTGATTACATATACTATAGAAATGATCAGTAGTAGGCATATATAAGTTATTCACAGGAACTAACCCCTTAGCCTTAAATGTAATTTTGCACAGATATTTATTTATAATGCCCAGAGGATGAATCTAAATGACTAGTGATCCCCTGACTTTTCATCTAGCACAATCAATGGGTCAAACTTTCCACTCGTCCAGGACTTCAGTGTATGACAAGACAGTCTGCAAACAAATGCTGAACTTTACTTTAAGATTAATGCTACAATGCTGATGTGCTAACATGTTAAAGGTTTGCATGTGAGCCTGCTAATGTTTGAATTTTAGTATGCTAACATGACAACATGGTAAATGTTACATTTAAAAACATTTAACGTACAAACTGTGGGCATGTTTATTATGCTAACACGCTAAGATGTTTAGTTTTAAACACCAGCATGTTAACATTCATGTTAATATGCCGAAGGTTACCATGTCAAGGGATAGTTTCAGATTTTTTCAAATCTATCTTTACGATTCTCACATCCTATGTGTGCATTGAAAGAGTTGTTGGTCGCTGTAATCATTCCTAGCCCTGAAGCAAGACCTTCACAGCACAACTACACTGTAAGAAATGGGGGGGGCTATTGTTGGTTTTCCTTTGAGCTGCTCAAAAATGTGGATGAGTACAGCTGAGCCTGACAAGCTGTTTTTTAGATCAACCTTTTAGTTTTAGGTAGTAACAAGGCCAAAATGTACTGTTTTCCCCAATCGTGGTTCAGATCTAAGGACAGCAAAGTTTGATTTGATTTCTGGTGTGTAATCAGGAGCCTCACAAGGCTGCTAGCATGGCTGTAGACTTGTGTTGTCGTTATTGTTGTCTTGAGTTTGAATTGAGAGATCTTCCTGTCCCTTAGTCTACTTCTGGTGAAGCACAAACCTCATCCCTGCCAATTCTTTGGCCTGAAAATGGTCCAAATTAAGAATTTTGAATATTGGCACAAAACGTCAGCTGTCAGCAGCTTCTGACCCAAACGGTTGATTTAGGCTTCAATAGTTCATATCTGTTAAGAAATAAAGTCTCTCTCTTTTTTCCCAAGCTCTCCATCAGTAAGTTAGCTGGAGAGAGACTTGTCGCATCATCTCAGACTCCAGGCCTTGGCCCAGAGATAAGGCCGGCTTCCAGCTGTAATCGCTGAGAAGGGCAAAGAGATGGTCACACACACACAGGGATACACGTCGATACACACACACACACAGGCACACATAGACAGGCAGTTACACACAAGAACAAGAGACTTGAACACTCAGACTCACTCACCATTATCTGCCATGTGTCAGACACACACGCTGTGGGTGGACACACACATACTCACACACACACACACACACATATATATATACGTAGCCAATAGATAGAGTCGGTGGCCAAGTCGGGGTGTTGAGGGCATCTCATGTCTGACAGATTAGCCAGGGTCTATTTCCTTGCTGCTGAGTTTCACATCCCATAATGAAGTCTTTGAGCAGTGACTTAGCACCAAGGACAGGTGGGGGAGCAGAGATCGTACACCACTCATACTAATGACAGCTGGTCAAATATTACACTGGACAGACTCTCGATGGGCTTGACTGCACATGCTGCTGTATGAGAGCGTCACACCAGCTTATTGTGCTACTGACAAACCATCTTTCGCTCTCTTAGTTCCCTGCACCATGCACCGGAACAAACATACACATTTTTACTCAAAGGAATCCCTGTGTCTAATCTCTTTCAGTACCAAACCTCTCCTGGAAATGACTTCTAAACACATTCTTGGTAATTCTCCTTCTTAGCGCTGTGTTTTAAAGAGAGGAACTAAAGGAACACACTTCCCACTGTTAATGAATGTTGATTTCTTTTCACTGAGCTGATTGAAGTGTTGTTTGGCCACTAATACAGTTCTTATGGCTCTGGAGTGGCTATTCAAAACGAGAAAAAAAGTGCAAAATTAACTCTGAGGCTGGTGGGAATTAACACACAAACAAAGCAAATGAGTTGATTTTTACACTTAACGCTGAAGCTAACAGTGATCATTTTACTGTGCGCAAGACAAGCAGTGACACACCAGAATACTGTGTATCCAATGGCTGGATGTGGAGGGTTTAAAAGGTCAGTTCACCCAAATTACAAGAAACTTATTTTCTCACTTACCCCTAGTGGTATGTAGCCATGCAGATTGTATTGGTTTTATATGCTGAGATATACACCTCTGACACTTCTGCTGCCACTCACATACAAGGTGAATTGAATTTCATTTGTACTCCTTTCTGGTTTCTTTACTCCTCTCTAACAGTACACTGAATATCTTTGGGTTGTGGACAAAACAAGACATTTGAAGACGTCATCTTGGGCTTTGGGAAACACTGATCGACATTTTTCACCATTTTCTGACATTTTATAGACCAAACAACTAATCGATTAATTGAGGAAATAACCAACAGATTAATCAACAATGAAAATAATCATTAGTTGCAGCCCTAATTTCTATCCTCAATGAATGTTCCATGTCAGATTTACCAAACTCGGCGTAAATTGCTCGATTCACAAAAATGTTACCAGAGTAAAAAGAAGAAATTTGAACTGTGGAAGTCCTGCTGTTGAAACATCAGCAGACAAAAACCTAACAAATTTAGCAGTCAGTACTCATATTAGGGGACTGGAAAATATTAATACAGCTGCCAATGAAGATCAAAGTTGAACTGTAAAAGAAATAAAGACAGAATGGTTTGATGTGAAGTTAGACGCCAAAAAACGTCTTGCTAAAGCAAAGCCGTCCATGAGTTAGATGGGAAGCTGTCAAGAGGAGCGCGCAGTATAAAGACCCTAAGTGAGAGTGAGAGAATTTTCCTAGCAGTTACCTAACTGTACCAGACTCCATGCCAAAATATAATATCAATATCAAACCATAAACATTGTCCAACCTCTCAGAAAATTGGCAAACCATGACGACGGTGAAAATAATAATCACTTAATATTCAAGTTCATTTTTAGTTTATTTCTATTGTAGATGGAAATTCATTCATTCTGAAATTCATTCCGATGCAGCCGTTATGATTCTTATGTTTTCTTCGGTGGAGAAACGCAGACTCTGTCTGTGACTCGTACGACAGCTCGTTAATTTCTTTCATACCTAAAAGAAAATTCCAAGTACGACAAAGTTGGTGAAGACAACCAAATTTTTTATATCTTCATACATTCGACTTTAAAGCAAATCTGTTCATATGAGTGTTTCTTCCATGAGCACCAATGCCTCAGTTCCTCTGGATAATCCATGGACCATACTGTCAACAGTTTTCATAGGGAGGGACTATTTCACTGGGAGAAAGTAGGACCAATAAAAACTGTTCACTGGACTTGGATTATCCAGAGAAACCTGTACATTGTTTCCTAAAAGAAAAGTTGCAGTTGATTTGTGCTTTAAGTTCTAAGTTGAATTCACCTCCATTTTATTGGGGTGGCAGCAGAAATCTCAGATATCTCAAAACCTCAGCACACAAAACCAAAACTCTCTGCATGGTATACTACCAGGGGACAGTGGCACAGCTTCACTATGTGGCAATCAGTTTATGGTGATTCGATTAATTGCAAATCAGTTTGGTAATATGCCAAAGCACAATAAAACTGAAACGATAAGGACCTTAAGGTCGTTCCTGCGTCTGCGTTTTTTCCTAATCTTTAGTCCCTGCCTTGTAGAGGAGATCTAGCATTAATATCTTTAATATTTTAGCTCATATTATGCTTAGAAAGTGAATACTCCTAAATAACCACCATGGAGAGTCTGCCATGTCAGCTGTACCTGATGGGTACTTGAAAAGGCAACAGCATACAAACACTTTGCACAGAAAGTCAGAACAACAGGGGGGTTCATTTGAATCCCCTAGCAAGTTAATCTCACCCTTTAAGAAGCAAGTCCAAAAAGGACACGTGATGAAGAAACTAAAGGTGGAGCTGAGAGACAAACTGACTGCAGAACAGCAGACAGACCTCCAGATGAACAAGAGAAAAACAACAGCGATAAAGGATGACAATGTGAAATGGCAGCATATGTGAGTCCACAGCCGAGACATCCATCACTCCCCTTTAACGACGGCGGTGAAGACGACGTTAGTCATGCTCGGCTTGCACTCCAACGAGGTGAACGCCAGCTGCCACAAGCACAGCAACATATCTCGGAGTCGCTGACTTGGGTCACATCAGTCTGCTTCCCAAAATGCTCTGACTGACACACAAGGAGAGGACAGCTGAGTTCAGCAATGGGAATGGTAGACATTAGCTGTTTTGTACTGTAAAACATTACCATCTAGTGGAGAGGAGGGGGAAGGCTTCTTGTCTGAAGGTATTGTAAGGGTTTATTTATGCTCCCAGTAGAGTTATAATCTACATGTACCGCAGCAAGACAGTTGACGTAATGATTATCTGTATGTTGACGACATCATTGAAGGGACATCATGACTTGAATGTCAAAGGAAGCCAGCTGTTATACAATAAATGGACGATGACCTACAAAGTCTTCAAAAGAGAGGGGATTTGGATTTGGGATCCAGATGGTTATCCAGTTCTACCTGCAAACAAACTTTAATGCCAGAAGTCAAAAACAAAGATCAGGACACCACAGATCCCATTCAACGGCTAGGTTCAGGGTGGGTGGAAGAAAACACCATGAATGTGGATCACAAAATAGTATGTAATAGTATCTTATTATCCGTTATTGTACTATATGAACTAAGCAAAGTCTATAAAGGCGAAAGTTTTGACATTCAAAGTCAATGAAAAGATGCTATTAGACGCAAATTCACCGGGAGACGCAAACTGATGCGTGGCTTTATGAATCTGTTTCATAAACGCACAGAGGACAAAGGAGAGAGAAACAACAGAAAGATTTGCAGTTGCTGTGAGTTCAGAGGTCAGTCAGAGGCTGAGCTGAACACAAACACGCAGGCGCACTTCCACACACATGGACCGTGCGTCTGGTGCTAGCTAACATACAGTTTGGAGATTTGTGCAAATGTTGCTTCACTTTCTGTCTGAACACACATACATGATACCGCTCTCATGTCTGTAGGGTCAATATGATGCTACAGCCAGCAGCTGGTTAGCTTAGCTTAGCTTAACTTGTCAACCTAACCCTACACTTTGGTTTTTGTACAGATTAAGCTAACATGGTATAACGTGTTAATTAGTGAGCTGTAGAAGTGCTGGTAGACAGATTGGGCTTACTCTTGGACAGAGCCAGGCTAGCTGTTTCCCCCTGCTTCCAGTCTTTATGCTAAGCTAGGCTAAGCGGCTGTTTTCTCTAGCTTCATATTTAGCTAGCGTACAGTCACGAGGGTGGCATCAACCTTCTCATCTAACTCTCGGCAAGAAAATGAATAAGCATATTTCCCCAAATGTCAAACTATTTCTTAAATGCAGAGATTTAATGATCTGTGTCAGATTATCTGTTGAGACTGTTCTTACACAGTGCGTACTTGTTCAGTGGTGAATAATTGTCTTTTGCACTTTCCCATCAAGTTAATGAACCATGTCTGTTTCATGATAACATGTTGTAATGCGAACGGACAGGTTTCATTAAAGAATCTGGAAACTGTAACTTTAAATTGCTGCTGTTTTTATCAGATCAGTGTGATTCTTTGCTAAATCTAATACAGATGTTAGTGGCATACAGCTACATGTCCACATGTGGAGGCTATTGAATAATGTGTTCATGTAGTATCTGCGGTGTGTGTTTGCAGTGTGTTCGGCCACATCAGCTACAGGTCAGACTGGGAGCTGGTCAAAGTAGACTTCAGGCAGTCTTTTCCCCGTCAGTGTACTGAGTCTGACTACGACTCCTGGCAGCTCACAGACCTGCAGGTAATGAACACACACAAATGCAGCACGGACACACATGCTTACAGTACATGTGTGCTTACATTTGAAACCGAATTCTCACTTCTCCATGGTCATCCTCAGGGAGAGAAGTGCATTATGGGCCAGGAGCGGAGTTTCAGGAAAAGGAAGGACACCGCGTTCTGTATCAAAGGGAAAAGCTACACCTCAGCTCTCACCACCAAACCCTGTCACTGCACCGAGAAAGACTTCAACTGGTGAGCACTGAACCTTTAGGCTCGATTACACTTCCCTGGATTATTGTATCTGAAAATCGTGGTACGTTACAGCACAAATAAATATATAGTATATGAATAAGAATAGAGAGAGAGAGACACAGTGGGGAATCAAACATAAAGAAGAACAATCATTTCAGCATTTAATCATATTAGATCCAATTTAAGAATAATAGTTGGTTTTGGCAAGAAGTTAAACGTGATGGGCAGAATCACCTCTGTAGAAGTCCCTCTCGAACCTAAGATTGTCATTTTGAAGGAAGAAGGAATATACACTTGTGTACCTTGCAAGCCAAACGGCTTATTGCTCTTTACTGGAAGAAAACAAACAGACCAGCTATTGAAGAAAGGATTAACAAAATGGCATCATGCATGGTATTAGAGAAGATACCTTACATACTGAGAAATAGACAAAATGTGTTTGAGGAAATCTGGAAAGCTTTTATTACATTCCTCAGTAATGCAAGCGTTAGAGATGCCCTAACATAAGACAGCAATCTTATAGTTTCTTAAAAATGATGCACATTAATATGACATTCGAGACAAGCATGGCATTGTGAGTGTAGACATCATTTTTATGTATTTTTTGTCTATTTTTTGCTTTTGTTTGTATACTTGGGTACTGCTGTGTTGTGTCTGTCTTTTTGTTAGCTATATGTTACTGTTATTGTGAGCGTAATGTTTTGGGAAGGCCTGGGGAAGTGGGGTGGGGGCGGTCATCTGTACTGGTAAAGGAAAACTAATAAACAGTGTTTACCAAAAAAAAAAGAATAATAGTTGGAATATATATACATTTTAAAGTACAGAAAGATGAAAAAATATTAAATACATAGGCATACACATTTTATTATATAAATGTATACCATCACAATGGAAAATAGTCATTTTTGATTGGTAAGTGTCTATTAAAATCACATAATACTCTAAATCAGTATATTAAACTGGAGGTAACAATGCTTCTTCTTGCCGCTGTTTCGGTGCCTCCATCTTGTCCATTATTTTCTCAGACCAGTGCATTTTGTTGGGCATTATGTGGCCAAAAATAATTTTCAGCTTATATACAGTACATATGTATAATATGCTCTCTGCTCACATATATACACAAATATTTAATCTCACACATACATAGAATGCTACGGTGTTAAATTTGCAGGTCAAATACATTACTCATTATTTTTACTATTGTTCTATCATCTGTGTGTGTGTGTGTGTGTGTGTGTGTGTGTGTGTGTGTGTGTGTTGTGTGTAGTGACTATGGTTTTGAACGGTCCCACATGGAGGGCAATCGCTGCTTCGCTGACTTCTGGCACGATCCAGATTCACCACCTGAAGACTGCCATCTAGGACAAACCTACGAGTCCAGCACTGGGTCTGTGCATGTGCACGAACGCACAAGACATTTCCCAAAATGTTGAACTAGTCCTTTAAAGACTCGGCATACGCCTCCCTACTCTGACCCGTGCACTGCCCTCTGCTGTGTTTCAGCTACAGGAAGGTGATATCTAACATGTGTGAAGGAGGGCCAAACAAGCAGCAGAGTGGCAAACAGCACAACTGCCCTCTGCTGCCCCCTAAAGGACTACAGGTCGGCATCAAAGGGCAGATGTTGGCCGTGGCGCCTGGTGATGACATCACATTCATTGTCCACCAGGAACAGGTAGGATGAAAGTTGTTTTCTCGTCGGTTCTTCCTTTCCTTCCTTCCATTCCGTTTGAATCTGCTGAAAGTCCTCGTTCCTTCCTAACAGGGCGACACCAGCAACACCAAGTACCAGGTGGACCTCGGTGACGGGGTTCGAGCCATCTACCAGAACCTGACAGTGACGGATGAGCCCATCCAGCATCGCTACGAAAATTCAGGCGTTTACAAGGTCACGGTGAAGGCTGAGAACATGGCGGGGCACGACGAGGCCACCATGTACATCCAGGTCACAGGTCGGCCTCCCAGACACTCACTTAGTGTTTTTATATCGTTTTTACACAACTGTGCACATTCGATCTTTGATCTGAGTACATCTCTGCTTGGTCACAGTAGAACCAGGATCAGTGCTGATCCTTAATGTGAAAAACATTTCAGTAACAGCTCTAATAATCAGGCAGCGTAGTGGATGAGGGATCAGACTGGAAGCTGCTCTACTAGTGAAAGACGAGCAGAACTGGAAGTCACGCTTATCTAGCAGCTGTCTTCAGTGCAACTCAGCAGCGGGGTAAGGGTTAACAGTTGACTGAACTATGTTTAACATTATAACTAATGAGCAAATGTTACAAACTAATCAGTACCAGTTCAGTTAACATGCAGTGGTCACTCATATTTTTATGTTGAAACAACCATATTTTTTTTTTTTACAGTGTATGAACATTTTTACAGCGTGCACACAGCTGAAACAATGACCCAAGCACAGGGCTTTAATGTTCAATGTCAGAAGGATACAGATTTCTAGAAGAACTGAAGGTAACGGCAGACTCTGGCTTTGGTCATTTGTTATCAACATTAACAAAGATCAGTTTAGATGGATGGGCTCACAGGCTTGTGTCATGATGGACAAAAGTAAATCCAAATCCCTGAAAGGCAAATCATAATTAGCCGGATGCAGACACAGACATCTTACGCAACTTAACGAACATGGCTCAACTTGAGTTTCTATTAGATTGCACTCTGAGGAGTATGATGTAGGCGTCCTGGCTGAAAGTTATGTAACAGCCATTTCAAACAGCAGTTAAGATCCTTCATCATTAAGCTGTAGGAGCATTTATACAACAACATTTTATTAGATATTTCTATCACAAATTTCTCAGTAGGCGGTGGCCTCTCCAACGTCTTGTTGAAAACAGAGGCGGTGGCATAGAAATATGTTATTACCAATAGACAACAATACAAAAGACGAATGAAAAGATATCAATGATAATAGCAAATACTTAACAAAATGAAAACAAGCTCTTTTTATAACTAAAAGCAGGAACTAGCACATATAAAAGTGATTTGTGTGTCAGAAACATTTGCACGCATCCTGGTTATTAATTATTCATGACAGTTTGGCAGAGCTCCAAAAGGCACAACTGCACACAATATCGCATTTTAAAATATTTACGGGTCACCAAGTCAAGTCTCCTCAGCTTTTTGCCTTCAAGTCTCAAATCAATTCAAGTCTCCAGGCATTCAAGTCTCAAGTAAGTCGAGAGTGGAGTCCGACTGGAGTCTTCGGCTCTGGTTCTCCCCGCCCAGACATCACACAACATGTCAGTAGCCTGCACACTCCTTTGACCTGAACTTTGTTTAACTTTGATAAAGAAGATCTTTCTGCAGTCGGTTCAGTCAAACACTCACCCCCTGCTGTTCAGAACACAGGTTTGAATCCCACTTCTATGGTAACTTTTAATGTTTTGCTTCCTGGGTAGAAATGCCTCCCTGCCACTGACCGTGTCTGACACTTGAATTTTATCATATAAGGCTAATCTATGATGTGTCAGTCAGTGGGGATTGGAGATTATTTAGTCTTTTACGTTGATAAGATGGCTCTGTCTTTGTGCAGCTTTAAAACCCAAAGAGCTGGTTTCTTAAAGTGGGTTTAAGCTGATAATGAAGACTCTTGTGGGAGACTCACTGAGCCGTCAATCCCTTTATTTTGTAAAAGTTAAATTAGGTTTGGCCTTAGATGTTGCACTTCTCTTATTTGGAGCACTTGTATGACTTAATTCATGTGACTTTTACCCGCAAATGAAGGACATTCGAAACACCTCTCACTTCCAGTTTTCAGTGTTTGAAGAAAATTGTTTGCTTTGTAATTTTATAAATCCTGTTTTCTTCTCTTACAGCCCCCCTACAGGAAGTGCACCTGGAAGTGGTTCCCATCGCTGGGAGAAACCATGAGGTCAATCTGACAGCCGTAGTTCTTCCCACTGAGGCCAACCTGACCGTCTTCTACTGGTGGATAGGAGACAACCTGCAAGTAAAGGACACACTACAAACTTCATCTCAATTCTTATGACACTTACTTACATCAAAATATATTCAATTATTACCTTTAAAGCTGCTTTAGTTTATTTTTGATTTATTCAGTTTGGGGCAGCAAAACAAGCTGAAACAAAAGATTTACATATTATCACCTTATAAAGTTGTTAACACGTTAACAAAATAATTACTATTTAAAAATGACAGCACATAAAGAGCAACATGATCATTCCTATGGAGTCGAGTTTGTCTCAATACTCACTCTCTTTCAGCTCTGCTTTGGTCTCCACCGACTCCTGAGAAAAAAAATATCTTCAGCTGCTCCGCTGTGTTCAGCAGCTGCTCTCTGACTGTGTCTGCTGCTGCAGCTGAACAATGAGCTGAAACTCACTATAAAGCTCCGTAAAGCCGCCAGGATTCAGCTGATGATTCTCTGTAGGTTCTTTGTTTTCATAGTCATCTGAAACATTGTTAGTGTAAAATATCAGTTACAGATTTTTCCGTTGCCCCCTCCTCTCCGTCTCAACGGCGAGAGAGGGCGAGAGAGAGCTAAAGAATGAATGAAGAGAGGGAGCGGTGAGAACAAAGCAGTGAATTTGCTAAATGAAACGTTATTTTCTGATTGTTTCATGGCGCTTACGTTGTAAAGCACAAATTAAATCGCCCACACCTCCAGCCAACCCTGCGGGAAGGAGCAGCTTCGTCCTGTCCGCACTGTGTGTGAGTGGAGCTCACACAGACACACCGCCCTGCACACAGACAGAGCAGAGGAGAGACGGCGATGTCCCGCCCTCACAGCCTGTGCGCTGTTATTGGCTGGGGGGCTACACACCCACTGCCCAAAGAAACGTCCCAAACACAGCAAACACAGAAAATACAGGCAGGGGGCAGCGTCTCTGCAGAGACAGACACCGCCACACACTTCTAGTGGGTCATAAGTGATGATTGAGAGGGATTCGTTGTGTATGAGTCTATACATTGCTTTTTAGGAAAATTTTACTTTAACTGTGCCTTTAAGTGAAGATGACAGTTTGAGCCCAGTTCCATCATGTCATGAAGGAAGCCATTTAACAACCTAACTAACAGCCATCCTGTTGTGACTTTGTCCTGTAGCCTACACTGACTCTGCAGAACAGCCTTCTGACTCGTTTCCCAGAGACAGGAGAGGTTTCAGTCACCGTGCAGGCTTCCAACGGCCGGTCCATGGTGCAGGATACCAGGACAGTCCGCGTCTACGGTAACACAGTGATTTGAAAGAACCTCATTGTGGACTTGAGTCGAATCAGCAGCAAATATCAACTGAATATAGGAATGAAACCATAGGAGTAAACAGAATAGAAAGTATTTTTTTGCATAATCAGACTTTTTTCTTCTTTTTTTAACATAAACATTGGTTTTGTATGGGGTTTTTTTTGTTGTTTTTTGGTCAATCTTGATGAGATGTAAAGTATACAGATTTGAAACTTTCAACTCATAAATGTAAAAATGTAGTCAAACATACAAAAAAGAGCTTTAACAGCTATTCTTGGTCTATGACTCATTCAGACACAACTGGGCTGACATTTTTCCACTGTTCCCTTAAAATATTATAGGATCTCATATGTTGTTTTTGGAAAGTATGTCACAGGATGAATTGTGTTAGCTTAATTTTTCTTTATTTTTAGAATTCTTATATTCTTGTTTTACTCAGAAGCTGCAAGCATTTGTTTCTTAAGAGAGCGATAGTGAAGTTACAGTTTGAAACAGTACAGTAACGTAACTCTGAGGTCTGATTTATGACTGGGATCGAGTTCAGTGAAAGTAGCGATTTTGATTGTAGTTGAAGGATCCATATTAGTCTGCTCATATTACTCTTGTTTCCTGCACACACTCCTGTACATGTATGCTGTATGTCGGCACATATTTTGGGGCACTGGCAAGCTACTTCCATCTGCTAATGCTAACAATGCACATCTGCATGTCCAGATTGAATTCTCCACATAATCTATGTTTTCTCCATGGTGAAAGTACACTTCTCTGTGTACAGTAGTTTCTGCTGTTTAATCTTTAGCACTCAATATGCAATAGTTGCGGCTATGATTCAGTTTGAGTTTTGGATCGCGACTGTGATAATTGCTAACTACTTCCCTGTTCTGTCCGATCCCAGATAACTTCCAGGTTATCCCTCTGAGCTTCAGCACGGACCTGGACCGCTTCAACCCAAACATCCCAGAGTGGAGAGAGGACATTGGCCAGGTGGTCAACAAAATACTCACTAAGGTGGGACTTTAAAATAAAATGACCACTGTAAAAATGGATGATGATTCAACACAACCTGCCCGATTTCCTCACTCTCAAAATAAAGGACTTAATAGAGGAAATGTGTCTACAATGGGCCTCACATGAAGACGCAAAAAGAGGAATAATATAACAGTTAGGAAATAAAGTAGGAAGTAGACATTTAACAAGACTAAGAGTCTACAGCCATGCTAGCGGCTCTCTGAGGCTTTATACTTAGACACAGCAGTGCGTTGAGCTAAATGTTAACATGCTAACATGCTCACAATGACAATTTAACATGCTGTTTTTAGTATAATGTACCATGTTTACCATCTTAGTTTAGTGCGTTAGCGTGCTATTATTTGCTAATTAGCACTAAATGTCAAGAGACCAACCGGCATTGCCATTCCTAGAGCCATGCTGCTAGAATGCCTGAACAGTGGGTTGGCCAAATAATTTAGAAATAGGCTAAAAAAATAAGATATAGTTTAAATGTAGGCAAAATATGAAGTTATATTTTACCTGTTGTTATGGCAAAGATGTTAGCAAACAGTTGCCTACAGTATGTAAGTCCAACAATCACTCTCCTGTCAGCTCTGTGTTTGGTCTCCAGCAGCTCCTGAGAACAACATCTGGCTCTTTAGCTGCTAGATGCTCCGCTATGTTCACCTGCTGCTCTCTGACTGAGCCTGTCTGCTCTCTCTCTGTGTCTCTCTCTGTGTGTGTCTCTCTCTCTCTTTCTGTGTCTCTCTCTCTCTCTCTCTCTCTCTCTCTCTCTCTCTCTCTCTCTCTCTCTCTCTCTCTCTCTCTCTGTGTCTCTCTCGCTCTCTCGCTCTCTGTCTCCCTGAGTCTGGTTCTGCTCGAGGGTTCTGCCTCTTAAAGGAAGTTTTTCCTTGCCACTGTTGCCAAGTGCTTGCTCATGGTGGGATTTGTTGGGTCTCTGTAAATAATATTATTTATACGGTCTAGACCTGCTCTATAGGAAAAGTGCAGTGAGATAACTTCTGTTATGATTTGATGCTATATAAATAAAATTGAAATAAATAGTCATTTGATCCATTGTAAACATAAAAATATTGATTATTGCAGCTTTAAGATGTAACTGACCTTTAACCATCTGACATCAGATCACAGGTGTCCCTCAGGAGTCCTTGGTTACAGTGGTGAAGTCGGGCCTCCCCACCACTGCTGACCTGTACGTCCTCCCACTGGACAGCAAACCAGCCAAGAAGAGCGTATTTGTTGATAAGGTACATACATATGCATAGAAAACCATATCCAGTAAATGAATTTTTGCCCTACAAATTAAGAATCACCTTTTTCATGAATTAATTTGATGATTTGTTTATATCCTCAGATCACTATTTTATTGGTTTTCATAATAGTCTCCCAATTTCCAAAACATTTTTCCCAGCCTGCAAGCTCCAGTGGTATGAAAAAGGAGACAGTTCTTTGAATAGGGCCAAACCTCGGTTTGGGACGCACCGCTATCAGTGTGTCGCAGCTGAGCCAAACAAAGCTAAAGTAGTTAAGCTCAGTTTGGACAAGGTTATATTACTAAAGCTCAGTTAAAGGTCCAGTGTGGATCATTTATGAGGATCTATTGGCAGAAATGGAATATAATATTCACAAGTATGTGTCATTAATTGATTGATGATTCAATAAGAATCATTGTGTTTTCATTACCTTAGAATAAGCAGTTTTTAACTACAGAGGGAACAGACAAACCAATCACTGCCGTTCATGTTTTTTGCAATTTCCGTGGCCACCGTAGTTTCTCCTGCACGCTTGGAAGGGGAGGGCGAGGCGAGCGCTATTCAAATGGCTGCAAACTGCAGTTTCGCCGCTAGATGCCACTAAATCCCACACAGTGGACCTTTAAACAGAAACATTTCAAGTTACAACAATTGAAAACAGTTTTATTACAAACATGTGCAAAGTGTGCCCAGGCGGAGCACCCCCACCCACACCCCCAAGTATTTTTACATAATTTCATATTTTCTTATCCTTAGCGTATTCCAGCCATCATGCAGGCCTTCAACGACAATAATGTCAGCTTCGTGGTGCGAGGAGGTCTACAAGTGCTGGTGATGCTAGCTGACCCAAACGCAGGTACTGTATATGTAAATGCTATTTGAATTACTTCCCATATAGTCTGCTTTTTAAAACTAAACTTTTTGATGTTTTTTTAATGATAATTGCATGTTATTGATTTATTTCAAAGGGCAAGGTCTAATTTCTAATGACTCAACAGCTGCAGCAGCAGAGACTGGTGCGTTCATGAAACATACACCTGCAGCTTTCTGTATGGATGCACTTACCCTCAATACTCTTTGATTCCTGTGCCTTTTCCTTTCCTGGTTTCCTAACAAATCCACATCTTATGCAGTTTAAATCTGTCTGTGCCGTGCTGTGCTTTTTCATCCGCCTGATCATCCTTCACTGAGTTTAAAATGGTCTTGTTTCTGTGGAGGGTGGCTTCTCCAAGAAAAACTTTATTTCAGTTGGATGTTTTGAACATCTTTCTACCACTTCTGCCCCTTCGCTCCTGCAGTTTTTGACTCAAGATCTTCTTCATTCTCACTATACTTTCTGCATTTGCCGATCGCAACGCTGTTTTTAAAATCTAAATTATTATCTGATTGTGTAAACATGATGATTTTACTGGTTTGTGTGTTTGTGTCATCACCCCAGGCTACCATGGAGCTGCCGGCAGTCCAGGGGTTTGGGCTCTAGCGGTCATTTTCCTAATCAGCATCATCGCCACCGGCTCCTTCATCCTCTACAAGTTCAAAAGGTGAGCCATGTCATGTTAAAGAGCTGTGACACGTCAGTCAGCCCAGACAGATAAGGCGGGGATCAAACAGCACTGTCAGTTATTTTAAGACCAGTCTCTACAGAAGAGACAACATACAGCTTGTCTAAACAAAAATGGAAATAGTAGCATTTTCTTTAGTCTCTTAGAATTAGTTAGTATGCCAACATGTTTGGCTGTTGCTGGTGTCAATCTCTGATATGATGGTGGTCCTTTGCTTTAGGCCTCCAAATCTAATGACCCCAGCAATTAGACAGTTGCTATGTTATCCTGTAAATCAGAGTTGTTTGTATTCTGTTCTATTCTATATGGAGATACTGTATCTTCAAACTGATCATGTAAAAACTATAATATTTCATACCTAATTAATTCACCTTAAAAGTGATTTTGTCACAGCACCCAGTAGTGAGTCCCTGAAGTCCAAAAACGTACTCCGAGTTCATTCTTGGTGTTTTGAAAATCAGCAAAGTTCACAGTTGAGTTTCAAAGCATCATCAGTGAGTTGGGAGGAAACTAAAATGTTAAAATATCCATCCACTGCATGAAGAAGATAAATACATAGCTTGTAGGAGTGGGCAATGTGGATACAATTTTCATTGAATATGGAATTTTATATTGCAATATTAGTATATAACATATACAGTGAATTTTCTGGAAATTCAACTGAGAAACTGTAACTTCAGGGCCATATTTTCATGGCGGCGCAACGACCAACAGAAGCAGCGCTGACAGTTTGGTATTTTGGTGCTCATTGCAGAGCGCAGAGTGCTCAGGTGGGAGGAGAGGTGCAAACAGGCAGGAGGTTATTTCGAATGAGCCAGCACAAAGAGAGTTGTTGGTATTTTGGTGGAAACTGGGTCTTAGACTTTGCGCTGAGAACAGATGTCTCAGAACCACTTCTGTTTCTCACCTGACACTTTCATTTAATCAACCAGAGCAAACTAAATACATACAGCAATGACGGAATAATGGTTAAAATGGAAATAAACCATTTTAATTAAACACTCTCCAACCAGTAGATGTGTTTATATCAGCATCAAACATTAACGTTGAATGTGGTTAAAGCAGGACCGTCTGTAAATCAGTCTGCGTTGATCTATGTATGAATATGGACGGTTCTTACAGTATCTGCTGTCCACAGCTGCTTTATACTGTATGAAAAAGTTGACCACCATCCAGACAACAACATGATTTTCTGAAGAAGAGTCTCTCCATTTGTTGAACTATTGTCATCATGCCTCATTGTGATTGGCTCAGCTGTTTCAGAGCGATAAGAGTGATGTGACTGGCTGACAGTGTATTTATTAATCGCTCTGATCACCCTCTGATCTGTATTCCACCTCAGCAGCCCTTTTGCACTTTGCGCTGCTGCACATACATGAACCAAAATAGCAGGTGAGCTTGGAGACACCCACACAGTGCGTGCGCCCAAACCTACCGCCTCGCCCTAAGAGTCTACTGCCATGCTAGCCGCTCTGTGAGGCTGTACTTAGCAACAGCGGTGCTTAAGTTAAATGCTAACATGTTCACAATGACAATGCTGACGTTGAGGACGCATGGTTAACCATATTCACTATTGTAGTTTAGTGTGTTAGCATGCTAATATTTGCTAACACTAAACACACAGTTTTAAATTATATATATATATATATATATATAATATATATATATATATGTATTTATATAAAAGATTATAAATACATTTCATGCCAAGTTATATTTCATAATGTCACATTGTTAGCATTGTTAGCTACCTCCTGCTGGCTAGAGGAACTGGCTAAATCTGGTAGCAGTTGTTGAGCTCGCTTGCTTAATAGGCAGAGGACATGTGATTGGTTGAAAGTTGAGAGGGCAGTGACTACACTACACTTTAATGAAAAGTGAAACTTGACATGAAATAAAAGTATTGTGATTGTAATTGTGAAAACTGCCATTATAAAATTTAAAAAAGGTCATTTTGAAATAAAGATTTTTGTTATGAAATAAAAATGATGATGAAATAACATTTCATAATAGTGGGTTGAGTTTTAATAATTTCTTTCTTTCCTTCAGTTATTTCACAAATCATTGTTTCATTTATAGATTTCACACAATTTATTCATGTGATTATTTATTTCCTAATTATTTAATATTAAACACTTGGAGGCTCCATAAAACTGGCGGTCAGAAGAACCAACAAACTATTTTTACCAAATCCAGAAAATTAGCTACCTGACAAATCAAGGAACTTCCTCACATTGTGCTGTGGAATCCTGTGAATCCAACATTGCCATATAACAGTCTTGTTGATTAATTTGCAACAATGCTTACAGTGGCCTCATGCAACCAGATATTAAAGGCATAGCTACCTCTGTATGAACACTACTGATAGTTGACAAATTTCTATGCTCTCACAATATACAGCGTCATACCCAGCCCAACCCTAGTAGCTTGCATGAAAATTCACATAGGCTACTGTATGTGACACCTTGTGTAGCTGCATGCTTGCTTTTCACGTCACTACCACACCAGCAGCACCTCCTCGCGCCCCGAACACAAACGTCCACCAAAAAGTCACTTGAATTAAAACATGCAATGCAAAACTACGGCCCCATCTTACGAAACAACAAATCCCACAGTCCTTGGCTTAGGACTGAGGATGCCTATCCCCCGCTGTTTTTCAGGAAGCTTCCGGGCAGTCGCAACGTCTACGCCCAGATGCACAACGAGAAGGAGCAGGAGATGACCAGCCCTGTCAATCACAGCGAGGACACCCAGCACATCATCCAGGGCGAGGAGTTCATCGACGACGACCTGGACTCGCAGACTCTAGGTAACGCTGGAGGTAGCCCCGCCTTCCGTTCCCTTATAAGGACTACCACTAACCACTGCTACTAAAACCCAAGCCACTAACACCAGCAGCTAACACACACCAAGGTACTGGAGGACTTCCCCTTTTTCATCCTTATTACTGGCATTACTAAAAGCCTGTGAATTAATATTCACATCTTAACTTGCCTCCAAGGATGGTCACGAGGAACTGCTTGGTCATCGCCTGCATTTGCATAAATCATATAATAACTATATGTCATATTATGCTATTTTGACATACTGTTGTGGACTTAACAAAACAGGAAAAGACATCATGTCAGTTTATGGGGTTAAATTGAGTCATTATTTCCTAACATACATTTTTTTAAAACAAGTCTAACATTATTGACTTGTACTTAAACTGTATGAAGTACAAGTCTTCATTCAGACAGCTGTTAACTGATGGCAACTTGCTCATAATTGTTACCAAATTAAAGGTATTTTATTTCAATTCAATTCAGTTTTATTTATATAGCACCAATTCATAACAGAAGTTATCTCATTGCACTTTTCCCCTAGACCGTACTCTATATAACAAGCTCATAACTGTCTCACATTTATCATGGATTATGGTAAATTAGGACATTTCTGATGTGATTAGTATTTGCTTATGGTGACTCATCAAGTAATGTACAGTATATTCCAATGGCAACAAGGCTAGGTATGATGTAATATGCTTATGATGGCGATGAAAGGTCTTGTGATTGGAGATGTAGTGGAAGGTTAACAGAGGTGATATCAATAACCACGAATAATACCACCATAAAGAAATAAGAATTGATTTATTCTTATTTAATAGGAATAAATCAATTCTTAGCATCCCTGTACATTGTTGTAAGTTACTGTCATACTGATGGGAGTAAAACAAAATCCTTTTTATGGACAAAAGTCTAAGGTAATGGGTGGTTGCTTTCCATTATGACAACAACTGAAAGTTACTCTTTTATCTACCACTACATCGCTGAGCGTGACCAACATTTAAAGTGCTACCACCTGAGAACTGTTGTTAATTTTGCATGGATGTCCATCTGATTCATACATTAAAGGCACCCTGTGGAGTGTTTGACCACAAGTGTATTTGTTTTTGTATTTGTTGGGCCTCGAACGGTTATTTAGATGAAACCATCTGAGAAGTTTAGAGAGGTGGAAACAAACTGAATCTGAAAAGTAATTAGTAACTACAGCTGTCAAATAAAACATGTTGTGGAATAAAAGGGAAAAACATTGGAAGTATAAATGACCATCCGATAGAAATACGCAGTACAAGTACCTGAGTAAATGTACTTAGTTACTTTTCATCACTTACGTAAATCAAGCCCGCAGGAACAGCGCTGGTCACATGAAGAGGATGATGAGGAAGGAGATGTATTCCACATATTTGTTCAGCCTCAAGGATACACACAGTGTGTTTTGGTGAGAGACGCTGAATGTATCAGAAAAGTCCACAGGGTATCTTTAACACCGGTGAACCACAGCGTGTCGTCGTGGCACGCTCTGGACCTCTTATTCTTTTAGCATTGCTTATTTGCTTATTCTGTTTCTTCTTCCCTCTTGTTGCCAGGCAACCATTCAGGTGTGGTCCTGAGCATCAACTCCAGAGAACTACACAGTTACCTGACCAGCTGATGGCTGCCTTGGCAACGCTAACGAGCTAGCCTAGCCTAGCTGGCTAATGAGCACAGGGACTCCACTCTGCCTTCCTCCTTCTCTCTCCTCTCCTTTTCCGTCTCCTCTTTCTCGGACACTTCACCTCCACTCCATGGGCTCCTCAACCCTTCAGCTCCAGCTGTGGTGTGATTTTTTTGGGGGTAGGCATTATGCTTTACCTAATGTATTTTACATCATTGCAAGCCCCCGTCCCCTCTTCACTTCCCACACCGGCCCTGGAGACCTGCACTGACACCCGGTGAGGATGGAGGACACTCACTCTCATCTGTGTTTTGAAAAAAAAAATCTGTTGTCTGTCACTTCTAGATGCTCAAATTCACGGTCAGAGAGGGTTGAGCCATCCACGTAGCCACTGAAGGCGGTTAGAGGCCAAAGGCCGGTGTGCTAAGATCGTTTCCAAGCACGAAGGGTAGTGTGCATTAAGGTAGTGAAGTCCATTTGAAGAAAAATATATTTTTACTCTTCCACCCTCTTTTATTCTCTCTATGTTTCTCACAATTACTAGACACTCTCTTCACAGGCAATAATATTCTCTCAATGAAATGTAGGATAGGATAAACCCTTGTGAATTTGCATAAGACAATGCATGCAAACACAAGAGGGCAGTGTTGCACTTTCTTAAATTCCCACTCACAGGTACTTAGAGAGCTCAGCTTCTTTGGAATATACTGTACAGCATTGTTCATTTTTAAAAATCCCACTACATTCATATCCTTGTATTCTTGTTCATAACTCACACATTTACATAAGTTTGTTGTGTGGTGTTTAAAAACAGCACCACCTTTGTAGGAGCTCATCGTCTGTCCCATGGTGCCTAAAACAGCAGATGTTAATCTGCTCAGTGACATTACCTGTTGTTGAGTTTATTTATTTCTAATAACGGTACGCCCCTTCCTCCTCCCCACACTTTCTGGGTCAGAGGTCAAAGCGGACTCGTTCCCCTGGAGACAAAGTTCGCCGTCATGGAGGGAAGGTGTAGTTGATATATTTTACTGTATCAGCCTATATTAGGCGTAGCCCACGGTGGAATCATGTCTCCTTAAAGGTCTGGTTTGTTGTCTGTAAATGTGTAAATATGAACAATCTCCACTTTGTACATATTCCCTTTGACATGCGTGTGAGTGTTTTACACTATTACCAAAATACACAGCAAATAGTTTTTGGAGTGACCCTTCACTGAGTTTCCTGAATTTGGAAAATTCTCACTGTTTCCAGTTTCCGCAACGACATTGCCTGCTTCACATGTAACCATCTTCGATACTTTCAGCGTAATCTCATGAGTAAGATAATTTTATGATCTTCATCGTTAACTGGAAATAATTTCATTGTCTTATAAAGATACTCACAACTACACAGTGATGACTATGGATATGGATATTTTTGATACACTTGTCAGTTTTTCTCAGTACGTGTAAACACTGGTTATTGTTTCTGTTGCCTTTTGCTGAAGTCTTTTTGTTTGTTTGATTGCACTAATGATTTAAGCAGTGCTGTCGACACGTACGGGACAGCAGCTGAACAAGTCTATAGACTCTGAATCAAAAGGTCTTTGGATGAAAGGCCTTTACAGACTACCAATGCTACCATTACACTAAGATGTTGGTTCGTCTTGTATTTGATACAAACAGCAGATCACATTCTGATTTACACCTTAATTCATCTTTTGTACATATTCTGCTCATGTTCTACTTGTTCTTAGTTTTCTAGTGATGTGTCGTCATTGTAACAATGTCCCCTTTAACAAAGGGGAAAGTGGGAATTGCGATATTCCAATATAATAGTGAAGGAGTTTCACAGCCGATGGCACCGACCTTGTAATTTTGACCACACTGTTTTTCTTTCTTCTTTTCCTCTTTCTGCTGGTTTGTTTGATCTGTTGATTTTGCTATTAAAAACAATTGTGTCCTCACCAGGAAGCGTACTGCACTCAATCTGCATCCTGGAATAAATCACTCCCATAACTCGTATGTCTCTTGTTTTTGTTTTTTTTGGGGGGGGGGGCATGCAGCAAAGGAATCGAACAAAGGCCGCTGCGGTAAGGACTCCGCCTTATGCTGCATTCCAGTCACAGTCGAAGGTCGGAGTTTCCCAGTTGAAATATCCAACTTCCCACCTCCAAACGTCCCAGGTGCACAACGCCAAACGTAAACAAAAAACATGGCAGATCGTGACAAACTGTTTTTATTTCCCATGACCCACTAGAAGTGTGACCCACTAGAAGTGTGGCACCTCTGTCTCTGCAGAGGTGCGGCCCTCTGCCTGTATTTTCTTAGTTTCTTATTAGTTTGCTGTGTCCGGGACGTTTCTGGGCTCCAACCTTTGGGCTTTGGGGCCAAATCCCTTCACTTTTGGGAAACAACAGAGAGACTTTTCTTGGTCTTGAGAAGCTGCAGCGTTTATTAACTGACACATTGTAACCCTCACTGTACATTTACAGCCAGCCTGACATCTTACTGCTGAGCTTTTCCTCCGCTCACATTCACCGTCACTCTCTGCTACTTGCTCTCTCCCTCGCCACACACTCGCTTCGTGCTCTCTCTTCTCTATGTGGTTGTTTATTACAACAAGGAGACGAGCTTCGTTTGAGAAAAGGCTGCTGAAAAAACAGGAGAGTTCAGGAAATCCTACATCAGAGCGCAGATGTGTGATTTCTCTCTGACCAATCAGTGGTCTGCAGTGTTGTAACTCCACCTTTTAGTATCGGCTCAGCTCACTTGGAACCTCAACAGAGGGCTAACAGAACGGAATGGAGTGGTTCTGTTCGTACCATCCACAACTTTTCACAATGGAAACACGAAAACCGTTCTGTGTGACGAACTGAAATGAACTGGACTGGACTGGACTGGACTGCTTGGTTGAAACGCGTCTTAGCTCTCTCTCTCGCTCTGAGTCGGGCAGGAGGGACCCACTTTGAATCGTGTGTTTACAAACAGCAACCGACTTATAGATGCCACTTTCAAGCAAGGAAAAGGTGGCCCTTCACAGAGCACCCTGCTGCCGGGGCCAATTACCTTGCCAAAAGACTGAGAGGCTCTTGTTGTCAGATGTTTTTTCTACATTGAAATAAAATAAAACACCAAGTCCAGTTGACCTTGTCATGCTTGATTTTCAATATTAATTTCTTCAACAACGGCCTGACTGTAGAAGCAACATGGTCAGGTGATGTAACTGGTTTGTGTCAATTGGCGTAACCAGTATTTTTCATAAAAATATGATAACATACAGGAAAATGAATGTGGAATAAAATGTAATCCTTTATTTCAGTATAATAACATGTTTTTTTTTCATTTTTTACATAATTTGTCAAAGCTGATTTAGAAAACAGGTGCTTTCAGCATATGTCCCACACAATATTGCAAAAACATTGCATAAATTTAAACATAATGGTAATAAAATCTATTTCTATGTGATATTTTGAAATGAAGTAATCATTTTTACGAGTACACTCACATACACTCTCAGTGGATAAAATACTTATATATATATATATATATATATATATATATATATATACATATTACTTAATATATTTCTCATTCTTCTGTGGTTACACCACTTGACATCTCAGGCACATTCAGTCTTACCTTTTGTAAAGAAAATGGTGCAAATGTCATTTCAATTACATGAAATCAACATAGATACAAAATGTATATTTTAACAAACTTGATGCATGCATTTAAAAAGATTCAAGTTTTTAAAAGATTTTTGCATTGCTCATCTTGCCAACCCTTATTTATCACTGACCCTTTTACAGATTATATCAAGCATTGCATTGGGAGGGCGAGGAAGGTGTTTGGGACCCTCTGAGGCCACATCCTGCCACCGATGTTGAAAGAATTGTCATATTTTATTTTTACAACATTAAAATACATGCTCCTGATAATGTCTATGCATCACAATAGTTATATATACTGTATATATATATATATATATATATATATATATATATATATATATATATATATATATAGTTAAATTTTGATATTTACATTGATCGAAATGTAAAATACCATCCAACTGCCAACCAGGAGATGGGGAAGATGATGTCCCTGAGCAGACTGGCTCGTGGGGGATGGTGTGTCGCTGGGGGCAGGCAACAGGGAACCGTGGGAGGCACAAGAGGGGGCGGAGCAGGTTGAGGGACTGGTGATGGAGAGGCCTGAGCTGGTAGCTGGAACCCCCACCCCCCACCCCCCCGGGGGGCACCGTTCTTCTGCTGACTGACTATGCAGTTAGTTCACTTGTTTCTAAGCTAAGTGATTACATCTCCATTCAAATGTACTTCAGATACGTGCAGCATCTATCACATCATGATCGTTTCTGTGGCTCTAGTGGTCTTTTAAAAGGGTTTTTATGAGGAAGTAACATACTGTGTATCACGGCTGACCTCATTTATCGCGCTGTGATTGGCTGAGACGCTCGATGTCGGGTCTGAGGGGAGGGGGCAAGGAGAGCACCATTGTTCCTGAAGCTCTCTCCATTAAGGAGTTCTGCTCGATATTAAAGGCATGTAGCAGCTCGTGAAAGAGGTGTCTGACAGATGAAACAAATGTTCTCCATCATTAATACATAACACTGAGCACGTTGCTGTACTGACAGTCCCCTTCTAGATTGGATTAGCCTACTACTGTTACTTTCCTGTTCACTTGCTTTATTTCCCAGCTGAGGTGAACATGTACACGTTGGACTGCAAACTGAACCTTCGACCTTTAGCTGACTCCCTTCCTTCTCACATGAAATGCCCGCAGCGTTACGTTTTGCAGCACCTGTTGAAGAAGAGCCTTACTTTCCTTAATATTAACGTTACTTGTTCAAACACACAACAACAAACGTTAGCCAACAGACTGCAACTAGCTAACACATTAGCTGATATGCAAATTAAGTAACTCTGGGATGCATGCACAGCTGTCTTGATATATTTAGTTAATTACGATGTAAAACTTGACTGGCATGTTCCTGCTAATTAACCCACCTGGATCCCAGGTGATTTTCTGTGCAGAAGATAAATAAATTATATAAATAATATTCTTTCATTTTCAGAACATTACAGTTGATCTGTAATCAGTTGTGATCTTAAAGATCATCAATGTGAAGTCCTCTCTTTAATGTCAGCACCTGTGGTACTCATGATGCATCCTGCTGACCTCCTTCCTTGGCGTTGTTGTTGTGCTCCAAAACCACAAATGTAATGTTTTACTGTACACAGCCAATATACTGAACACAATATTAATGATGAAAGATTACTGTTAACGTAGCAGGATCAGAAGATAGATGCTTTTAGTAATCAAAAGCACTTAGGAATGGTAAATTAACAGAGTTCACGTTTATGTTTCTAAACTATTCAATTTATTTTTGTCAAGTCTGTGAAGCTATTATAGATATTTAAGGAAAAACAAAAGTTTAAGGTACACCAGAAAAGATGAATATTATATATGTTCACACTATTTCAATGCTACTATTACTTACAGATTTAAATGCACAAGAGTCAACAACTAACAATTTTCTATTTGCTGAAAATACTGAAACAAAGTCCAGTCTCAGATATGGGACAGACGGGAAGGCTGTATTTTAAAGCATTATACTGATGCATTTTAGTGTTTGTAACACAAATGACTTTAATGTCAGTGACCTGAATTCAATTTCTTAAACCGTCTTAATGTTTTCAGGTTTCTATTTAAAAATCAGAATCAAAGAATAGTTTGTCCTTACAGCTGGTGGTTGATTTATTACAGTATATAAAGGTTTAAACAACACAGCACTTATTACACTTATTGATTCAAACAATGTGAAAGCTTATAGATTAGGTACAAAATGTGAATCAGTGAGAATTAATCCAGTGTGTGCATTTTGATAGAGGAGCGGAGATGGACAGGAGGACACCTGTAAGACAAAACGGAAACAAACATTAGACAGTTGTTTCAATATAAGAAATCCAGTAAAGCAGCTTCTACCAAAAGCTAAAATCTCATTAAAGGTGTCTGCTTTTAATGTCTTCAAATGTACAGTTAACATTAATACTGCATTTCCAGTTGTTGCTAGATTTGTTAAACACTGGTGTCATGAAATGTATCTTCACAGTGGGGCTGTTTTAGAAGTCTCAGTGTTTCACTACCACTTTATTAACTGTGTACTGCGGTAATTCAGCCCAACATTTCCTTCGTGTGTGGACTTACTGCTGAGTCGCCACACAGTCCCCAACAGTGACGGCCTGCAGTTAGAAACAGGAAGGAGGAGGTCGGGAGGAGTGAGAGGGAGAGAAAACCAACCTCACAGCTCATTTAAATCCCAAGTCCTTTTCAGGGTGGACAGGTTATTTCCCTTTTTATTATCAAAGTCTCATGATTCAGAATTTTCCAGGAAGTTAAAATGTCAAATAAAAGAATTTAAGTTGCTTAAGAAACTTAGCTGTGTGATAATACTGACTTTGGTGTCAACAAGGCAAAACTGTATCTTCTCTTATTGCCTCTAGGACTTGAGGATATGCGACAGTCTTTACAGCACAGTACATTAAAAAGGTATCGCCTAGTGTAAATCGTGTGTGAACGCCATTTTTCTTAACAACATGAGAAGGTGTAAGGATGCTAAACACAGTTATCCACAGTCAAGTTATGTGGTCTGTTATTTCAGTTCCAATATTTCTCCCTACCAACCACAGCACAGGGCTGGACTGATGTTCTGTTTGTCTGAGAGAGGAACCAACATGTTAGTGTCGTCTGTGTCTGTATGTGTGTGTGTGCAAACTGACAGTGGGCTCAAACCACAGACTGCATAGGTTCAAACTAGCAGACCTACAAACAAAACAAAACAGTGCAGTAAGTTTAATGGCTAAATCTGCTCTGACAGCTTGTCTGGCTGTGAGTTGCAGACAGAAATGTCAAAGAATAAATATCAAATAAATATGAATACCTAAGATAAAGCATCTATACTGTAGAAGTGGATCACTACTGCTGAATATTAGCAGTACTGTATGAGCAAAGGTTTAATTCAAGCTCCCTCATAAATAAAGCTTGTTCATGATAAAGTTAGTTTAGTGTGTGTAGCCTTTGGTTTATAACTTCCAGGTAGCCTACATACACATTCAACAGCAGACTAGCCAGACTGTCAGTTCCAACCTATCCAGCATAAAGATTAAAGTTAGTGTGAGAATTAATAATTTAAATGAAGGTTGCTTGCCTATTATATTAATACCATGTTGAAACTTTTGTACACACATACACACACATGTTGTCCTGCAGACTTGCTGACCGCAGGGAAAAGTTGATTAGCTGTTGCAAACAGGCTTACATTTAAACAAAGAAACAGGGATATCAGAAAGAACATCATGTACTGAGGACAGTATGTATTGTAATGACCATGAAAGTGAAAAGTATCAGTTTTGAGGAACAAAGTAGAGACTTTAGCAACTTACAAACAGAGGAAGTGTAGGATTCCTCCACTAGGGCGCTGTCTCCACACGAAACGTGGAATCGTGTGCCACGAGGCTGGGACCAGCCTGTGCACCACCGAAGGGAGAGCTAAGTCTAAACCACAGCTCCTCCCCACCTCTGGAGAAACCTATCAGATAGTTGTACATTCTCATTTAAAATTCTGTGTAATGTTAAGAATAGCAATCTTTTTTAGGATGATGGCTACAGATTAACAGCTTGCTGACTGTGGTTTTCTGAATAGAAAAGATCCTTGTACAAGATGCTTTTGATCCTCCAATGCTTCAATAAATGCCAAATTAAGGAATAGCTTCTCTCCAGACTTTTCTTTTGCAAATAAACAAACGCGCTGACAAATTTGGTGACCCCGACGTGATTTGCTGAGGAAGAAAAGGATAAAATTCGACACTGTCCACTGCTGAGATTTTTCCGGTGGGACCGGCTCTGTGTTTCTGGACTCCTCGTCACTCACCAGGATCCCTCAAAGAATAGGTAAGCAGAAACCTGTTGTTTACAACCAAATTCTGTGCATTGACTAATACCAAATTAAAAGTGACTGAGGAGGAGGTAAGGAAATTACAGTCTAAATCTTATCATATAAATAACTACATTGAACAAACAATAAGTGACTGGTGAATTGGAGAATCAAAAGCTAAGGCCAAAATAGGGTTTGGGTCCCTAAGGGTTGGATTCCCAGGAGTTATACTTACAAAGTACCAAAAAACAGGGTTAGCGTCCCTAAGAAAACAGGGTTAGAGTCCCTGAGGGTTGGAGTCCCGTGAGTTTTATCACAAAGTACCAAAAATTAGGGTTAGAGTCCCTAAGAGTGAGTGAGAGACATTAATGACTTATCTGGGGATTTGTGTGTATAATAATATTGAGTGCATGTGTCATTAATGTATGGGAGGTAGACATTAAAAGGGGAATGAATGTGAAACAACTGGGTTAAAAAAAAAAAAACCTTAAAGGTGCACAAAAAAAAATAAAGTATGTTTTTTGGGAATAAAGCGAACAATTACTATTGGGAATGAAGTGGTATCACTATAAAAGCAAATAATGCTAAACAGAATAGTAATAATAAGACAAAATAATACATTTTTTTGACTTTATGGTGAAACAATGTTAATCTTAATAGAAAATATAATTGCGTGTGTTGAAAACTGCTGTGTGTTTTAAAAAGCAGTGTTGAGAATCGCAATGTTGGTGGATTTGTGAAATTGAGCAGTGTAATGTTGGGTTGTTTTCATGGACATGAGTGACTGGGGAGACGTGCCACACCTCCTAGGTAGATTGCCAACTGTGTCTTACGAAGATATTGTGTGTTAACATTAAGTCACGAGCCGGTCGCATCTCAGCCTCCTCCTGTTGTTTTGACATTCGAAGAACGTGTAGCTGCGTGTGAGAAGACACTAACAGGGTTAGGAAAGTTGTGGATTGTGTAGTTTATGGTTTTTATCTTAGATAGTACAACCCAAACCAATGTATCTTATTTGAAATTATTAAAAGGACACCTCAAGGTGTATGTGTAAAAACATAATGGGATATCAGCCTAGGAGTTTGAGCCAGTTAAAGGCAAATGTGATACAAAAGCTAGAGGAAAAAATAGGTAAAAAAGACAAGGGACAGACAAAGAAAGCAGTGGAAAAGTTGTGGGAGAAATGGGAGAGACAAGGTCTCCTCACCAGCAACCAGGAAGCTGAGCTGCCCACCCTTCAAGTGATCATGTGCATGGTGACTGCCGTAGCTGCAAATCATAGAGAAGCCCTTTGTGATTGGGAGACGGCAGGAAGCCATAAATGGGGATTGGCATATAGGAGACTGGATAAAGCTAGAGACAGAGATGTGACCACCACAGCCATTTGTGCAATAATGACAGCAGCAGGCAAGAGCCAGGAGAAGGCGAAGGAAAAAAAAAGGAGGGGTCAGCAGGGGTCAGCAGCAGCCTCAGCAACAGCAACTGTGCTGCCAGTTTCCCCATCAGCACCTCAAGATAAAGGGGATCCACCCAGCCAACTCTACCCCTCCCTACCGGAAATGGACCCTACCCTATACTATACACCTCTAAGAGGCTGTTACGCCACCAAGTGGCAGAAAAAGAGGATGAGGTTGACAGGGACAAAAGTAAAGCCAAGCAGATGGTGGCCACCCCTATTGTTCCAGATGGGAATTGGCAACAGGAAGTGACCAAGGCCGGTACTGGGGCCATTAAAGCTCAGTTGCCATCTGCCGGACCAGCGCCCCCTGCAGATCAATCACAGTACTACCCCAGTCCTCCATATCCCCAACCGGGATATCCCCAGCCAGGCCCACAGTGGGGGGGCCCCAGGGGAAGAGGGAGAGGACACGAGGGAGAGGACACATGGGAGGACCCCGCCCCTGCTACCTATGTGGACAACTCGGACATTGGGCCAGAGACTGCCCTAGAGGAGAAGGGGGTTCCCAAGCTCTGCAACAACAAGGACAATTTCATCACAGAGGAGGAAGGGGAGGGCCAAGAGGAGGAGGCCCCCGGCTGCCATTTCTGGCCCAGATGCCAGCCTCAGCTTGAGATTCACAGGACTACTGAAGGGGCCTGCGGACTAACACAGGCCAGTTCTTCGCACCTATTACAGAACCAATGGTGGCTTGTGAGATCAATGGCAAGACTTACTTGTTAATGGCGGACACTGGAGCATCCATACAAGGCCCCACTGGATGATCTATATTGCACTTTGAACTATCTCACTCAGCCAGATGAGATCTATGACCAAGCATGGCAAGAAGAAGTAAACTACACAACGCAGCAATTACAAATCACTTCTATCTTCGCTGGAAAGGAGGGTGTGGCAGCAGGATGCTCACTGACAGAAGATCAACGACGATGGTACGCTTTAGACACTGAATCAAGCCCACATGTCACCTTGGACGACATTCTCTTGACTGCGCCTACAGCTGAAGCCTGCCTGACTGCTACACACTCCCTGCTCACACTGCTTGCAGAACAAGGGTACAAAGTCAAGAGAGACAAAGTGCAAGTTTGTAGACGCATGGTTGTGTTTCTAGGTCGCGAGATCTCTCATGAAGGACACACCCTCACCACATCACATCACAGAAAACCAGCCACAGTCCATCAAATGCTAGCCTTTTTAGGCCTGACAGGGTACAGCCGTGACCATGTTCCAGCGTATGTGGAGACTCACACAACCCCTGCGTGACATGGTGGCGGAGATGGGAAATCACAACCTCACTGCCGCCCTATCTTGGACCCAACCAGCTGAAGAGGCTTTCACCCTCACGAAACAAGCACTGGCACAAGCTGCTGCTCTGACATCACCTGACTACACAAAACCCTTCCATCTTGATGTTTCTGAAAAAGCTGGAGTAGTTAATGCTGTGCTTTTCCAGAAAAAGGAGGGAGAAAAAAGAGTGCTAATGTACCACAGCTCCAAACTTTATAATATGGAAACACAGCAAGCAGGATGCACAAGGAATTTGGCAAAAGCAATCACAAAACCATGCCACATAGTAATGTGCCACGAATTGAAAGTGAACACTGATCATGGAGTAGTGGCATTTTTGGGATCAAGTGCATTCACCTTCTCCACAGCAAGAAAAACAAAAATTTCAGGCATTCTGCTATTAGAAGAGCCCTGTCTGAAGGAAAAAGAGTGAACATCTACACAGACTCAGCCTATGGACATGGAGCTGTACATGTGGATGGACCGCAGTGGGTCAGAAGGAACTTCCTGACTACAGCCAACACTCCAGTAAAGCACCGAGCACAGCTAGAAAAACTGGTAAGAGCAGTACTACTGCCTGCAGCTGTGGCCGTGATGAAATGAAATGAAAAAAGGACACCAGCATAGCTGAAGGAAATGACGCTGCAGACTCTGCGGCCAAGAAGGCGGGAGGATAAACACCCAGACAGATGTCTGTCACCGTTGAACAACTACCAGAACTAACAGAGAAAGACAGAATTGACATGCAAGAACAAGCAGGAGTGTACGAGCAAAGTGAATGGCATCGGAAAGGAGCAACAAAGAAGGAAGGCCTGTGGAGAGCTCATGATGGAAGAATAGTGGCTCCAGCCAAGCTTTGTCAGCTACTACTCAAACAAGCACACGGACCAGCTCATGAGAACAAGAAGAAAACACAGAAGAACATTGAAGGATGCTGGTGGCATCCCCACATGACAGCCATAGTGGAAAACTATGTGACAGACTGCTACACTTGCAATGGACACTGGCCTGACTAAGCAGGCATACAAGTGCCCAATGGGAAGGTTTCCAGTACCAGAAGCACCATTCCAAGACATCACGATAAAGCACTGGGAATAACACATAGATTTGGAACAGTGTATCATCCTGCGTCGCAAGGTTTGGTGGAAAGAGCCAACCAGACTCTGAAAAGAAAAATCACTAAAATCTGTTTTGGCACAAAGCTCAGTTGGGTGGATGCACTGCCTTTGGCGCTTATGTCCATGAGAACCTCCCCAGGGGCCAAGACACACTTGACACCCCATGAGTTGCTGACAGGTTGGCCAATGCCAGGGCCACCCAGGGAGAGAGGTCATATGCCCCCTCTGGATGTCTGTCAGATTGACTGTGACGAATACATGACTGCATTCACTAACTTGTCCCGAGTTTTGTGTAAACAGGTACAGCTGGCCGAACCCGAAGCAACCATCACAGAGATTCCAGCAGTACAGGTAAGGGATTGGGTACGAGTGAAAGTTCACAAGAGAAAGTGGACTGATCCCAGGTGGACAGGACCTTGATCCCAAAAATGCCACTACTCCATGATGTTCAGTGTTCACTTTCAATTCGTGGCACACTGTGGGTTGGTCTTGTGATCGCTTTTGCCAATGCTGCCAAGTACCTTGTACATACTGCTTGCCCTGTTTCCATATTATAAAGTTTGGAACTGTGTTACATTAGCACTCTTCTTTCTCCCTCCTTTTTCTGGAAAAGCACAGCATTAACTACTCCAGCTTTTTCAGAAACATCAAGATGGAAGGGTTTTGTGTAGTCATGTGATGTCAAAAAATATTTTCTTGATTCTTGGTCCAAAGGTAAGCAGAAAATTGCATTGGCCAAGTCCACCACTGTGAAGTACTGGTGCTGTGGAACAATGTTTTGGAGGGACAAGTATGGGTCAGGAACAGGGAGGGCCTCAGGTACTGTGGCAGCATTTACCGGGCGGAAATCTTGCACCATTCTCCAGCCTTTTCCTTCCCCTTTTGTCACGGGTAGAATGGGAGTGTTCCATGTGGACTTGTATGGAATGAGGATGGCAGTTTGAAGCAGACCTTGGATTGTTTCCACAATGCCCTCTTGTTGTTCTGGTTTGAGGTGGTATTGAGGATGCCATATAGGGCCGTGCCCTGGTTTTACAGTGATATGAATAGGGGGAGTGTTAACCAGTCCTACATCCTGTGGTGGTATTGTCCAAATTTTTGACGGTACATTGTCTAATAGTCTTGCAGTATCCGGGTGATCTGTCTTTTCTCTGCCATGATATCTGGGGAGTTCCTAGTCTTCAAACACTATTTTTTCCTTCGTGGGGATGGAAATGCACCACATGTCTTCTCTTGCTTTCCATACCCGAGGGGCCTCTGTACTTTTCTATGTGAGTGTGAGTGCTCTTTTCACCAGTGGGCCCAATGATCTAGCTTCATACTGGCTCCCTACTGCCAGGGTGACATGTGGGCTTGATTCGTGTACCATCCTTTTTGATCTTCTGTCAGTGAGCAGCCTGCTGCCACACCCTCCTTTCCAGCAAAGATAGAAGTCATCTGTAATTGCTGCGTTGTAGAGTTTACTTCTTCTTGCCATGCTTGGTCATAGATCTCATCTGGCTGAGTGAGATAGTTGCGGAGCTTGGGAACCCCCTCCTCCTGTAGAGCAGTCTCTGGCCCAATGTCCGAGTTGTCCGCATAGGTAGCAGGGACGGGGTCCTCCCATGTGTCCTCTCCATCTTCCCCTGGGGCCCCCCCACTGTGGGCCTGGCTGGGGATAGTACTGTGGTTGATCTGCAGGGGGCACTGGTCGGGCCAGTGAGCTTTAATGGCCTCAGTTACGGCCTTGGTCACTTGCTGTTGCCAATTCCGATCTGGAACAATAGGGGTGGCCACCATCTGCTTGGTTTTACTTTTGTTCCTGTTAACCTCATCCTCTTTTTCTGCCACTTTTCAGTTCTTCCTCCTCTTTGCCTTTGCAGGCCAGATACTGGCGGTTGTGGTGCTCCAGGTTCTTCACCCATAGTTTGTAATTTTCTGGAGTCCTACCACGCTCACCAGGGCTTTCTGCACCTCTTCTGGCAGCCCCTTCACACACTGCATTTTCCACAGAGCCTGTATAGCGTCGCTGGAATAATGTCTGGCTCCCGTATGTTGTGCCCACAGTTTGGCTGCTCTCTTCAAATATTCCAGCATTGCTTCTCCAGGGTTCATCTTGATATCTCTTACTCTGTCTATGCTTCTGTCAGTTGGATATTCTTGTCTTAAGGCATCCCACAGTAGGTTCCTGAAGGTGTTGAATGGTCTGTGGTCAGGATCCACAGATCGTATTCCTGCCATCTTAAGTAACTTCTTTGCAACCCGTACCCCTCTGCTCTTCCCAGGAGGGCTCTCATATCTCCAGCACAAAGAGTTTCTCCCATTGTGAGTTTTTCCAATGTTGCAATCCAGTCTTCTACTCCTCCAGCCAGAGGAGGCAGTTTTCCCATCATTCCATCCATGTCTCTATGTGCAAAAGGGACATAAGCTGGTGCGCTGTTCCCGACCACGCGTAGGGACATCTGGATGCAGTTTACCTTGTTTTTTCTAGTCAGTGCAGAGAAGCTAATATTAGAGAAATATGATCTCTTTTCCTAGTTTTTGTCAGTACACGTGCCGCAGCATTCTGGATCAACGGGAGAGTCTTAAGGGACTTATTCGGGCAGTCGGATAATAAGGAATTGCAGTAGTCCTGCCTAGAAGTAACAAATGCATGCACTAATTTTTCGGCATCATTTTGAGACAGGATGTGCCTGATTTTGCAATATTACGTAGGTGAAAAAAAGGCAGTCCTTGAAGTTTGTTTCATGTGGGAATTAAAGGATAAATCCTGATCAAAGATAACTCCGAGGTTCCTTATGGTGCTGCTGGAGGCCAGGGCAATGCCATCTAGAGTAACTATATCTTTAGATAATGTGTCTCGGAGGTGTTTGGGACCAAGTACAATAACTTCAGTTTTGTCAGAGTTTAACATCAGGTCATCCAGGTCTTTATGTCCTTAAGGCATGCCTGAAGTTTAGTTAACTGGTTAGTTTCATCTGGCTTGATCGATAGATATAATTGGGTATCATCTGCATAGCAATGAAAGTTTATGGAGTGTTTCCTAATAATACTGCCTAGAGGCCTATATAAGGTGAATAGAATCGGTCCAAGCACAGAACCTTGTGGAACTGCGTGACTAACTTTGGCGTGCACGGAGCACTTACCGTTAACATGTACAAACTGAGATGGATCTGATAGATAGGATTTAAACCAGCTTAGTGCGGTTCCTTTAATGCCAATTACATGTTCCAGTCTCTGTAACAGGATGTGATGGTCAATGGTGTGGGGCCTGCACTGGCGGAGAGGAGGGTTTCTCGGAGCTGTGAGGTGTATGGTATGGGGGAGGGTCCATTTCCCGCAGGGAGGGGTATAGTTGGCTGGGCGGATCCCCTTTCTCTGGAGGTGCTGATGGGGAAACTGGCAACACAGTTGCTGTTGCTGAGGCTGCTGCTGACCCCGCCCTTTTTTTTTCTTCGCCTTCTCCTGGCTCTTGCCTGCTGCTGTCATTATTGCACAAATGCCTGTGGTGGTCACATCTCTGTCTCTAGTTTTTTCCAGTCTCCTATATGCCAATCCCCATTTATGGCTTCCTGCCGTCTCCCAATCACAAAGGGCTTCTCTATGACTTGCAGCTGCGGCAGTCACTGTGCACATGATCACTTGAAGGGTGGGCAGCTCAGCTTCCTGGTTGCTGGTGAGGAGACCTTGTCTCTCCCATTTCTCCCACAACTTTTCCACTGCTTTCTTTGTCTGTCCCTTGTCTTTTTTACCTATTTTTTCCTCTAGCTTTTGTATCACATTTGCTTTTAACTGGCCCAAACTCATAAGCTGATCTCCCATTATGTTTGTACACATACACCTTGAGGTGTCCTTTTAATATTTTTCAAATAGATCATACAACCCAAACCAATGTAGTTTAAGATTAAAATCATAAACCGCACAATCCCTGTTTCTTTGTTTAAATATAAGCCTGTTTGCAACAGATAATTATTATTATTATTATTAAGCCTCATGCCCTGCATGTGTGTATGTGTGTACAAAAGTCTCAACATGGTATTTATATAATAGGCAAGTAATCTTCATTTAAGTTTTTGATTCTCACAATGATGTACAACTACAGGATGTGAAATTATTTGTGAACACATGCTGTTTACAGAAAAGTTTTTAAATGCACTCCCATTATACATAATAGTTTCACATCATTTGAGCATCTTGGTTTTATGGTAAACTCTAAAGATCCAGTGATCATCAATGTTTTTATCCAAGACTTTGTTGAGCTATTAACCCATTTTATATCAAAGTATAACAAAATTCGTCTGTCACTGATTTTATGGATAAACCAACCAATTTTAGTTGTTCTACTTAAATGCTTAAAATGTCTGACAATACCTGCAGAAGACATTACTGTGAATACTTCTAATCGTTAAACAGCAATCACAGTACACCCATCCTCCACTGGTCTGTAACTCTACGTCTGCTGGCACGTTTTCCTGCTGCTTCTTTAACTGCCTTTAATCCACATCTGAACACCGAGGAGCCTTTTTAATGACACCTGCCAGACTGTCCTGGACTCTGTTGCCCCCTACAGGGACAAAAAGCCTAACAGAACACCCCAGCCCTGGTTAAATGAATCCACCCAGGAATGAAAGAGAGACTGTAGGAGAAGGGAACGAAAATGGAAAAAAACGGTTTTACATGTTTATGAGATCTGAAACGATGCAATGAAAAACTAATGGCAACAAATGGCAGTTAAAGAAGCAAGAACATCCTTCTTCTCTAATTTAATTTTAGCAAATCACTGTAACCCCAAAATTTTATTTATGGTAATAGACTCGGTCATCCCCCTGTCATTTTACCACGCCTCACAAGATTTGTGTGAGAAGTTTTTAAATTTCCTTACAAATAGAATCAATGATAAAAGGCAACAAATGACCCCCCTTAGACCGTGTTTTACATGCTGGTAGGGACATCATTAGTTGTTTTCGCAATTTTAAACCTGTATAGCTGTCCTTTTTTATCTGAAATCATTTCCCACATGAAATCAACCATGTGTAGCCTTAATGTTATTCTCACAAAGTTTTTTACTGATTAGTTATAGCTCCTTAGCAAAATAAATTTTTCAATCTACTTTTAAACATGCAGGGGTCCAACCTCTTTTAAAGAAACATAACCTTGACCCTTCATTACTCGCATAAGTTTGACTGCCAGATCATAGGTATTTACTTATTTTATGACTCAGAGGCCATGTGGACAGAAAATAAGATACAAAATGTTCATCAGAATCTGCATTGATCCCTTACGTCTAAGAAAGGTACATTTTCTATTTGGTTTTACCAGCTCCTACAGTCACTCTCGTCTGATCACCTCCAGCTGATTTCACTGCACAGGCCAATCCAGACCTCAAAGTTGTGACCAACAGATGAAGCTGTGTTGATAAATTGGATCTGTGTATGTCTCTCTGCAGTAGGTCTGAGCTTCAGTCCAAGGCTTTAAATCAGCAACATAGTGGTACTGATGGAGAAGGCCTGTGGAGAAGATGTGCCACCCTGAGGATGACACAATTTTTTAAAATGTAAGGTGGCTCAAACTATGTTTTTTCTTCAGTATTACAGTATTCCACAATTAGACATTAGCAAAGAATCCATTGACCTGACAGAAACAAGGCACCCAGAAAGATCCTTTCCATGATCATGCTGCTCTGTGGACTGTAAAAGGAAACTCTTCCTTTATAATTACAAATATAGGGAAATTCCACACATTCTTTACTTCTCTGCTACTGAGGTCTGTTGGTCTCTTCATGCAAAAAGACTGTGGAAACGTTTCTCTCCAACACATTGTCTGTCTCTCTCTGTCTGATGCTACCCAAACAAATGTCCCATATAAGAGACTGCACACAGACACTCCTTAATGAAAAATGTAGCTATATATTTTTTATGTTTCCTCCACTCACATGTGTGAACGTCAAGTTTTTCTTGATAATGGCCTGTAGACATGACCTCATGTATGCTTAGTTTTCCTCTTTTACTTTGACTTTGTGTTACAAATTGAGTCATCCATTAAAATACAACTGTGATACAATCAAGGCAGTTTGTAATAGGTTAGATTGATGAGTCTCACCAGTAATGTATGTTTGTATGTAGGATTCTTTCCTTTGAGTTTATTAAATACCTGCAGACACAGTGACAGGATCAGGCGTTTTTACACACAGATCCCATATATCAAGTCAAATGATATGAAAAAAACAGCCATGCTCAGGAAGTACAAACTCTGCTTCCTGCAGAGTATTTAGTTGTTCTGCTTAAATGCAATGTCTGACAATATCTGCAGAAGACATTACTGTGAATACTTCTAATCGTTAAACAGCAACTTCTCACCATGCTGCAGTGATGTAGCAGTGTACTTTGGGGTGTGGTCAGCCATCAGTGAGAGGGCTGCCTGTTAGCTTGGTGTTAAGTTACTCTTTAAACTAAATAACAAAATATGGCAACACATAGCAATAATGCTATCACATTTTACTGTTACTGTCATTATGTTATAATGTCACCAACATGCTGCCTGACATTTCAGCATGTTTGGGCTGATGTATACTAATATTTGGGGTATTGTTGTGTTTTGGGACTTCAGTGTTGCAACTTTTTCCTCCTCAAATACCCCATGGCCACTCTCCTACAGGTCCACTTAAAGGGTCAGTTCACCCAAACTACTAAAAGACAAACAAACTCTCATCTACCTCTAGCAGTTATCTCCCCACACAGATAGTTTTGGTGTCAGGTTTTGAGTTCAAAACCCCAAAACAATGGAGGTTAATCCACAGTATGCGTCTACTGTCTAGTTTTCTTGGGGAAAGAGTCCCCATGAAAACTGACCACAGTAAGGACTAAGGAAATGTCATTAATCTCAGATATGTAGCCTCCCTCTGACTGAAACCCCTCCCCAAACATATGAGTTCATCACATGTGAGATGTTGTTTCCTATGTGATAAAGCACATGTGCCTTTATGTGAATCTATCCAACACATGGAATTGATGTTTTAACATGTGGTATGTTAGATTTCACATGTGAAATAATTGTTAAATCACACGAATGTGAATGAATCACACACAGAAGGAAATCTGTGGAATGTTTCTCAGTTTTCAGTTTAACAGGTTGAATTTAAATGAAATAAATACTGTAAAGGCAGGTAATAAAGCACAGGTGCCTTTAAGTGTATTTTCCGTATGGTCTACTCGTTCACACGTGATACATTCAACCTGACAATGTCTCTGGGAAAGTATGTCACTGTTTGATTTTGTAAATGTCGTTTTTTCATCCAATCAGATGTGAGAGTTCACACTGATATCCGACTGTCAATGTATTGTCCAGCCTACCTGAAATGACTGCACTTTTGAGAGGACAGAGAAAACAATCTCAACACAAGGTCCATTTAGTAGCTGCTCCTGAGCTTTCAATCACATCACATGATCTTGATCATGAGCCCACTGGTCTGGAAATGTACATGTTCAAATTTCCATTTTTCTGAGCACTCTAAGGACAGCCTCGACTTCAACTGTTTCTCAATCTGATCCTCAGCTTTTAAATGAATGAGAAGTTTTTAAAGTGCTCTGAAAAATAAAAGGAATTTTTTTTTATTTTGTTTTAATGAATATTCATAACAACCACCAATAAACCACAAAGGCACTGAGAGCTGTTTGTCAGGAGGTTTATTAATTTATGTAAAGCATGTCTGTCACCGAGGCGGAGACTGTCGGAGAATACAACAGAGTAGAAAATGTATAAGGTGCAAAAACAAACACTCCCCTCACGAAGGCAAGCTATGTACAGCAGGTTCACATTTACTGACATCAGACATCTTGCTCAGTTAAAAGCCACGCTGAGCCAACAGGGAATCAAAATGAACTAAATACTTGTAGATAGAACTCCCCATACGCCCCCTGTTCATGCTAACGTGCTGACTACACTCTAGCTCGCAGACTTGTGGGGCAAACAGAAGGGGACAGAAAATATTTACAAGATTGAGGAGCAGTTGGCGCCCATGTGCTGAATGTAGCATTGATTTCCAAACTGCAGTAGTGCATGCTAACGCTACTTCTGTCAACAATCCCAATAAAGCACCTTGTATACTTAGCAGTATCAACATGGCAGCAAAGCGTAAACAGTGGAACATAAAGCCATTAAAAAAGCACCATAAAAATATAACATTGATGAGTGTGTGTGTGTGTGTGTGTGTGAGAGAGAGAGAGAGAGAGAGAGAAGCAGTCTGAAAATCAAAGTCACAGTCTTTGATTTAGCAGAACACACAGCAATTTGAGTTTACAGCAAGTGCCTCTATTTCAGTCAGTGTATTGTTGATGGGTTTGGAATGTGCCTTGGATACATATGAGCACACACACACACACAGAGTGAGATCACAGGGCTGCAGTAAACCAGTGGCGTGATCAGAGGAGCTGGACCGAGGCTCTGGGATGAGGGACTAACGTCAGCCACGTCGGTTGAGGTTTCTGAGTTTTCCAATGACGAGCGCCAAATCCAGCCTAGGCCTGACCTGCCCGGCTTTCCAAGCGCTAACACACACCCGGCTAGAGTCCTGCTACAGCCTAATGACAGCCATCCATCATCACACTAAGGGACTACTTAAAGAAGCACAACTACTCCATTAGCAAGAGACCTCTGAAACAGTGTGGTTAAAGCTGCACCGGGTTGAATACTGGTGGCTGCAAATGGTAACGTCAGGTTTTACTCAGGGGTAAGTGAAGTGAGCCACTGATAGTTCATTTCATTTGCTAGCTTAAAATGCTATATTTTAACACTGAATTTGTAGCTGTAGCCGCCGGGTTTGATACGATGACTGACAGAGGAGCGTTACCGGTCCAGATTTGAAAAGTCACACTTCACACGTTTCGCTGCTCTGATTGGTTGTAGGTCTATCCAGTTGCGCCCAGAGGCATTTTGGTCTGCGCCCGCTGATAACGCCCCTTGGAAATCGAAAATGAACTAAGAGGTTGACTAATAGAATTAATTGACTCTAGACTAATACGCATTTGCGAATTAGTCTAGGTTTTAAGTGTAAGCGGACAGTAAACCCATGGATGTATTAAGAGAACTGGATACTGTGTTCCAAGATGGTGGCCCATTCATTCCAAATACACAGTGCATATGGCAAAAACGTTTTTCAGGCTTCTGCAGTTTTGGGCCTATAAAGCATGAATGGCATGAAAGGAACTGATATGGCACTTCAAGACTTCATATTTTATTGGATCCAATGGCTCAATTATGATTCTGATTATACAAAGGGTCCTTTCAGGGGTTTTTTTATAGCTCAGAATCTATATGAGGAAAGATTTTTTTGAGTTGCAGCTTCAAATGTGGCCACTGTGCTAAAATGGCCTCATAGCCCAGAGCCATGGGGGGTTGAGTAAACCAAGATTGCAGGGGAAAACAACCTGTCTCACACCTCGGCTGCTGCCTTAAAAAGCTAATAGGCAACATCAGAAGTTAGTGTCTGGCTATTTCCAGCAAATGAGTTTGTGTTTTTTTACTGTTAAAGGGATGGTTTAGTGCTTGAGCTAATGTTTGTTTTGATCCATAAACTCACAGATGCCTTACTTGTGTCAGTGCATGCAGTTGCAGTTTGAAGGTATGTCAAACAGGAAGCTTAGCCTAGCTTAGCTCAATTCTTGGATGTTCATGGGACCTTCTCTCAGAGGTAGGAAAATGCATCTTCTCCAAAGCTGAGCGGTTGTCTAACTAAATCTTTGTCTATTACATTATTTTTGAAAGTACTCTAGGCTACACACATTATTTGTATTCATTAAGCATGGCTGTGTGCACAAAGAAACAGGAAATAAACATAATAAACAGAACACACCTTCAAATTGCATGCAGGTTAGGGACATAAAAATGCATCTGTGAAGTAACATGGCTCAATTCCTACCAAACAGTCAAAACGATGGCAAAGTGCGATTTATCACTTTCTATGTGTAAAAATGTCCTTAAACTGTTAGTGGCATCATTATTACTTAAGAGTTAAGTAGTACAGTAGTACAGTCTCAATTTGTGATTGTGAATAAAAAATGTTGCTGCTTTGAATAAACCAGTCCTCTTCTGTGGAACATGTCAACATGTCTCCCAGATCTGCTCCCTGTAACTGATTGTGTTAATACAGTTCATTTGGATGATCTTAACAATAATTCTGCTTCTGGAAATACCCCTTAGAGCGGAGCTGCATTGTTACTCAGCTGGTGTGTGTTGTGATTATTGTGACCCTTAAAGATGGCTGATGCTGACACCCGTCAATGAGATCCATTAACGGTGTAAGAATGATTCTGTGGGGCGCCACAAATTCTACAAAAACCCCTTTAAATATATCAACATAAATAAACAAAGGGAAGCTAGTATTTCCTTTAAACATTTACAAATAAATACTTGGTTTTGACCTTTAACCCTTTTGACCCCAAACTGTCAATCTGCTGGAACAGATTTGAATGAAAAGAAAAAACAAAAGGTGGTTGCTTGAAAAGAGTACAGCGGAACACAAGTTGCACAACTTAGTCCACTAAGCATGCTCAATAGTAAAAACGTAGAAAAAGGTTGCTAAGTCTGTATGTTGTGGTACTGACAGAATACTAAACCCAGCAAGTCGTTTTGGTTCATGTGAATGCTATGCTCGTGTCCTCCTCAACACACTCTCAGACCGTATGAACAGTTTTAAATAAATATATGCACAATTTCTTAAAAAGACAAAAAGAAATCAAAGTAGGACTGATGTGAGGGGTTGGGCCGTTTATGTGCCGTTCTTCTGCTCCCATTCCTGCAAAACAAGCACAGAGACCCACTTTCATCACCAGTAGCAGTTTTTCAGAATAAATAAAATCGTCGTAATCAGTAGTAACAGTACATGTAGAATCATTCTCAGTCAAGTAAAATAACAAAAAATAAAAATAAACATCACATCACAAACAACATTTTCAGCCTAATCCAGCTTCAGACCTGCCAAAACAAATCTGAATATGTGTTCCAGGTGTTTGCATGATAAGAAGGACATAAACTCATTACTAAGAGACTGAATGTTCAAACCATCAACAACTAATTTTAGAATGAAAAAGACAGAACTGCCTCACTTCTCTCCTCCACCCTGATTTGTGAGCTACATTGATGGTTTCTGAAACTACAGATCAGAGCTGGAAAAAGTCCTTGTTCTGCGAGTCTCAGGTCTTGGCTATGAAGTCCTGAGTCAAGTCCCAAGTCAAGATTATCAAGTTCCATCAAGTCCAAGTCCTAAACTGTTTGGAATCATTAATGAGCCATTAGGAGCCCATAACCAAATGAAATGCATTTCTTTCAAGTAAACCTTATGACATTTAAAAGCAAAATTGTGTGGTGTGCCCTCAGTGTGTGGCTCATGTGACATACTTGTCGTTTGTAATTTCTGAGCTGAATGTTTTACAAATTGCTGTAGCTTTTGTCTTTACTTTCGAATAAGATAATCCCTGGTATTATCTGTTGTCTGTCTGCACATTGTGACCCAATCGTGTAACACACAGGTTTTCAAACTGGGAGAGATAAGAGTACTTTACACCCGTAGCGCCCTTTTTGGTGTAGTGAATGCAAATATATACCTACAGCTACAGCCAGGGCTCCAGGCTGCCACCAGTGATCGTTTCATTGGTGGCACTGGTGCGCCTGAAATTTAGCAGGTCTGATTAAAAAGATAATTGGTGCACCAGTGCCACCAATGTAAAAAGTTAGTCTGGAGCCCTGACAGCTATATGGATGTGACTGCCACAGCTAGCCCGATACATTGCTCTGGCCCCAGTCTGCATTGTGAGCTCTGACCTTGGCCTTCCTGAGGACGTGTCCCCGGACTGGCGAGGCCTTCTGGCCGGCCTGCTGCCGGCGGAGCAGTGAGGCGCTGTTGACCGGCAGGGAGCAGGACTCTGTGTCGCTGGTGTCGCAGCTGGAGAAGGGAGAAGACTCCTGGGTCCGTCGCAGCATCGCCGGTGACTACACACACAGACAGGGAAAAGAATTGGACGGCTGACGGTGGCACGCAGTTAGTTGACGGTTGTTGGCAATTTCAAGTTAGCAACATTTGATGTCTGAACTACTGCGAAAGTATGAAAGCGCCACAAATGAAGCACAGGACAGTATGGGATCCCAGGTGCTCTGACCTGGAGTCCAGAGGAGCCAGCTTTTGGTTCGATGGTGAGACCCAGGGTGACCCCACCGCTCAGGGCTTTCTTCAGGCTCTCCTTCACCTCTGTCAGCTCCAGTTCCAGGTTCACCCGCTCCTCCTCCTTCTGCCTGCAGTCCTCCTCCACCTTCTTCAGTCGCTCCGACAGCGAGACGTGTGAACGTTTGCCTAATGGAAGAAGGGAGGGGAATTTCTCTGAGTGTTTATCACTTTAATAAACTTGTACCTGGCAAGATGTTGAGTCCAGACCCAAGACTGTTTCCCAAACACTTTTCTCTCCTGCCCCTTTAACTTGCAGACATAACTCCTTGAATGACAAGCAGTAATTAAACAGAAAGGCCTTCTGGCTCTCTTACCAGCAGCAGCCTCCACAGCAGTGCGCAGGTCTCTCCTCTCCTTCTTCAGCTGGGTAAGATGGTTCCTGATCTCCTGCTTCTTCTTCATCAGCTCTTCCTCCTTGGCCTGCAGCCGCTTGGCATCGGCCTCCACGCGGTTCTTCCCGTACTTACACTGCTCTGCATCTGCATAACAAAGGCTGGGTGTGAAGAAACTGGATACAAGAGGTCGAGGACCGAGTAGGATCAAACAGCTGAGCCTGTTTCTGTTTCTACTGCAAGTGTCGAAATCAGATGAGGGTCACTCACTCTGCTCTGGAAGAGTGCAAGCCTTCGACTGGAAGATGCAGTGATACTGTTGTGTGAAGTTCAGATATACATATACTGTATGTTTACAATCTATTTCTAACTTTGTCATCCTGATCGTCCATAATGTAATTTTACTATGTTGGTCTATTCTGCACACGCGACATCTCTTTCCTGTCTGTCCGTCCTGGAGAGGGTATAATGTCATATTTTGAAGGGGGGTCGGCTCGCTACAAGTATTATCATTTAGTTTGTTTCTCACACAATCGTAGTGTTTACATTTGAAAATGTTTGCATTGATTGAATGGAATCACGGAGACAAGGTACTGCTTTGTCGAAAATAAATAGGGCTGAAAGTAGGACTGTGGCAGGCTGACTAACAGATTTTACTGTGTTTTTCTCTTTGCTGTAGAGAATTTGACTTTCTACAGTAGAACTACTCAAAGGTAGCAACTCTCTGTCCCACGAGAGTCTCCCCTAACTATGACGAAGGTTTAAATGAACAGTTTGGGTAATAATTTAACTGTTTCTTTTCTTTTTCAAATTTGTTTACAACCTGTCTGACCGCCTGACTGCTTGTGTTTCTTGCCCCGTCAGGATTCTTTTAGTGATGTTGTTGATCAACAGATCTCAGTAGTTAACTTGGGGAGAAAAATGTTGTTATTACCAACAGGAATAATTGCCAAAATTTAGAAAAATGAAACCCAAGTTTAAATAAACCAGAATTATTATCAACTTCTCCTGTGTCTTTTTATTAGCTGAGTGTAATGTGCTCTGTAATGTTAGTCTTTGAGCTAAATTGCAAATATGCAATCAATCTGGCAAAACTTTAGGTTCTTAAAATTGTGGTTAATTATAAAGTTAAACCACTTCCACGGATATTCAACATTGGATTAAGATATGAATATAATGCTACTGAACCCAACCTTAAGGATCTGAGCGCTGGACTCCGCACCAAAATGAGGCAGAAAGACCCCCGACACACTGGGGGTGTGATGGCGCATTAAATCTCAAAATAAGACATTTTCCAGGACAACAAAACCCCAAACCAACACATGTGGGGAAAGGAGAGCATGGCCTTTTTTATTAGGGCACTGGGATGACATGAACTGCCCAGAAACCCACTGAACTCCCAGCCACAGCCTCAAGCAGTTATTAATTACACCAGGACCATGCCTTCCCTTACTGGAAAATGCACTGAGGGTAACCATCCAACATCTGTGTGTCGATGTGCGTGCATGGGAACTTTGCTTATGAGGAATCACTCAATCAAACCGCTGCTGACATTTTCAAATTCAATATACTTATTGGACACTGGAAATATGAGAATTGTGTGGCATACTCTAAATCCAACATGACACATATTTGGTATTTCCATTCCGACATTTGGAGGAATGACAACCCTCCTCGTTCACACATTAGGCAAAAAAAAAACAACACTATTCCGAACCACAAGGATTAACACGACCACATTTCACCCTCTCCCAGCGATCTGGGCTCCGCTTCTGCTATCACGTCTGTTTGAGATTTACCCCAACGTTGGCAGGATGTTCAAGTCTGGCCCACGTGCGTCACATGGATCGTCTCCAGGGTAGGATAGGTTTTAGGTTTTCGAGTTATTTACTCCCCCCCTACTTAAACCAACTGTAATTTGGACATCCTGCATTTTCCAAATTGCTGTGGAGCAGAGTTTTGCTAGAAAGCAATCAGCTGTGGTGAGGCTGGGACTGGGGAGCCAGACACACTGTCTGATGCTCACTTACAGCACAAGAACTGACTGGGAAAAGTGGACTACTCTCAGAAGTTACTGTTTTAATGATATTTCAATTTTGATTTAATAAGATTTTACAGAAAAGTTGACTTTCTGTCCAACTTTTTACAGTTTAAGTATGATATGCTCTTCTGATATTAACACTTTAGTTACCTAATGAAAATCATGTAAACATACTTTTTTTGGTACTTACTGGAGTTGTTGCGTTTCAGAGAAGCTGTCCCATTCGTCCCGCTGATTCCATTCTTCTTGGGCTGGTTCTTTGGATCTGCCTTCTGTTTTGATGCCACCCCATTGGTCGCTGTTCCCTTCTTTCCCTTCAGCTGATTGGAGAAGGACAAGGAGGAGGGAGACTTCTCAAATAACTTTTCAAGTATCTCAGAAAAGTTAAAACTGTACTGTATATAAGCTACACACTGTACGTATACTATTTGTCCCAAAACATTTTACCAAAACAAACCTGTAAACATGATGGATATGCTGCAGTTTAAATGACTTTTTTGTATTAGGGTTAGGGGAAAACATTGAGGATATATTTGAAAAAAGCGGGAACTTGTGTGACAAACAAATTAGGCTAAATAAAGTTGTTACAGCTAACGTGTTAGCAAACAGTTGCCCATTTACACATCCAGAAGACACACAGCAACATTAGCATTCTCTGGGAGTCGTATTTGTGTCCACCTGATGAATGTCAGTCCCTAACCCTGTCAGCTCTGTGTTTGGTCTCCAGCAGCTCCTGAGAACAACATCTGGCTCTTTAGCTGCTAGATGCTCCGCTATGTTCACCTGCTGCTCTCTGACTGAGCCTGTCTGCTGTCTGCTGCTGAGCAGCTCGTGTACAGTGGCTTTATCAGAGCCTCTTAGCTGAAACAGCTGCTGCTGCGGCTGGAAAAGGTGCCGTCGAGTGATCATACGATGAGTGAACCAAAACAGTAAAGTTGAGGGTCGTAAAACCAAAACCAAGAGATTTAAGATGCTAAAAAAGCTGTGTAGAGCTGAGAGGAACTTCAGAGTTTTGTAATAATTCTCTGTGGGTTCATCACTATCAGCGATACCTTTCACATTACACATAGTCATTTGATCATTGTTAAAATAAAAAATATTGATTAGTGCAGCTTTAACCTACTGTTTTTGTATAGGTGCATTGTTTGTACTGGTAAAGTATGAAAGAAAATATGTATGTATATATATGTATATACTGTATTTTCAGGGGGCTGTGTAATACCTTCTTTCATGTATTTATTTACTTGTTTTTTATTGATTGTCCATCTTTCAAAGATGGAGCTACTTTGGAAAAACAGGATAAGGGATTGAAATCAGAGTATAGCTCAAAATTCTACACTATCATTACGCCTTGTCTACAATAAGAATTGTTTCAAGATATAAACTATTTTAATAGCCTCATACTTTTCATATTGCTAAAGCTAAAGCACATTATGCTAGCAAAACAGGTGCATACAATGACTTGAGAACTACATTGGTTGACTTTGTGATGCCCTTAACCTGATCTGATTGTAATGAGACATATGGCATTTGGGTTTGTCTTGCTGAAAAGGATACAGACCAGTTATAGCAGGAAACTTAAAAACTCTATTTTCTAAATGCGAGTTAAAACCGACTTGATAATGAGCTCCTAATATCAAGCTTGACGTTGGCTTTGCAGTGCTGCCTGCTGTCTGTTCTACACCTCGTTGGATGAAAATCTACTTCTTATAGTGGAGTGGTACTTTGTGGTCTTGGAGGCGATGTTAACACCCCTTGGCCACGCCACACACAGCACACACATCAAAGGGGTGGCGGGGAGGAGGCGGAGCTCCATACAACACCATGTGGTGACATACAGTATGTGGCCATGGAGGCAGGGTGGCACTTAGAGCAGGGCTGTAAAAATATACATTTCACACACAGCTGATGCTCATTGTAAGGGAGAGGAAGGAAATACACTATGTGGGACAACCACACACACAGCCCTTACATACACACTCTATACATATTCTGTACTCATACTGTACATATACTACACACAAATCTTATGGAAGAGCACTCTGCAGAAGTATTTAAGAAGAAAACCCAATTGTTGATAGATAGTATTGATATTAAATCAGTGATTTCAGTGAAAAGCTTGACTGGAGCATGTCTAGCACACAGGAATGATTTCAGGCCCAGTCATGGTGATAACTGAATTACTAGGTACTACACCAGAGGAGGAACACTCAGCCAAGCACCTCTCACTTTCACTTGTTCACAGGGCATGTAAGTCAGGGAA